>NC_140987.1:254238679-254241179 GCF_052327205.1 Somniosus microcephalus | reverse complement strand
CTTCGAATTTTTCATCGAAACCTCAGCCACTGCCATAGCAGCCGCGACCGCCACCGGAGACGTGAAACTGGGAATCCTGCGAAACCGGGTGAGTCATCGGGTCTCCCCTCTCATCCGAGATGCCACCAGCTACGAGGATGCCTGCACCATTCTGAAGGCCCACTACGTGCGGCCAATAAATGAGGTGTACGCCAGGCA
The DNA here is from genome assembly GCF_052327205.1 of Somniosus microcephalus. NCBI lineage: Eukaryota > Metazoa > Chordata > Chondrichthyes > Squaliformes > Somniosidae > Somniosus > Somniosus microcephalus. Next base: position 254,240,981 of record NC_140987.1, on the reverse strand, counting down.
TCTTCTGACTACTCGCACGCAGCGGCATGGTGAGTCACTAGAGGACTTCATGCTAAGCCTAAAAGTACTGGGCAGAGACTGTAACTGTAAGGCCGTGTCTGCCACCGTGTACACGGAGGAGCTGATCCGAGACTCCTTTATTGCGGGCCTCAGTTCAAATTACATTCGGCAGAAACTGTTTGAAAAGCAGGGACTGGACTTAAAACAGGCTATGGGCATAGCGCGATCGCTGGATATGGCCCAGAGGAACTCTGAATACTGTTCCTCAGGCCACGCGGCCCACTCAGCCTCGTGCGCGCCGTGGGGGCCGCCATCTTGGAAGCCATCTTCACCTCCCAAGACTCAGGCCAGCCCAGCACCGTCGGAGCCCCAGCCTCCACCCAGGAGCCCCACTACTGCCGCGATGCATCGGGGCCCGAAATGCTACTTCTGCGGCCAGGACAAACACTCCAGGCATTTGTGCCTAGCGAAGGGCACCACCTGTTTTAAATGCGGGAAGAAAGGACATTTCAGTAAAGTCTGCAGAGGGAACCCCGCCTCCAACTCCGCCACGTGCGCGCCGTGGGGGTGGCCATCTTGGACGCCATCTTGTCCACCCTCATGGAGTCCACCATCTTGTCCCGACTACACGGACCCCCAGGACCCACTGGTGGCCTCAATCACAGTGGATCAATCCAGGCCGCATCCGTTGTCTAGATCGATGATGGACATAGAGGTAAACGGGAACAAGGTTAAATGCTTGATTGACTGCGGGAGCACCGAAAGCTTTATTCATCCTAACCTGGTAAAGCGACTTTCACTAACGATAGTCCCTACACAGGGCAAAAATCGCCATGGCTGATAAGACTCATACCTCAAAAATTACAGGTTTCTGCGCGGTTATGTTGTCGGTAAAAGGCACTGATTACAGAGATTTTAAACTGTTGATAATGCCAGATCTCTGTGTGAGCGTGATCTTGGGTCTGGACTTCCAGTGCCACCACCAAAGTATCACGCTTACCTACGGTGGGTCCCAGCCACCCCTCACAGTGTGCGGTCTGGCTACCCTGAAGGGCAAGCCGCCCTCTCTGTTCGCCAACCTCGCACCCAACTGTCGACCCATAGCGACCAAGAGTAGGCGGTACAGCTGGGAGGACATACGGTTCATTGCGTCTGAAGTAGAAAGACTCAAGCGGGAGGGTATCATTGAATGCAGTACCAGCCCGTGGCGCGCCCAGGTAGTAGTAGTTAAGGGTAGCGAAAAGAAGCGGATGGTGATAGATTATAGCCAGACGGTTAATCTATACACCCAGCTAGACGCCTACCCTCTGCCCCTCATAGCGGATATGGTTAACCAAATTGCGCAATACCGGGTGTTTTCCACCATCGACCTAAAATCGGCATACCACCAGCTCCCCATTAGGCCAGAGGACCGTCCATACACCGCCTTCGAGGCGAACGGACGCCTCTACCACTTCCTCAGAGTCCCCTTTGGGGTAACGAATGGGGTCTCGGTCTTCCAGCGGGAGATGGACCGCATGGTCGATGAGAACCAGTTAACAGCCACCTATCCATACCTAGACAACGTCACCATCTGCGGCCACGACCAGCAAGATCTGCCCTCAGACTCAATCTCACCTACAACGAGGATAAGTGTGTCTTTAGCACCATGCGCCTCTGTATCCTGGGCTGCGTGGTGGAAAACGGGGAAATCGGTCCGGACCCCGACCGATTGCGCCCCCTACGGGAGCTACCCCTACCAAACACTCCCAAGGCCCTGAAAAGGTGCCTGGGGTTTTTCTCCTATTACGCCCAATGGGTCCCCAATTATTCCGACAAGGCCCGTCCCCTCCTGAAATCAACGTCCTTCCCGCTCACGGCCGAGGCCCACGCCGCCTTCAACAGCATTAAACACGACATTGAGAAGGCCGCGCTGCGGGCAGTGGACGAAAACATCCCTTTCCAGGTCGAAAGCGATGCTCCGACTTCGCTTTAGCAGCCACCTGATGTGCCTCAATAATTCCGAGACTCGAAGTTAGCAGAACAAAAACAAGGCTTTTATTAGCTTAGAAAGTAACACGTAAGAGAGAGAGATGTCTTCCTTCTGGAGACTGGGGCTAGACTGAAGCTAGCTTACAAACGGGGCCAGGTATGGGCGGAGCCCTACACACAGCACATTCCAGTATACAATACAGCACATTCCAGTACACAATACAATGAGGTCTGGGGGAAGGGAAATGACACTGAAACCGATCTCAGTCACAGGCAGTGGTGAATGGAATATTTCATCACACCACCCTCAACCAGGATGGGCGGCCCGTAG
>NC_140987.1:254176507-254238179 GCF_052327205.1 Somniosus microcephalus | reverse complement strand
ACATAGTCCCCCTACCAATTCCAGCTCACCAAGAGAAGAGCAGCATAGCCAGGAAGTGAGTGAGCCTTCCAGGGTCGACCAGACACATACCCCGGGATCACACAGCCAGATACAACTAAAAGATTAAATTTAATCAATTAGAGATAGAGATGGTTAAACTTAGAGAGGAGTTCCTTAAAATGAATCACGAACAAAAGCAAGAGAGGGAGAGATACAAGAGAGAGCTGAATCTACTTGAGAACCAGGTGAATCTACTTGGGAATCGGGTGAAAGAGCTGCAGGAAAACGAAGAGAGCCAGAGAGGAGAGATAACACCATTAGACCAGCAACCAGAGGCTAGAGATAAGACAAGACAGAGCCCGACGGAACGGCTGCACTCCCACACGGAACAACAGCAGCAGACACACAATACAAGGGGTGCCACACAGACCGACCAGCATACTGAATCTCAATCTTCCCCCACCACCGTGGAACCACAAGCGAGCCGCTCACAAGAGGAACGCACACACCAGACACCCCAGCCCAACACACACACTATGAGTCCAGGCGAAAGCCACCAGACAGTAAACACAAACAAGGCTGACATCGTAATACTCAGACTCAAATGGGAAATTTCTATGGGAGAAAAAGCTCTTCCCTAGAAGTAAAGTAGAAAAGATCTGGTGCCCAACAACAGACAGAGCCATGGGATGGCTGACCAAAACCAGATTAGGCTCCCCCCAACACATAATAATACACATGGGCACAAATGACCTAAAGGCCCAACAGAAAGAGGTAGCAACATCGCTCAGAGCAGTGGAAGGCAAGCAGTACATTTCCAAACACTAGAATCACTGTTTCCACAATATTGCCGAGAACAGACTTCAACAACAACACAATTCATGAGATAAATGCCAGCATAGCAAGAGACTGCGAATCAAAACACAACGTGCACCTGGCCCAACACCCCACCCTCGATGAGGAATGTCTTTACGACCACGTCCACATCCAAAGGAAAAGAATATCGATCTTTGCTAAAGCCCTGAAGGACGTCGCTTTTAACCGGGTCCATACCCAGACTCCAAGAGGACCCCCCCCCGACCACCAGAGATCAGCGGGGTACATATCAGGACCACTACAAAGACCACCACCACACCAACCGAGACCAGAGAGGATCCCCATGCACAACATCAGACCTGCACCACTCCTGTCCCACAGGGGAACAGGACCGCTCCCAGCCAGACAGAGGGAGAGATGCACAGGACGTACGCAATACCTCAGACAGAGACAATCCATTAAGAGACAATAAGCAGATGTGCAGCAGCATCTACTTCCGCCTTATGGATCAAGGACTAATTAATAAAAAGAACTGTAACCAAATTGTATTAACTTTTATAGACAACTGAGATGATCTTTTTTTTCCCCACACTTAGACACGACAAACACGTACCACTCTTTAACCTATCATAGTAAAAGATCAAACTTAACATGAAATCCTTATATATTTCGACCTGGAATATCCAAGGTCTACGCTCTTTGGTGCTCGACGTGAAGAGTCGGACCCCAGAGTTCATAGATGAAACTAAAGATCTAGATATTATCATTTTACAGGAAACTTGGTATAAAGGAAAAGGACACACTGGCTGTCCCCAAGGGTACACTGAGCTGGTGGTCCCCTCCAATAAATTACCAAGAGTAACCCAAGGCAGAGACTCCGGAGGCATACTGATCTGGTTTAAAACAGAACTTAAGAATTACATCAAATTTATAAAAAAGGGCGAAAACCACATGTGGCTCAAAATTGAGAGGGAGATTATCTCTAACACCCAAGATGTTTACATTTGCGCACTTTATATCCCCCCCAATGGATTCCCCGTACTTTAAAGAGGACACCTTCTCCAACATAGAGGGGGAAATTATCCAATACCAGGCCCAGGGGAATGTGTTGATCTGTGGGGACCTCAATTCAAGAACGGGCGAAGAACCAGACTTCACCAATAATCAGGGAAACAATTACGTATTCGGGAATAACCACTTCGATATCCCTTCCCTTCCATACAGGCATAACTGCGACAAGCAGACAAATAACAACGGAAAACAGCTACTACAGCTCTGTCGAAACCTGGGTCTGTACATTGTCAATGGTAGGTTCATAGGAGACCTCCTAGGAAGATCGACCTATTGCTCACCTCTTGGCTGCAGCACAGTAGACTATATGATTACAGATTTGGACCCATCCTCTTTCAGAGCATTCACAGTCAAACCACAAACAACACTGTCAGATCACAGTCAAATTACTATGTATCTCAAGAAGACAGAAACAAACAACATAGAAACACAACCCAGTAAACTGTACAACACCAAAAAATCGTACAGATGGGCCAAAAACGACACGGAAAAATACCAGAAAACAATTAGCAATGCATCAACTCAAGCTCTCTTGGACACCTTTCTGGATAACATATACACTCACAATAAAGGCGGCGTAAACCGGGCAGTAAATAACCTAAACAATATTTTTGATAATTTGGCAACAAGTGCAAACTTGAAAGCTCGCAAGAACAAACCCAAAACAAAAAACTATGAAAAATGGTTTGACCCAGATTGCCATAACATGAGGAAAAAACTTAGAAAAATATCAAACCAAAAACACAGACAGCCAGAAAAGGAGGAATTACGCCTTACTTATTGTCAGACACTAACACAATACAGAAACACACTCAGAACCAAAAAAGAGCAATATATTAAGAATACACTCAGCTCCATGGAGGAATCCATTGATTCCAATTGTTTCTGGGACAACTTGAATACACTACACAAAAAACAACACGACAAATTGGCCATTCAAAATGGGGACACATGGGAAAACCACTTTGAAAAATTATACCAGAAAAACACACTAAGGCCAGAGCAACACCAAATATGCAAAAAACTGGAAAAGCTAGAAATGGCCATAAAAGATAACCAAAACCCGCTAGACTCCATAATAACAGAAAAAGAACTTTTTGAAAAACTCAAGGACCTGCGACCAGGAAAAGCTTGCGGGACAGATGGCATACTAAACGAGGTGATTAAACACACAGACGACAAAATGAAACTGGTTATCCTAAAACTCTTCAACTTGGTTCTGAGTGTCGGTTACTTCCCCGATATCTGGAACAAAGGACTCATAACGCCCATATACAAAAGTGGGGACAAAGTCGACCCAAATAACTATCGAGGCATCTGTGTAAACAGTAACCTGGGGAAGGTATTCTGTAGCATCATAAACAAAAGACTTATAAACTTCCTTGAGGAGCACAATGTCTTGAGTAAAAGCCAAATTGGATTCCTGCCAAACTATAGAACATCAGATCATATCTTCACCCTACAGACCCTAATTGACAAACACGTTCACCATAACAAAAGCAAAATCTACGCATGTTTTATAGATTTCCAGAAGGCTTTCGACTCCATCTGGCATGACGGTTTATTCCTGAAACTTATCGAAAGCGGGGTAGGGGGAAAAACATATGATGTAATTAAATCAATGTATACAAACAACAAATGTGCAGTTAAAATTGGAGACAAACAAACAAAATACTTCCCACAGGGGCGGGGGGTGACGCAGGGCTCGCCCATCTCACCGACACTCTTTAATATTTACATAAATGAATTAGCAAAACTACTTGAACAATCTACAGCACCCGGCCTCACCCTATATGAATCCAAGGTTAAATTCCTCCTCTATGCAGACGACCTGGTTCTGCTGTCACCAACTAAGGAGGGTCTACAGCATAACCTGGATCTGCTGGAGTCGTACTGCCAGACTTGGGCCCTGACAATAAATCCCCAAAAAACCAAAGTCCTTGTGTTCCAGCAAAGATCCAGACATCAGGGACCCAAAATAAATTTCACACTAGGAACAACCAAAATTGAACAAACCACTAACTACACATACTTGGGCTTAAAAATCAGTTCTACGGGAAACTTCAAACTGGCTGTGAATGAACTGAAAGAGAAAGCAAGAAGGGCTTTCTATGCCATTAAAAAATCAATCCAAATAGAAATCCCAATTAGCATTTGGCTAAAAATTTTCAAATCAGTAATTGAACCAATTGCACTCTATGGCAGTGAGGTATGGGGACCGCTAACACAACAAGAATTTGCAAAATGGGACAAACACCCAATTGAGATCCTACATGCAGAATTCTGTAAAAGTATCCTCCAGACTCAAAGGAAAACAGTAAACAATGCATGCAGGGCGGAACTAGGCCAATATCCATTAATAATCACTATGCAAAAAAGAGCCACCAAATTTTGGAATCACCTACAAATGAGCAACCCCCAATGCTATCACTACGACGCCCTGAAATGCCAAGAGCTGACCATAAAGAAGAATACCCTCAGTCAACTAGTCCTGGGACTCAATAAAGTAACTACTAACACTACTAACAATAACCAGCCCCAGGACAGTGACAGCGTAACACAAAGAATTCGACCCAACACAATCGTCGCTAAGCAAAAGGAAAAATATCTGACATATTGGGCAGAAACAACAAAAACCCAAAGCAAACTCAATTGCTACTTGGCCCTAAACAGACAATACAACATAGCAGATTACCTGACCATGGTAAAGGACAGCAAACTGAGAAAAATCCTGACAATGTACAGACTTAGTGAAAATAGCCTGGCGATCGAAAAAGGTAGACACAGGCAGACCCGGCTACCAAGAGAGGACAGGATATGCTCTCACTGCAGTCAGGGAATGGTGGAGACAGAGATGCACTTCCTCACAGCTTGTAGAAAATATCAGGGCATAAGGGAGAATTTCTACCCAAAATTTACAAATATATGCCCGGAATTCAGAAAATTGAATGACGACCAAAAACTCCCATACCTACTGGGGAAGAGAGAAGTTGCATAACACTAGCGGCACACTATGTTACAGCTTGCCATAAACAGAGGGACAACCACTAAAGATAAGATAAGAGTATATATAAATTATATGAAAGTATATTTATACACTCAGGGATATATCTGTTTATACACTGTATGGATAGATCTGTATTTTTGTGAACAAACATGAATGTTTTCCGATGCTTTGGCAACATAAGATGTAACTTGTCATGCCAATAAAGCGATTTGAATTGAAATTGAATTGAAAATTGAGAGGGGGGGGACGACGAGAGCGAGGGGGACGACGAGAGAGGGGGACGACGAGAGAGGAGGACGACGAGAGAGGGGGACGACGAGAGAGAGAGGGGGACGACGAGAGAGGGGGACGACGAGAGAGGGGGACGACGAGAGAGGGGGACGACGAGAGAGGGCGACGACGAGAGAGGGCGACGACGAGAGAGAGGGCGACGACGAGAGAGAGGGCGACGACGAGAGAGAGGGCGACGACGAGAGAGAGGGCGACGACAGAGAGAGGGCGACGACAGAGAGAGGGCGACGACAGAGAGAGAGGACGACGACAGAGAGAGAGGACGACGACAGAGAGAGAGGACGACGACAGAGAGAGAGGACGACGACAGAGAGAGAGGACGACGACAGAGAGAGAGGACGACGACAGAGAGAGAGGACGACGACAGAGAGAGAGGACGACGACAGAGAGAGAGGACGACGACAGAGAGAGAGGACGACGACAGAGAGAGAGGACGACGACAGAGAGAGAGGACGACGACAGAGAGAGAGGACGACGACAGAGAGAGAGGACGACGACAGAGAGAGAGGACGACGACAGAGAGAGAGGACGACGACAGAGAGAGAGGACGACGACAGAGAGAGAGGACGACGACAGAGAGAGAGGACGACGACAGAGAGAGAGGACGACGACAGAGAGAGAGGACGACGACAGAGAGAGAGGACGACGACAGAGAGAGAGGACGACGACAGAGAGAGAGGACGACGACAGAGAGAGTACTCAGCCGGACCCTGACCAGCCCCAGACCAACACAGCCGTCCAAACACCAATCCGAGTGAACCAAATCATTAAAAAATGCAAAGAAACCTACCTGGAACATTGGAACAAAATAACCGAAAGCCAAAGCAGATTAGAATGTTACCGGGCCCTAAAAAGAGAATATAAACTGGCAGACTACCTCACGACCATCAGAGACACAAAACAGAGACAGACCCTCACCAGGTACAGACTAAGCGACCACCAACTGGAAATTGAAAAAGGCAGATACAAGAAATCCTGGCAGCCTAGAGAGAATAGAATATGCGATCAATGTCTGGCTGGCGAGGTTGAAACAGAAATGCATTTCCTCCTAAAATGCGAAAAATTCAACACATCAAGAAACATATTATTCAACAAGCTAAGCCAAACAACCCCAGATTTCAAGGAATTGGATGATCTGTCAAAATTGAGATTAGTCCTAGGAGAAGGAGACAGACCATACCTTGGGGCTAAATATGTAACAACATGTCACAACCTGAGGACTGTTTAAAAGTAAGACTGTTTAAAATTAATATTGAACGTACCAAATGAAGTAGAAAGACTGTTTAAAATTAATATTGTTTAAAAGTAATATTGTATATACCCAACAAATGTCAAATCGATTGACACCTACAGAATGTTGGAAAACTGTACCTTTTTGCAATGTAAGCTTTGGCAATATGGTTCTCTGTAAACTTTCATGCCAATAAAGCATTTGAACTGAACTGAACTGAGAGAGGACGACGACAGAGAGAGAGGACGACGACAGAGAGAGAGGACGACGACAGAGAGAGAGGACGACGACAGAGAGCGAGGACGACGACAGAGAGCGAGGACGACGACAGAGAGAGAGGACGACGACAGAGAGAGAGGACGACGACAGAGAGAGAGGACGACGACAGAGAGGACGACGACAGAGAGAGAGGACGACGACAGAGAGAGAGGACGACGACAGAGAGAGAGGACGACGACAGAGAGAGAGGACGACGACAGAGAGAGAGGACGACGACAGAGAGAGAGGACGACGACAGAGAGAGAGGACGACGACAGAGAGGACGACGACAGAGAGAGAGGACGACGACAGAGAGAGAGGACGACGACAGAGAGAGAGGACGACGACAGAGAGAGAGGACGACGACAGAGAGAGAGGACGACGACAGAGAGAGAGGACGACGACAGAGAGAGAGGACGACGACAGAGAGAGAGGACGACGACAGAGAGAGAGGACGACGACAGAGAGAGAGGACGACGACAGAGAGAGAGGACGACGACAGAGAGAGAGGACGACGACAGAGAGAGAGGACGACGACAGAGAGAGAGAGGACGACGAGAGAGAGGACGACGACAGAGAGAGAGGACGACGACAGAGAGGACGACGACAGAGAGAGAGGACGACGACAGAGAGAGAGGACGACGACAGAGAGAGAGGACGACGACAGAGAGAGAGGACGACGACAGAGAGAGAGGACGACGACAGAGAGAGAGGACGACGACAGAGAGAGAGGACGACGACAGAGAGAGAGGACGACGACAGAGAGGACGACGACAGAGAGAGAGGACGACGACAGAGAGAGAGGACGACGACAGAGAGAGAGGACGACGACAGAGAGGACGACGACAGAGAGAGAGGACGACGACAGAGAGAGAGGACGACGACAGAGAGAGAGGACGACGACAGAGAGAGAGGACGACGACAGAGAGAGAGGACGACGACAGAGAGAGAGGACGACGACAGAGAGAGAGGACGACGACAGAGAGAGAGGACGACGACAGAGAGAGAGGACGACGACAGAGAGAGAGGACGACGACAGAGAGAGAGGACGACGACAGAGAGAGAGGACGACGACAGAGAGAGAGGACGACGACAGAGAGAGAGGACGACGACAGAGAGAGAGGACGACGACAGAGAGAGAGGACGACGACAGAGAGAGAGGACGACGACAGAGAGAGAGAGGACGACGACAGAGAGAGGACGACGACAGAGAGAGAGAGGACGACGACAGAGAGAGAGAGAGGACGACAGAGAGAGAGGACGACGAGAGAGAGAGAGAGAGAGAGAGAGAGAGAGACTACTAACACTAACCAGCCCCAGGACAGTGACAGCGTAACACAAAGAATTCGACCCAACACAATCATCAATAAGCAAAAGGAAAAATATCTGTCATATTGGGCAGAAACAACAAAAACCCAAAGCAAACTCAATTGCTACTTGGCCCTAAACAGACAACATGGCTGATTACCTGACCAGGGTAAAGGATAGCAAACTGAGAAAAACCGTGACAATGTACAGACTTAGTGAACATAGCCTGGCGATCGAAAAAGGTAGACACAGGCAGACCCGGCTACCAAGAGAGGACAGGATATGCTCTCACTGCAGTCAGGGAGTGGTGGAGACAGAGATGCACTTCCTCACAGCTTGTAGAAAATATCAGGGCATAAGGGAGAATTTCTACCCAAAATTCACAAAAATATGCCCGGAATTCAGAAATTTGAATGACGACCAAAAACTCCCATACCTACTGGGGGAAGAGAGAAATTGTGTAACCTTAGCGGCACACTATGTTACAGCTTGCCATAAACAGAGGGACAACCACTAAATATAAGAAAAGAGTATATACAAATGATATGAATGTATATTTATACACTCAGGGATATATCTGTTTATACACTGTATGGATAGATCTGTATTTGTGTTCAACCATGAATGTTTTTTGATGCTTTGGCAACATAAGATGTACCTCGTCATGCCAATAAAGCGATTTGAATTGAATTGAATTGAAGTGAATGAGAGAGAGAGAGAGAGAGGGAGGACAACGAGAGGGGACAACGAGAGGGGGGGGGGGACAACGAGAGAGAGGGGGGGGTGGGGAGACCACGAGAGGGGGGGCGGGGGACAACGAGGGGGGGGGAGACAATGAGAAAGAGACACATCCCTAAATGCTTTACAACCATGAAGTACTTTTGAAGTGTAGTCGCTGTTGTAATGCGCAGCCAATTTGCGCACAGGAAGCTCCCACAAACAGCAATGATAAATGACCAGATAATCAGGGATGAATATTGGCCAGGACACCGGGGAGAACTCACCCGTTCTTCGAAATGGCTGCGGGAGCTTTTACGTCCACTTGAGGGGGCAGACGGGGCCTCTGTTTAACGTCTCCTCCAAAAGACAACACCTCCAGTGTAGATCTCCCTGTTAAATTAGCTGGACAGGTTGCATAAATGTGGCTTGTATTCCCTTGAGTTTAGAAGATTGAGGGATGATCTGATCAAGGAGTTTAAAATGATTATGGGATTCGATAGGGTAGAGAGAGAAATCAGAAAGCACTTTTTCACACAAATAGTAGAAATCTGGAACACTCTTCCCCCAAAAAGCTGTGGATGCTGAGGGTCAACTGAAATGTTCCAGACTGAGATCAGTCAATTTTTGTTGGTTAGTGCAGCGAGGGATATGGATTAACGGCGGGTAAATGGTCTTGAGATACAGATCAACCATGATTTAACTGAATGGCGGAAAAGTCTCAAAGGGATGAATGGCCTACTCCTGTTTCTGTGAGAACTAGCCATCGACTCATTATTTCTATCCTTCAGCTATCCCTTTATCCGCATTAACCTTCTATTGAAGCTGGCCATCTTTGTTCACTATGTTCCCTGAGCCATAATAAGCATTATTTTGTTTTGGATTTTACTCTCAGCTGTGTATTTAAAACTTTCTTTTAACAGAGCTGGAAGCCTAGTAGCAGCCCACATTTACCAGTACTACAAAGTGGAAGATTGTTACCATTATCAGCAATATCACGACCCATTACAGTCACTGTCAATGATAGAAAACAAGCCACACATCACCTACAAATATTGGTTAAATCAGATGAATTGCCTATGGTGAAGCATGGCTGGAATGAAAAAAATCATTGGAACTAAATTCTCACTAAGTGCATGATTTTAAACACCTCTATTAAATCTCCCCTTTACCTTCTCTGCTCAAAAGGAGAACAACCCCATCTTCTCCAGTCTCTCCACATAACTGAAGTCCCTCATCCCTGGTACCATTCTAGTAAATCTCCTCTGCACCAATGTCCCCTGTAGGCCACACTGCCTCCTGCGCGGCATGCCTCCCCCAATGAGCGGCCCATTAAAATTTTTGCACAGTGTAAAAGCCGGTGAGGGGCCTGCATGGGACGTTGTAGATGACAGCGCGGTCGCGCAGCTTAGCGGGAACATTGCTCTGCACCCTCTCCCAAGGCCTTGACATCCTTCCTAAAGTGTGGTGTGCAGAATTGGACGCAATAATCCAGCTGGCAAAGCAGGCAGCAATTTTCATAAAGCAAATAAGGTATTCCTATTCTCTAGCCAACCACATCACTTCCCACATTTAGTCTTCTAAAACTTCTAAAGAACCGAGAGGTTATACCCATCAGGAAAGATTGAACAGGCTGGGGCTCTTTTTTCCCCTTGAGAAAAGAGAACACTGAGAGGTGACCTGGTAGAGGTCTTATGAAAGGGTTTGATAAGACAGATGTAGAGAAGTTGTTTCCACTTGTGGGCAAGACCAGAACTAGGGGTCATCAACACAAGATAGTCACTAATAAATCCAATAGGGAATTCAGGAGGTACTTCTTTACCCAGAGAGTGGTGAGAATATGGAACTCGCTACCACAAGGACCAGATGAGGCAAATAGCATAGAGACGTTTAAGGGGAAGCTAGATAAGTACATGAAGAAATAGAAGGATATATTGATGGGGTTAGATGACGAGAAGTAGGAGGAGGCTCTTGTGTGGAGCATAAACACCGGCATGGACCAGTTGGAGCAAATAGCCGGTTTCTGCGCTGTAAATAATTTATAACATTACTACTAACTGGGAACGACAACAGCTGACATCTAACCAGTGATTTAAAAAGGTTTACCAGAACCTCCTTGCTTTTGTACTCTATGCCTCTATTTATAAAGCCAAGAATCTCGTACGCTTTATTAATTGCGTGTTATTCCTCCCCCTCGCATGCTCCTTGAACTATTATGGAAATTTCAAGAAATCTAGGGTTTTCTGAATTGGGATAGAAAAAGAAAATACATCTCAAATGGGACAAAAACAACTATAAATAAATGTTAAGTAGAAAATGCAAAGAAGCTTCCAGGATCATTCTCGGGGGTGGGGGGGAAGGAGGTGGGATTGAAGCGGAATAAAACCATACGGCAGGATTCAGTCAGAGTGGGAAGGAAAGCCATCTGGAAGTACAGGAAGGCATTACAGCTGTTTCTTGAAGAGCCCCCAATTACTTTAGACTATTGCAATCTCCTGTGGGGATTCATCACATCTCTCAGTGATGAAGGCAACCTACTAAATGGTGAAGAAAGGTATAATTAAAGTAGAAAATTGCCACAATCATGTAAAAATAGAACCCCTGCTGCCATCTTCTAAGAAATCTGACCCAATTATAACATCTGGGTTTTTCTAAGCAGATAAACACAATCATTCTGCTGCTCCATCATGCCAACTAGGATGACCAACTGCGTTTCAAGGGAGAATTCAATGGATGGAACTAAAACACTAAGGGGTCGATTTTCCTGGAGCTGTCTGGCGGGGTTTCAGGCATGGGGGGGGGGGGGGGGGGGGGAGGGAAATCCTGAATTCGGGGGTCCCGACATCATCCCGCCCAAAACCCGCCTCCACGTAAGTTTCAAAGGAGGCGGGTACTTCTCTTCATCTAACCCCATCAATATATCCTTTTATTTCTTTCTCCATGTACTTATCTAGCTTCCCCTTAAATGTATCTGCTATTTGCCTTATCTGGTCCTTGTGGTAGCGAGTTCCACATTCTCACCACTCTCTGGGTAAAGAAGTACCTCCTGAATTCCCTATTGGATTTATTAGTGACTATCTTGCACTGGGACCCGCCGACCCGAGGCAGGAAGTGATTAATGCCAATTAACTGCCTGTTAACAGGTAGTTAACAGGCAGTTTTTAGCCTAATCCCTATTTTCAGGGGTGTCCTGTGGGATTCCCGACAGCTCCAAACCTCGCCAGGTTAGAGCAGGCGGGCCGTCGGGTTGAAGGACTTGAAGGGGTCGCGATCTCGGTGTTCAGGTGAGTGATGGGTGCATGAGTGCAAAGGTAAGTGTGTTTGGTGTGTCTAAAGTGTGTAAAGAAATTTAAATTACCTGTACTTACCTCAACAGCCTTTCTTCCTCTAGGTTTCGGGAGTCCATCATTCAGCCGGCATTGAAAGCAAAATGGCTGCGAGCTGTCAAAAGTGACAGCCTTCAGCTTTCAGTGCCGGAGTTCTAACTGAGTCTGCGTAGAAGGACTCAGGTTAGAAGTCAGACTGTCAGTGTTTGACAGCTTCAAACAGCTGTGAAACACTGATATTTCATCTGTCAAGACCTCTTGACAGATGAAATTTCAGTCTGTGACGTTACCTGTTGCCGGGTGACCCTTAATTGGCCCGAGTCCGCTGGGCGGGCTCAACAAGGTCAATCAAGGGAAAATCGCGTGGATTGGCCGGACGTCAATGTAGGCGGGACTAAAACCCGAAAGTGGTAGTCCCGCCTCCTTCACGACAGCTTAATGAAAATCGACCCCTAAGTGTCTATTGATAACACGCACATCAGTAAAATTACATCTTTTGTTAAAGAATGGATTTTTAGTTTTAATACGAGCTTCGAAACCCAAGCTAGGCATCACCTAATCGTAATTTGACTACTCTTCTCTCCTACCTTTTCAAACCTTGGTGGCGCCCTGCACTATGGCCTTTGACCTTTCACCTAGGTTTCTCAGCAGTCAAAGATGTAGGTGAGAACACATGGCCAAATATGTAAACCAGATCCCGAGCAGAATGTACAGAAACGCACGCACCATCGTTTCTGGCTGGGAAATCGGATTAGGTTTCACCAATGACTGGTAGGAAGCTTAGGGTTCTCGACTCTGGTTGGGTGTATTCTTGGAGGTTATCATCGCATGACCTCCCACCATGAACCACCCCGCCCCTACACATCCCGCCATTGGTGCATCATCCAAGCACACTGCCTTCCCATGGCCAATTGGAAAGAGAACATACTCTTGTTACCCAATTGGATTCATCTTGACCAGGGGCGGGCAAAATACCACCCATGGATGGTACACGGCCTGCCAGCTCATTCGATCTGGCCCGCTGGAGCTCGAGCTGCACAGTGGTCAGTCATGAGGGGGCCCAGAGGAGAGCTCGCTCAGGGATACTGCAGTCTAGGAATAGGTTGCGACCCTGAATCGGGGCAATTAAGAACATAAGAAATAGGAGCAGGAGTATCACCCCCAACACCCCTTCCCTTTCACTGGCACCTTCCAGTGCAAGCGCAGGAGATGTAACAGATGTCCTTTTACCTCCTCCCTTTCCACTGTCCAGGGCCCCAAATACTCCTTCCAGGTGAAACAGCGATTTACTTGTACTTCTTGCAATCTAGTATACTGTATTCGCTGCTCACGATGCGGTCTCCTCTACATTGGGGAGACCAAACGCAGATTGGGTGACCGTTTTGCAGAACACCTCCGTTCAGTCTGTAAGGGTGACCCCGAGCTTCCGGTCGCCCATCACTTTAATTCTCCGCTCCACTCTCACTCTGTCCGCGGCCTCTTACACTGTTGCAATGAAGCGCAACATAAACTCGAGGAACAGCACCTCCGAGGAACAGCGCCTCATCTTTCAATTAGGCACTTTGCAGCCTTTCGGACTCAACGACGAGTTCAACAATTTCAGACCATAACCTCTGCCCCTATCTTTTTTTTCCTCTCTCTCTCACATGGCAGCAGTCAATCATTCTACCATTGCCATTTACACTTCATCTAGTCATCTTTTGTTTAACTTGTCCCATTACCATCATTCCTTTTGTCTCTTAAATCTCTCCAGTCTTCCATCCTATCACAGACCTTCCCTTTTGTTCTTTCCTCCTCTTCCCCCTTTCCCTGCCCCTACACTTGCTTAAAAACCTGTTCCATCTCCAACTTTTTACAGTCCTGACGAAGGGTCAGTTTCTCTCTCTACAGATGCTGCCGGACCTGCTGAGTATTTCCAGCATTTTCTCTTTTTATTTCAGATTTCCAGCATCCACAGTATTTTGCTTTTGTTGCAAGAGTCGGCCATTCGGCCCTTTGAGCCTGCTCCGCCATTTAATAAGATCATGGCTGATCTGATCTTGGCCTCAACTCCACTTTCCTGCCTGTTCCCCATAACCCTCGACTCCCCTGTAGTTCAAAAATCTGTCTATCTCAGCCTTGAATATATTCAATGACTCAGTTTCTACAGCTTTCTAAGGTAGAGAATTCCAAAGACTCACGACCCTCAGAAAAAATTCCTCATCTCAGTCTTAAATGGGCGACTCCTTATTCTGAAACTATGCCCCTTAGTTCTAGATTCCCCCACGAGGGGAAACATCCTCTCAGCATCTACCCTGTCAAGCCTCCTCACCATCTTATATGTTTCAATAAGATCACCTCTCATTCTTCTAAACTCCAATGAGTATAGGCCCAACCTGCTCAACCTTTCCTCAAAGACAACCCCTTCAACTCAGGAATCAACCTCGTGAACCTTCTCTGAACTGCCTCCAATGCAAGTATATCACTCCTTAAATAAAGGAGACCAAAACTGTACACAGTACTCCAGGTGTGGTCTCACCAACGCCCTGTACAGTTGTAGCAAGATTTCCCTACTTTTATACTCCATTCCCTTTGCAATAAAGGCCAACATTCCATTTGCCTTCCTAATTACTTGCTGTACCTGCATGCTAACTTTTTTGTGTTTCATGTATGAGGACCCCCAGATCCCTCTGTACCGCAGCATTCTGTCGTCTCTCTCCATTTAAATAATATTTTGCTTTTCTATTCTTCCTATGAAAGTGGATAACCTCACATTTTCCCACATTATACTCCATCTGCCAAATTTTTGCCCGCTCACTTAACCCATCTCTATCCCTTTGCAGACTCTGTACTCCTCACAATTTGCTTTCCCACCTATCTTTGTATAGTCAGCAAATTTGGCTACATTACACTCGGTCCCTTCATTCAAGTCATTAATATAGGTTGTAAATAGTTGAGGCCCCAGCACTGATCCCTGCGGCACCTCACTAGTTAGTTTGCCAACCTGAAAATGACCCATTTATCTCGGCTCTCTGTTTTCTGTTAGTTAGCCAATCCTCTATCCATGCTAATATATTACCCCTAACACCATGAGCTCTTATCTTGTGCAGTAACCTTTTATGTGGCACCTTATCGAATGCCTTCTGGAAATCCAAATACACATCTACTGGTTTCCCTTTATCTACCCTGCTCGTTACATCCTCAAAGAACTCGAATAAATTTGTCAAACACGATTTCCCTTTCATAAAACCATGTTGACTCTGCTTGATTGTATTATGATTTTCTAAATGTCCTGCTATTACTTCCTTAATAATGGATTCCAGCATTTTCCCAATGACAGATGTTAGGCTAACTGACCTAAAGTTTCCTACTTTCTGTCTTCCCTCCTTTCTTGAAAGGGACGTTAGATTTGCGGTCTTCCAATCCGCTGGGACCTTTCCATAGTCATGGGAATTTTGAAAGATTACAACCAATGCATCCACTTCTTTTAAGACCCTAGGATGTAGGCCATCAGGTCCAGGGTACTTGTCAGCCTTTAGTCCCTTTAGTTTGCCTAGTACTTTTTCTCTAGTGATAGTGAGTTCCTCCATCTCTTTTGCCCCTTGATTTTCCACTATTATTGGGATGCTTTTAGTGTCTCCTACTGTGAAGACAGATACAAAATATTTGTTCAAAGTCTCTGCCATTTCCTTGTTAAATTAAAAAAATAAAGCCGCCGGGACTGCTGCTATACGTCTGCTGCAGATTGGTTTCCCTTTTGCATCTCGGAGCCTGTCTAACATCTGTCTGCTGCTTGATCCCACTCTGGCACTCAACCACTTTTCAAAAGCATGTCAAATCCGCTCATCGCCGGCTGGTGGGAGCGCTGCTGCGCGTGGACACTGGATGCTCCTCCTTTGTCGAGTCATTGCTGCTCAGCTTGACCACTCTTAGTTTTACCAAGAGGCCGGCGCTGCGTCTTTCCTCTCCAAAACAGATAAGGATTTACTCTATGTAGATACAATCTTCTTGACAAATTAATCCAATGAAATAGTAAACTGCAAAAACTTCTGTATGTTAAAGGTTGCACAAAAAACCTCGCATAGCTGCACCAATCACCCAGTCTTTAAACGCTGCAAATGGAAGGCAGTAATTGGCAAATGTGAACAATCAGCTCTTTTTCAAATATGAATAAAATTACATTTTACATAAGAAATAGGAGCAGGAGTAGGCCATTCGGCCCTTCGAGCCTGCTCCGCCATTCAATGAGATCATGGCTGATCTTCTGCCTCAACTCCATTCACCGGCCCTATCGCCATATCCCTTGATGCCTTTACTAGTCGGAAATCTATCGACTTCTGTTTTGCATCTACCCAATGACTGAGCCTCCACAGCCCTCTGGGGTAGAGAATTCCAAAGAGTCACCACCCTCTGTGTGAAGAAATGTCTTCTCATCTCAGTCCTGAATGGCCCGAGGCTGTGGCCCCTGGTTCTAGACTCCCCAGCCAAGGGAAACATTCTCCCAGCATCCACCCCATCAAGCCCTGTAATAATTCTGTATGCTTCAATGAGATCCCCTCTCATTCTTCTGAATTCAAGAGAATACAGGCCTAGTTTACTCAATCTCTTCTTATACGACAGTCTCGCCATCCCAGGAATCAATCTTGTGAATCTTCGTTGCACTCCCTCTATGACAACTATATCCTTCCTTAGGTAAGGAGACCAAAATTGTACACAGTACTCCAGGTGTGGTCTCACCAAGGCCCTATATAATTAGAGTAAGACTTCTTTACTCCTGTATTCAAATCCTCTTGTAATGAAGGCCAGCATACCATTTGCCTTCCAAATGGCTTGCTGCACCTGCACACTTTCAGTGACTCATGTACAAGGACACCCAGGTCCCTTTGAGCATCTGCATGCCACAATCTTTCACCATTTAGGAAATACTCTGCCTTTGTTTTTTCTACCAAAGTGGATAACTTCACATTTATCCACATTATATTCCATCTGCCATGTTCTCGCCCACTCACTGAGCCTGTCTAGATCCCCTTGAAGCCTCTTATCTGACAGACACATTTTATGGTCAGTTTAAGTTTTAAATATTATAAATGTAAACCTACAAATGAGACACACTCAGAACCATTAGGATTCTGCCACTCTGATTGCTATCACATATAATGCTAGCTCCATCACTGCAGGAGGAGATTTTAAAATACATCATTGTAGGAATACATTTTCAAACAATATTATTTCCAATATTACCAATTACATATACAATACTATATAGTTAGCAAAAAGAATGGTTTGCTCCACTCCCAGTACCCAGAGTACGACGGCAGGCGAGTTCTCATCGCTGTCTTAGACACGGGAGTGGATCCCGGAGCACAAGGTCTCCAGGTAATGGCATGTGATTGTAGTTCAGGCCTTGCGAAGCCTCAGGCTCCCGTATTCAGCACACTCAGAAAAAGAGAACAGCTCTCGCGTCGGAGGCCCTGCAGACTCGAGCCACGTAGACTTTCAGTAAAACATGTAATCGATGATCGATCATTCATTTAATAATGGAAGATTTTAACTATTTTACACTACATTTTGGGTATTTAAGATAGTATCAGACTACTATCTGAATTTATGTTTATGTAATGCTTCCTCTAATTATTTTTTCCCCATGCGCAGCCCCTTTAAATTTGCATGTGCCGTATCGCTTCCAGCGGCAGGAGCTGGTGAGCAGTCTGCGTGGGGCCTCTCCATTGGTGCGCAGTCGCGCACCTTAGGGGGGGAACATTGGAGTGTGGCCCTCAACAGCTCCGCAAAACTGGTCAAGTGGCCCTCCAGCCCAATTAATTGCCCACCCCGGATTTTGACCGTTAGTGAAACAGCCATTTCCACACCGCCCCCCCCCCAACCAATATTTTTTATAACTAATAAATGAAAGTGTTCAAAGAAAATGAAAAACAATTTGGTTTAATGCCCCCGTGATTTTTCTCCCTGGTTGCCTGCAAGTGTCCTGGAGATTAATCTTTCATTCCTGGAGACTCCTGGACAATCCTCACATGGCTGATTTGCCTGGCACCAACCCCACGGCCTCCAAAAACACAAAGCAGAGAAGCAGCAGAATCAAGCATTCCGGAACCAGTTGCTCTGCTTGTCCCGATATTAACCAAGTGCACGCACCCTCTTAAACCTTGCACTGCCAGTTTACAGCATTCTTGTGTGTCCCCCAACTCCAGAGACTTATGATGATGCTCCCCTGGTCAACAAACACAAAAAAGTCAGCAGCAAATGAGCTACCCCTTTTTCCTTGGTTTGAAGCCCCTCTGCATTTGCTTCCTACTCCAGCCTTAAGTTCTGGATATCAGGCTTGGGTGTGTCAAGGCTTAGAGACCGCCAAGTGTGCTCAGGGGTACTGGTGGGAGTTTAACTAACTAAAAATCAAGAATAAGAAGTGAGCCTCGCAAAAGAAAGTGGAGACCACAGCTGCCACCGTTGGAAGCTCCAGGGTCAACATATCCCAGTCACCCATCACTGGAAACCATTCTGTATAGCCATGCAGAAACATAGACTCGACAGTCCTCCAGCACTCAGCATCATGAAGTTTTAGAAATGTACACGGATCCCACAAACCAAGGCCCAGATCCCTCCTCCGTGCCGATTCAAAACTAGCACTTAAAGTGGGAATGTAAACAGCAACTTATAAAAAAACAAAAGTTCCAGGTATCCGAGGCGGACTAGCCAGAAGAAACCGAGTCCATTACAAAGTAGGAAAGAACACAGGATCAGGGGCTTCCAGACTATGGAAACGGTTAACATTTTATACAAAAATGTTATATTTATATCAACAATCAGAATTTTAAACAAAAAAGTTATTTGGCCAAGTAGCCAGGATGAAGACAGCCGCTGCGATTTCAGATTCAGCGTGCAATAATTGAGTGTGTTTCAGGCATCTGTACCTATAAGCAACGAACATTCAGAAGAAGTGTTAATGGAAAACCACAACTTTACTCGTTTAGAAAAACCTTTCATACACCAAACTACTTACACCATCGTTTGATCACATGAAAGGCGACATCTACTGGCTCTACCGGAGATTGCACAAATGCAAAATATTCAACATGTGGCTAATGTGATTGAAAGTTTCTACATGTATGTTTACATCTTCTGACTGAAGGGTAATTGGATCAATTTACAAAGATCAAAACTTCACAAGAAACTGCTCTCTGCTGTTCTGTAAGCATTAGGTCGTGAAGCTCGACAGTCCCGCCTTTTTGACGTAAATCTCATTTCGCTTGCTTACAAAAAAAAACTCCAAAGGCATTTATATAACTTTTAACATACTGAACTGGCCAAGACACTTCAGAGATGAATTGGATGGCAAGGTGTGGTCAAAGAGAGGATTTGAGCAGGCTGTTAATGACGGAGGAAGAGGAAGCATGGCGTACACAAGAGAGATAGAGCAAGAGTGCATCCGACACAGGAAGGGAGCAGGTCACGGAAGTAGGTTGGGGGCGAGGTATTGCAGGGATTTGTAAACAAGGTCAAGGGTTTTGCATTCCATGCATTTGGGGTTGGGAGCCAATGGAAGTCAGCAAGCACAGGTGTGATGGGTGAGGGGGACAAGGTGCAATTGGTGGAATTTAGGATGAGTTGGAGTTTATGTAGACTGGAGTTTGACAGCTGATGAGGAGAGCACTGGAGAAGCTGGCCACAAATACAAGGATAAAGATTTCAGCCGGGGTGGGGGGAGGGGGGCATGTTAAGAGGCAAAAGGTAGAGGCAGGCAATGCTGCAGAGGAAAAAGAAAACCATCTTTGTGATGAACTGGATATGGGATTAGAAACTCAGACAAGATTTAGCTTGAGCCAGCAGCCAGGGACGGAGATGGAATTGGGGAGTAAGGGTAAGAGATATTTTGGCAGGAACCAAACCGAAGCTTCTGGTTCATCCACAACTTGGATGCCAGACAAGAAAGCAGATGGTACAATGGTGGCTATGAGATCGAGGTTTGTGGTGGAGGTACACCTGGGCATTGACTGCGTGCGTTGGAAGCTTATGCAGTGCCTGCAGATAAATGTTGCCAAGGGGAAACTTGTAGACATAGAATAGGAGGGAGCCCCTTCAGGGATAGAACCTCAAGGGTGGTCCAGTACTCCAGGTGTGGTCGCTGATCAAGCAGCTGAAGATGGCTGGACTGAGGATGCTTCCATGAAAGCTCCTGCAGTGATGGCTGGCCTCCAACAACCCAATCATCTTTCTTTGCATCAACTGTGAATCCAGCCCCTGGAGGCTGTCTCCTTTGATCACCGCCTCCCTTCCCCCATTGACCTCAGATTTGCTAAGGCTTCTTGCATGCCATACTCAGTCAAATGCAGCCTTGATAACAGGCCATCCTCGCTTCTCCTCCAGCATTCAGCTCAAGTCCAAGTCTGGAGCCGAAGCTTGAAATGAGCAGCTTATTGTTGATGGCACTATTTGTGGGGGGGGGGGGGGGGGGGAAAAGAGAGAGAGAGAAAGGAGGGAGAACAGAAGAGAAAAGAGGCGAGGAGAGGAGGAGGAGGACAGGGAAGGAGGGGAGGAGACCCCGGAGCAGATTGTCTGTAGTCCATGGGCTTTCCATGTGTTGCGAAAATGGAGGGGGGGGGGAGAAGCGGGCTGGTAATGGAGAGGAGGAATCTTACAATTTCCTACCAGCTTCTCCAGTAATTCTATTTTTTTTAAGCTTTCTCCAACACGTTATGTAATAATTTGTGTTCTAGATAGTTCAGCTCATAGTTAACATTTAAATCAGTCGATTTGCATTTCACTTTGAAAGCATTTAATGAGCTGGCACACTTTACAGCGGAACAGTTGTCTGTCCCAGTCCATTCAATGTGCCCATTAAAAAGGCTGTTTATAATGAATTCCAAATCATTACAGCAAACTGAAAACTTGCTCATTAATTCTTCAGGAATCTTCCTACACTATCAAGAACAATGGTAACCAAGTAAAATAATAATTTCTCTGTAAAACGCTTACATTTTGATTTGATTTTATCCCCAAGCTCTTAAAATCACATTTTGACAGCTGTACTCTATCCAGCAGTGAGAGAAAGATACTGCACGGGAGGTGACCATTCGGCCCATCACGCCTGTGCTGGCTCTTAGAAAGAGCTATCCAATTAGTCCCATTTCCCCTGCCCTTTCCCCCCGTGGCCCAGCCAATTTTTTTCCCTTCACAAGTATTTATTAGTAGGAATAGAGAGCTCTTTGCTATAAGGGGAGTCAATGCTGCTGGAAAGATCCAGTCAGCCACACTGGGAAGGGATCGAGTGATGTCTGCACTAAATAGAGCGATAACCTGGCTGTATACGCATACTGTACACTGGTCTCCAGAGGGGGAGCAGTGAAACACAAGGTGGGGAGGATTAAAATCAGCCTTCAATGTCCTGAAAATACTCTCTGGAGTCTCGTCAGAACCAGGTTCTGACGAGACTCCAGCTTTCCCACCCCAACAAAGTAGAAACATTCCCTAATTTACAGAAACTGGTCGTTATAGAATTCGGAAGGCTGCATTTATTCCATAGTTCTCAAATTCAATGATATATTTTCCCATCATTTCTTCACCTCCGGAATTTCCCAGAGTCAAGAGGAGCCAGCAATGGAATAGCTTGCAGTTGCTTCCTGCTGTGCAATGAGCATTTGATAAACAAATGCTCTACTTGAGAATATTGCAGGCAAATAATGCTGCAAGTAGTTTCGGTGTACTGGAAAAGCCGATTCACCTGTTATGGGCGTGTCCCATTACACAATGATATCTACAAATGCTCGCCTGCTTCTGGCATTTAACAATTTCCCTTCCAGATTTAAAAAAAAAAAGAAAACAAAAAGAATAACTTGCATTTCTATAGCACCTTTCACAACCTAATGACGTCCCAAAGCACTTTTTGAAGTGTTGTAATGTAGGAAATGTAGCAGCCAATTTGTGCACAGCAAGGTCCCACAAACAGCAACGTGATAATGACCAGATAACGTTTTAGTGATGTTGGTTGAGGGATAAATATCGGCCAGGACACCGGGGATAACTCCCCTGCTCTTCTTCGAAATAGTGCCATGGGATCTTTTACGTCCACCTGAGGGGGCAGACGGTCTCATCTGAAAGACGGCACCTCCGACAGTGCAGTGCTCCCTTAATACTGCACTGGAGTGTCAGCCTGGATTATGTGCTCAAGTCTCTGGAGTAGGACTGTGAACCTTCTGACTCAGAGGTGACAGTGCTACTCACTGATTCACGGCTGACATTTAACAAGGAGGAGGGAAAAAAAAGCAACATTTAGATTGAAATTACATTCAATCTAACCTGGTGCTCAAGTTCCCCATTAATAAATGCTCAGGTTAGAAATGTGAAATTATAAAACACACAACTTTAAAATTAATAGAATGTTATCTGCAATTGTTCTGGCTTAGAAATATATCACCATTGCTTCATCGCCGCTGGGTCAAAATCCTGGAGCTCCCTAACAGCACTGCAGCAGTTCAAGACGGCGGCTCACCACCACCTTCTCAAGGGCAATTAGGGATGGGCAATAAATGCCGGCTTTGCCAGCGACGCCCACATCCATGAACGAATAAAAAATTGTTTTAAAACTATATATAGTATTGGAAGAGACTGGCACTGTATCATTAAAATCTCTAGTGAGTTAGGCGTGGACTCCATGGGCCGAATGGTCTCCTGTGCCGTTTTGGACTATAACAAGTGGTCCTGTGATTCTGAAACAAATATTTCAAATGGCTGCTTGTACGATAATGGCTAGTTAATCATAGCAACCATCAGAACTAGCAGTCAAAGCACAAACATGGTGCGCATTAGCAGAAAATTACAGGATTGGTAGCATGAAAAAATCATTTATACGTTAGGCTTGAAATCTTAAAATGCTTACCTTAAAAGATCACAGCACTAACAAGTGTATATGGTGGTTCATCATTTAGTATTTGGGTTCGGTTACGTCAGGGATAATAAACCAAGGTACAAAGTTCAACACTCACTTAGACTGGCAAACAGCGGCTTTCAGGAGCCGGGCAGCTTTGAAAAAAAATTAAGCCGTTGAGGTTTCCCTCAATTATGAGGGGCTCTTCAAATTGGAAGCAGTTTCTTTTCTTTGTTTTTAATCCAATCACAGATTTTTTTTTTATATTTTAAGAAAAAAGGGAATGGTTTTTGAGGTTTGCTGAAATTTAGATATATTTATTATAAAAACTGTATATTAAAAAGAAAAAAGCAAGTTATAATGATCTGGGAAGCAGATTCAATAGTAACTTTTAAAGGGAATTGGATAAATACTTGGAAAGGAAAAATTCTCAGGGCTGTGGGGAAGAGCGGGACTAATTGGACAGCTCTTTCAAAGAGCCGGCACAGGCACGATGGGCCAAATGGCCTCCTTCTGCACTGTGATTCTATAAATGCTCAAGCAAGAGTGAAAATCACAATGGTGACCAACATACCCCAGAAAATAGGTAAAGTAAAAAAGCGTTCGAGTCCGATCCAAATGGATTAACAAAATAAATGTACAAAAATGACAAATTATGCAGGAAGATATTTTTAAAGAGAGCAGTTTGAAAACGGAAGGTCCAGTAACATGGTACTGCTAGATATAGTGCAGAGAGGATCGAAAAACAGTCTTTAAGCAACATGCTATCTGCACCACAGGAAATGCAGATAGCAAGTAGTGATCCTATCATTTCTGTAGGTACCATTTGGAGCCATTATCTTCAACTATTACAAAATAGAACATTTCCAGTTCCTAGTAGTTTGTAGTTTTATTTCCAACTTGAATAAAATAGATGAGCCAGACCTGATATTACACTAAATGATTCAGATTCCACAACACAAAGCGATTTAGATTCCACACCCAAATCAGGAGTTCCTACTTAAATATTTTTCCTTCTGCCTTTGTCCATTGCTACTCATCAGGAAGAAAAACATAATGGCCCAGAAATTCGGGTCTCCACGGGTGAGTATGCACGGGGTACTCACCCATAAGCCCAATGGAAGTGCCGGTTTCGTGGATGCACTGCGCATGTGCGGGAAACCGGCACTTCCGTTCCCCTGAAAGAAGGGGTTCAGAGGTGGAACGCGTGCGCAGGAGAGGCAGCGCGTGCACATCGAACTTACCCTCCTGGGAAAACCTGCAAAAAAAAGTAAGTCTCCAGCAGTTACACTTTTAAAAAACAGGCGCAAGGCCTGCTTTTTACAAGGTAAGTGGTGAATTAATTAAAATTAAAACATTTTTTTCCACAGGTTTATAATTTTTAAATACTTTAAAGAAAGGTAAGTTTATTTTTAGCCCCGTTAAAAAATGTAATTAATTTTTTCAAAAATTTAAATTAGTTTAAAATAGTTATTTCATGTAATTTATAGTTTATTTTAAAAATGTGATTTAAAAAAAAAAGGTTTTAGTGATGTTTTGGGGCTTATAGTATTTATAGGTTTCTCCTGTCAAACTTATGAATGAAGCATTCCCTGCTACCATTGGCTTTCCATGGCCCACGTGATCCCAGGGGACGCATCGACCTAACTGCGCCCCTGGGATACGCAAGCACTGCCCGCCGGCAGTTGGAGGCGGACCAGGATCGCAATCCCACGCGGGCCCACAGCTCAACGGCCGGCGCGCTAGGTAAGTGCAGGTCGGGAGCTTGCACCTGCGGGAAGCCCCGACCCGAATTTCTGGGCCATTGATTTTAGTCGGATCATTGTACTTTGGATGCAAATGATTCTCTGCGTACCAGTGGGTCAGATTATTCAAGGAAGGGAAAGGAGAGAAAATAAATTTAAAAACTTGCATTTATATGGTACATTATTATATATCTCAGAAACACATCCAAGCCCTTCACATACAACAAAATACTTAAGTACAGCTAGGGTCGCGAACTCTGGTTGGATGCATTCCTGGAGGTTTCATCACATGACCGCCCCACTCCAAATGCGCCCCCCCCCCCACACACACTTCCGCCATTGGTCGGCCAACACGTCAATCCTCGTGCCACTCCGCCTTCCAACGGCCAATCGGGAAAGCGAACAGACTCAGTTACCCAATTGGATGATTTCTGACTGTCAATCTGTCTATTCCCTCCCCTGACCCCACCTCCAATATTCTTATAACTAACGAGCGAAAGTGTTCAAAGAAAATAGAAATAAAAGACCTTGGTTTAATGCTCCGATGATTTTTCTCCCAGGTGTTGCTCATAGCAGTCCCGGAGATTAATATTCAATTCCTGGAGACTCAGCAACCCACAAGTGCAGCCAATTTATGCAGAACAAAATCTCAAACAGTAATGTGAAAAATGTCGAGTTATCCTGCTTTTTGCGGGGTATTGATGAAGGAGTAATGTTGGCCATGGCACTGGAAGATAACCCTGCTCAATTTCCAACTACAGCCACAGGATCTTTAACATCCACCCGAACAGGGCCTTGGTTTAACGTCTCACTTGCAGGACATCATTTATTTTTCCTGCACCCTGCAGCTCGGGAAAAATTTGTGCCCTAACTTGCTGGCGGATAACAGCGCAGCTAGGACAACGGGGCAGCTGGGACCTCGGTGAACGACGGGACAAACAGTCTATCTCCTTAACCAATGAGAATTAAGGATTGAGAAATAAACAGGAATGACGGAGAAGGAAATCGGGTGAATTAGTCGGATCAGATACAGAGAGAAATAAAGAGAGCAAAAGAAAGATTGAATTGAGAGAAAAGAGACAAAGGAAAATATATTTTTTAAAATCTGACATTTTAAAAATCTCTTAACAATGTTAACAACATTGTTAAAAAGATACGATCTTAATTACCAGACTTGACTTTCTGCAATGTGTTCAATGGGCAGCTAATGTGCAAATCCAGCAAGTTCTTAAAAATAATGGAGACTCAGGGCAAGATGCCGTTTGTGTGAAGCAATCGGCGGAGTGGCATAAATCGACCAGCAAGTTCTGGAGATTCGCAGCTCACGGCGCATCTTTTCATCCCCTGAACTCGCTGGACGATTTGCTCATTAATAACGGCGTGTGTCATACACACCATTATTTTTCCAGCACGGTCCGGCCATACATACATATTCTTTACTAGCACTGACTCATCAGTTAATAAGCTGGTTCCCTATCTTAATTGACATGTTGCTTTGCCACATCACATGATGGTTTCTCACACATTCCCAAAACACCCCAAGAGACCCAGTGTCTTTTTAATGAACAGTTGGTAGTGAAAGTAGCAACTCCTCGATAGCTCAGATTACTATTTGAAGTCACTCACATCTTGCTTCCACCCCTTCAGTCTTCACCTGAATCCTAAGATTGCTGTCCCGCAAGCACAAGATAATCTGGTTCTCCGCAAAGGCTTTCACCGATCTGTTAAATCAGTTTTGGGATTGAATCTCTACCACGGAGATTCGTACTAGAATGAGCCGATTGGTTAGCAAAACAGATGTTAAATTTTGATCACAGACATTTGTTGCTGATGTTAAAATTGAACCCAGTAATCAAACAGAAACATTTGATACCAAAGTGAAATATTGCAGCTGCTGGAAATCTGAAATCCGACGAAAGGTCATTGACCTGAAACGTTAACTTTCTCTCTCCACAGATGCTGCCTGACCTGCTGAGCGTCTCCAGCATTTTCTGTTTTTATTTTAGAAACATTTGATAGCTACATAAAGAATATTAGAAAAAAAGTTCAGTTGAGAGCATCAAGCAGAACCGTCACATTTTTATTCAAATGAATCTCAAAAGTGATATTCCATTCGGCTTCCTACATCTGTGGGCTAAAGTTTTGAAATTAAATGCAGGCTTTGCTACAACCCTACTATTAAAACATTCTCAGGTTGCCTACAACAATGCAGTAATCTCTCCCAAAAGAACATTTTACCTCTGCTTTTCAGAAACTATCTCGGGTGGCATTCCTGTTCTTCATTCGAACATGTCCGATCAAGTTGAGCTAAAGTCATAGATTGATCAACATCTTCTGTTACAAAGTTAAACCCACTGGCAACCTGAAGGCATTTGTATTGATCAGATTTCACATATTTTACACATGATCAAGTGACCTTTTACTCCACATCATACTTGGGACTTCAAAGGCGGCAGAAATTGGTCTTCATTTTCACCCCGACTAATTAAATGCTAATACTAGAAATCTGTACCAACAGTGTTGGAAACATAAATCAGGTCAGTCAGCATCTATGGAAGAAAAGTCAAGTCATTGTTTTGGGTTTGGAGATTCCTCTTCATAAGTTAGATCTGTTACCGCCAGTTTGAACGGGTATAAATGATAAATGGCAATTATAATCAATGAATCTGGCACAGTTATCAATTTGGCAAAAAGACAAAGTATTGGTAATTAAAATAAACCATAATATACAATAACCAAATCCAGTGATCAGTCTTTCAAGTTGCCATTTTTATTCACAAACACCAGCAAAGTAACGAAGCACAAAGTATCAAAGGTTTTGCTATTTCGCCCTGACTGCTGTAGCCTTTTGATGGGGTGAGCAAGGAGACTACAAAAGGAATTGGTAACTAATGCAACATTTTTGAAAGTAGAACAGGTCACACTTGATGTGGACATTTCACAAGAGAATTACAGACGAGGAAGGCCATTCAAATGTATCCATCCAGAGATATCCCAATGACCCCTTACAGTAGCAATCAATTGTTTCTTACATGATTCCAGGGTTGATGCCTCCACTACTCTTATCTGGAAGCTTACTGCAAATGTTGATCACTGTACGTGAAGAATTTCCTGACAGCCATCCTAAAATAACCCTTCATATTATTTTGAACCAGTGTTCCTTAGCTCCACTCCCACTTAAAGTAATATTCCAAGTTAACTGTTTCTATACCCTTACAATCTTATATACGTCTATAAGATCACCTCAGATGCCTCCTTCTTTTGGTTCTGTGCTTTTCAAATTCACTTCAAGTTTGGAAGGTTAACATAACCCGTGTTTAGTTAGTCTAGGGAAGCTGGAGGCTGCCACTTGGAGATATATATTCCATTGAAGTTTCAAATGGTTTCACAGTATTAACATGAATATGATTCTATGGTATGATTCTAATACATAGCGCTGTGAAATACTCTGATCTGTGCATGCTCAGAACCTTTTAATTTGGATCAGTTCAGTCAAACTGCCATGAATTGCGCAATTTGTTTCAGGGGAAGATGTTTCTGTTTGTGGGGCAAGTCCAAAACCAGAGGTCATAAATGTAAGATAGTCACCAATAAATCCAATTGGGAATTGAGGAAAAACTTCTTTACCTAGAGAGTGGTGAGAATGTGGAACTCGCTACCACATGTTTAGTTGAAGCGAATAGTATAGGTGTATCCAAGGGTGAAGCTAGATAAACACTAGCAAGGAATAGAAGGATATGTTGATGGGGCGACATGAAGAGGGGTGGGAGGAGGCTCGTGTGGAGCATAAACACCGGCATAGACCAGTTGGGCTGAATGGCCTGTTTCTGGGCTGTACAATCTATACTCTCACCTCGGAGACTTGATTCGAAGCCAAGCAAATAACAAAGGTTCACTTCATCAGCTGTTAAGTCATGTGTAAAATGCTTAAGACATTTGAGCAGCCTTCTAGTACAAAAAGTTCAAAATAAATATATTACTTCTATTAGCATTAACATAGAAATCTTAGAGAGACTGACAGAGATGGAAGTGGGGGAAGTGGGGTAAACTGAAATCCGATACAGCTTTAGAAGTCTCTCAGTGGCTCTAGTCCATTCTATTAAGCAATGACGCATTTCACACGATATAATTGGACCCGATGAAGACAAAGTATTTGAAGACTTGTTTTACATACCATATAAAACATACGAGGGGAAAAAAAGGACGTTCGAGGTGAAATAGTATTGATCAGCTCTGTGCATTACCGGCAGATGCACAATGCTACCGACACAAGGCTCCCACAGCAGTACGTTGCAGCCAAATTCAAAAACAATGGTTTGGGTATCTCGATAGCAAAATACTGCAGATGCTGGAAATCCGAAATAACAGAAAATGTGGAAAAACTCAGCAGGCCAGGCAACATCCGTGGAGAGAAATAGAGTCAACGTTTCAGGTCGAAACCCTTTGTCGAGATATCTCTGTACATATGATGAAAAGATAGCAAAAGCAACATTGATAGTGTGGGGGACTATGGTCTCCCACGTAAAGAAATAGGCAACAGCGAGCTACAAGAAATAGGTCTTTACTCCAACTCTCACAATACAGTACTGAATTCGTGAAGCCCGCGAACCTGTGATGACTCACGGATTGGTCACCCGCTGGAACCTGATTGGTTTTCCTTCTATCAGCAGCAGGCAAGTCTGAACGTGCCTTATTCCTCTCAGCTTGCAACTGTCTTGCGGGGGGAGGGGAATACAGCAGTTAAAAGGGGATTATACAGGTTTATCTACATACACAGCGTTTCCCCAATGTGGCAACGCTACATACGCCCCCCCCCCCCCAGAATCCTCGTTAACTGTAAAAGTCAGTCTCTGCGGAGGTTTGACCAAGCGGCCGTAGTAGCCATCTGGCGTGTGAGGAGGGCTGTCTGGGAGGTCGGCCGGTTGGTTCGTCGGCTGGTCTGCCGGTGGGCTGGCTGGACGGGCTGCCGGCGAAGGTGGGGCAGCGGCCGGGGAGTAAGGTTCTGGCGTGTCTTGGTCCTCTTGTGGGGCCGCCGCCAACGCGGGAGGTCTGCCCCGCCGTGGGGGAAGAGCCGGCCGAAACGGGAAGCTGAGGTCCAGGTGCGCCGGTTTGAGGCGGTCTACTGAAATAAGGTCCGGCTTCCCGCCGACATCGATAAGAAAAGCTTTGTCCCCCGTCTCCAATACTGGGAAGGGGCCGGTGTATGGTGCCTGCAGCGGGCCTCTGTGCGCGTCCCGGCGCACGAAGACGAACTCCGCATGTCGTAAGTCTCGAGGCACGTAGGACAGCTGCGGGCCGTGTTGCAAAGTGGGCACTGGACGGAATTGCTGGGCCGCGTCCTGGTGCAGGGAAAGCTGTCTGGCGGCCGACCACGGCTCCGTTGTCAGGGGGAGGAAGTCGCCTGGTACTCTGAGCGGTTGGCCGTAGACCATCTCGGCCGCAGAGGCGCAGAGGTCCTCTTTGGGCGCAGTATGCAATCCCAGGAGAACCCAGGGTAGTTTGTCGATCCAGCTGGTGTCGGCCAGGCTGGCGCGGAGGGAGGCTTTCAAAGAACGATGAAAGCGCTCGCAGAGCCCGTTGGCCTGCGGGTGGTAGGCTGTTGTCCTGTGCAACTTGGTGCCGAGGCCGGCAATGATGGCATTCCACAAGTGGGAGGTGAACTGGGGGCCTCTGTCCGAGGATATGTCGGTCAGCACGCCGAACCGGGCCATCCATGTCGAGGCGAATGCTCGCGCGACGTCAATCGTGGTGGTGGAGGCGAGGGGAACCACCTCGGGCCATCTGGTGGTGTGGTCGACGATCGTGAGCAGGTGTGTAAAACCGTGCGACGGCGGCAAGGGGCCTACCAGATCGACGTGGACGTGGTCGAAACGCCTCTCGGGCACCGGGAAACACTCCAATGGCGCCTTGGTGTGCTGCTGGACGTTAGCGCGCTGACACGGCACGCATGTGTTGGTCCAGTCTCTCACATCCTTGTGGAGTCCAGGCCAGACGAACTTGGCGGACATAAGTTTGAGACGCACGCATCCCTGGATGTGAAAGGCCGTGGATGATGTCGAAAACTCGCTTGTGCCAAGCGGATGGAACGACCGGCCTAGGCGAGGGGACTGAGACGTCGCACAGGAGGGTTGTGCCGGCTGCGTGGAAGTGAATGTCGGCCAGGGTGAGGCTGGTAGTTGACGTCCTGAGGGCCTGGATCTCCGCGTCGGCAGCCTGGTCTCTCGCCATGCTGGCGTAGTCGACGCCCAGGTGCACTGTGTGGAGCGAGGGTCTTGAGAGGCAGTCGGCCACCAAATTGTCCTTGCCGGCGACATGGCAGATGTCCGTGGTGAACTCCGAGATGAAGTTGAGTTGGCGCTGTTGGCGCGCGGACCAGGGTTCGGTTACTTTGGCCATGGCGAAAGTGAGCGGCTTGTGGTCCACGAATGCGGTGAACGGCCGGCCTTCCAGAAGGAAACGGAAGTGCCGGATTGCCAGGAACAGGACCAGGAGCTCTCTGTCGAACGTGCTGTAGGCCTGCTCGTTCTTGCGCAGCTGTCGGCTGAAAAATGCCAGTGGCTGCCACGCGCCTTCGACCGACTGTTGCTGGATGGCGCCGACGGCGTAATCCGAGGCGTCCGTGGTGAGGGCGGTCTTGGCGCCCGGGATGGGGTGGGCCAGTAGTGTGGCATTGGCCAAGGCGCTTTTGGTCTGGTGGAAGGCTGTCGCCATCTCGCTGGACCAGGTGAGTTGCTCTTTGCCCGTTTTGCCCCTGGTGGCTTCGTAGAGGGGGCGCATGAGTGCGGCGGCCTTGGGCACGAACCGGTGATAGAAATTGACCATCCCCAAAAATTCCTGCAGCGCCTTAACCAAGGTGGGCTGGGGAAAGTCCGCCACCGCCTGCACCTTGGAAGGTAGGGGAATGGCTCCCCTTGGCGAGATTCTGTGGCCGAGAAAGTCAATTTGGGCTGCTCCGAACTGGCATTTGGCCGGGTTGACGATTAGCCAGTGTTGGCTGAGGCGCTGGAAAAGGGAGCGCAAATGCGCGATGTGCTCGGCCTTGCTGGTACTGGCCACAAGGATATCGTCCAGATAGACGAACAGGAAGCTCAGGTCCCGTAGGACGGAGTCCATGAGCCGTTGGAAGGCCTGTGCGGCGTTCTTAAGCCCGAAGGGCATACGCAGGAACTCGAACAGTCCGAAGGGGGTGATGACCGCCGTCTTCTGGACGTCTGCGTGGTGGACGGGGACCTGATGGTAGCCGCGAATCAGGTCGACCTTGGAAAAGACGGACTTTCCTACTAGGTGTGCCGAGAAGTCTTGGATTTGCGGAATGGGGTATCTATCGGGCGTGGTGGCGTCGTTGAGCCGTCTGTAGTCGCCGCAGGGGCGCCAGCCACCGCCCGGCTTGGGCACAATGTGGAGGGGGGACGACCAAGGGCTGTTCGAGCGGCGGATGATGCCCAGTTTTTCCATCGTGGCGAATTCTTCCTTGGCCACCGCCATCTTGGCTGGGTCCAGGCGTCTGGCTCGAGCGAACACTGGTGGTCCCGTAGTGGTGATGTGGTGCTCGACCCCATGCTTGGCTGCCGCGGCTGAGAAGGTCGGCTGTGTGAGCCTCAGGAAATCTGCGAGTAGGCGGGCGTAGTCGTCATGCGCCGGGGCGGAGCAGGACCCGACGAGGGCCGGGCTGTTGCTCTGCTGGCAGGCCAGTGAAGCGAAAGTTGCTGCGTCGATCAGGCGCCTGTCACGGACGTCGACCAGGAGTCCGTGGGCGCAAAGAAAATCGGCGCCCAGCAAAGGATGTATACCGAGGCCGTCACGAAATCCCACGTAAATCGCTGGCCGTTGAAACAAACCTCGGCCCGTCACTTTCCGAAAGTAGCGATGGCTGCGCCATTTGCCGCCACGAGGGGTGGGCCACTGCGGCCTGCCTGGATGTCGAGCTGGGAGGCAGGAATTATGCTGCATTGGGCTCCGGTGTCGCAAAGGAATCTGCGCCCTGAAAGAGAGTCGGTTATGTACAGCAGTTTACCTGCGGTGCCGATGGCCATCGTGGCGGCGGGGGTGCGGTCGAGCGGGCCTAGGCGGCGGCGCGGGGCTGGTGCGTTGGGTCGGGCGGCCATCTTGGTTTGATCGAAAGAGCAGGGTGCTCTGCAGCGTTGGGCCTTGTGGCCGAAACCACGCGTGGTAGTAGCATAGTTCTGCGGCCTGGCGTGGCGGCGCGCCCTCGGTGGTGTCGGGGAGCCTCGTGGCTGCACAGCCGAGTTGGGCGACGGTGAAAACTTTGTCCGCGGCGGCTGCCAGTTGTACGCAGTCCGTGATCAGGGACCCCGCGAGGGCAGTTTGTACCTGCTGAGGAAGCAGGCTGAGGAAAAGGGCCCGAAACAAAAAGCACTGCGGTTCAGAGCCCAGGAGCGCAAGCATCCGGCTCATCAACTGGGTCGGGGTAGAATCGCCGAGGCCTGGTCGTGAGAAGCCTGCGGGCCCTCTCCTTCTTGGACAGGCCGCAAGCCTGCAGTAAGCGGCCCTTAATGGTTGAGTACTTGCTGGTCTGTGGTGGGTTCCCCAGCAGGTCGAGAACTTCGGCGGCGGTAGAGCTTGCTAGTGCTGAGACTACGTGGAGGTACCTTTCTTCATCGTCTTGAACCCTGCGAAGGGTGAATTGGGCCTCCGAGTGCGCAAACCAAGCTGGTGCTTGGTGTTCCCAGAAGGTGGGGAGCTTCAAGGACGCGGCGCCGGCCGACATCAGGCTGCTGCTGGTTGCCATCGGGTCGTTGCTGGCCTCTGTAGGGCTGAGAGAGTCGGGGGCTTCGGCCGCCGACATTCGGGGTCACCAATGTGGGGGACTACGGTCTCCCGCGTAAAGAAATAGGCAACACAGCGAGCTACAAGAAATAGGTCTTTACTCCAACTCTCACAATACAGTACTGAATTCGTGAAGCCCGCGAACCTGTGATGACTCACGGATTGGTCACCCGCTGGAACCTGATTGGTTTTCCTTCTATCAGCAGCAGGCAAGTCTGAACGTGCCTTATTCCTCTCAGCTTGCAACTGTCTTGCGGGGGGAGGGGAATACAGCAGTTAAAAGGGGATTATACAGGTTTATCTACATACACACAGTGTTTCCCCAATGTGGCAACGCCACAATAGCACATTTAAGGGAAGAAACAACAGGAAAACAAAGAGTGCAGCTCATTTTCTTGAACCCTGGCTATACTATCCAACGCTGATCTCATCAAAAAAGCCAATGGCTGGCTATACTCCTCACCATAGATTGTGCTCACCTCACTATATTCCATCCCTCACAATCTCTATAGTTTTGTACCGGTCCCCGAAAGCCTTGCCACCTTCACAATGCATCTTCTTTCACCAGCGCTCCTTCTCAAAGCACAAGCTTGGCTACTATTCAGACTCCCAAGCTTCACAATACACTTCTCTCTTACAATCCCCACCGCCTCCCGACATGGTCTTCTTACAATGTCACTTCCCAGTATGTAATAATTACATAGAATGCACAGCACAGAAACAGGCCATTCGGCCCAATAGGTCCATGCTGGTGTTTATGCTCCACTCGAGCCTCCTCCCACCCCTCTTTATCTCAACGTATCAGCATATCCTTCTGTTCCTTTCTCCCTCATGTTTATTTAGCTTCCCCTTAAATGCATCTATACTATTCATCTCAACCACTCCCTGTGGTAGTGAGTTCCACATTCTCACCATTCTCTGGGTAAAGCGGTTTCTCCTGAATTCCCTACTGGATTTATTGGTGACTATCTTATATTTATGACCATTAGTTTTGGTCTCCCCTCATTCCAGTTTAATTCTTACAGGAGAATGTAGCACACAACAGAAGGCAGTATTGGCAAGGAGAGGCAGAAGCCTCACCTTTTTTGAGAAGTGGGCCATCTCCGTACAAAATTACTAAAACCTGGCTGCAAGGGTGCGAGAGATGGAGAACCAGGATGGAGAGTCCCAGCAAAGCTCCTCTCTGAACAATGCAATACAACACAACTCTCACAATCTAACATTTTCCAGCACTTTACAGCTTTCCAGACAACATCAACTTGCATTTATATAGAGCGCTTTTAATGTAGAAAACATCCCAAGACACTTAAGAGTGATAGCAATAACATTTTTGACACAGGAGGTGGTATCAGGACAGGTGATCAAAAGCTTGGTCAAAGATGTAGG
Source organism: Somniosus microcephalus (assembly GCF_052327205.1). Lineage (NCBI taxonomy): Eukaryota > Metazoa > Chordata > Chondrichthyes > Squaliformes > Somniosidae > Somniosus > Somniosus microcephalus. The sequence continues at coordinate 254,203,381 of NC_140987.1, read as the reverse complement.
TTAAAAAGGATTTAAAAATTTAAAATAGGATCAAAAAGGACTCAACATATAGTTCAATAATTTCAGATAACCACTCATTTTTCCGGACAGCAGGTGCTGGTAATTATTCTGCTGTAACCATTTACACCTCCTCTAGACCCATCTTTTGTTTCTTTACTTGTCCCATTACCACCCCTTTTGCCTTGCACCATCGCACCTTTTGTCATTTAATCTCTCCTGCCCTCCCACCCTTTCCTTTTGTTCTTTCCTCCCCCTTCCCCTCTACTTGCTTAAAACCTGTTATATCTCTAACTTTTTCCAGTTCTGATGAAGGGTCACCGACCTGAAACATTAACTCTGTTTCTCTCGCCACAGATGCTGCCTGACCTGCTGAGTGTTTCCAGCATTTTCAGTTTATATTTCAGATTTCCAGCAATATTTCAGATTTCCAGCACCTGCAGTATTTTGCCTTCTGCTCCTGGAAAGATTGTGCGAGACAAGTGAACCATGTGAAATGCTTGCCTATGCCATATTACCACCATTCATGGGTCCTTTTTGTGTATCTGTAGGATCTTCTCAAGGCTTCGAGAGCCAGTCCCTCCTAGGAGTCACCAGGACACAGCCTCAAGAGAAGCAGCAGCAGGACCAGGTAGTAGGAGAAAACAAGACTTGCATTTATACAGCACCTTTCACAACCTCACGTCCCAAAGTGCTTTACAGCCAATTAATACTTTTTTAAAAAGTGTAGTCATTGTAATGCAGGAAACGCAGCAGCCAATTTGCGCATAGCAAGGTCCCACAAACAGCAATCAGAGAAAGCTCAGATAATCTCTGTTTTAGTGATGTTGGTTGAGGGATAAATATTTTCTCAGAACATTGGGGAGACCTCCCTTGCTTTTCTTCAAAATAGTGCCATAGGATCTTTTACGTCCACCTGAGGGGACAGACGGGGCCTCAGTTTAATGTCTCATCCGAAAGACGGCACCTCTGACAGTGCAGCACTCCCTCAGCACTATACTGGAAGTGTCAGCCTAGTTTATGTGCTCAAGTCTCTGGAATGGGGATGAACCCACACCCTTCTGAGTCAGAAGGGAGCAAGTGCTATCCACTGAGCCACTATGACATCGTGGATTGCAGAGCAGGATTGATCGGTACATACATGAGAGACTGGTGGAGGCAGGTGAAGAACTCTGATCGATGCGGTCTAAGCTCAAGATTCATTTTGTCGTGATAAGACATTAGGGGTGCCTGATGTATAAGGTGGTTTGAATATCACACTTCATCGATGATGAGGCAGCATTGTGCGCTCAAGGGGTCGCACACCATCTAGGAGCAAAGCAAGGTCCACGGTGGAGGAAGTTTGCTCTCGCTGGACTGTGGTGATGCAGGCACTGATAGCAAACTGAAAAGTCCTTGTAAAGCTTTCAGTCACTATGCAGGCTATTACAACAGTGACTCCACTTCAAAAATACTTCATTGGCTGTAAAGCGCTTCGAGACATCCGGTGGTCATGAAAGGCGCTGTATAAATGCAAGTCTTTCTTTTTTTAAAATCTCTGCCAGGCAGGTCACCTGAAGGGTAAACAAGTGGTGTAAGCCCCCAGCAAAGCAACATCTGCTGCATTGTGTACAAGACCGCAACAAGATTAAAGTGATGGGGGGGATTCGTTGCAGGATGAGATAGGTTTTTTTTTAGTAAGGGTAGGCAAGGGTATTAAGGGTTACAACACCAAAGCGGGTAGATGGAGCCAAGATACAGATCAACCATGATCTAATTGGATTACAGAACAGGTTCACGGGGCTGAATGGCTGACTCCTGTTCCTATGGCGAATGCATGCTTTTACTAGAAAGACTTACTGACCCAAATAGAAATGTACATATCCCTTGGCCAGAACAAGGCCCTGCCAAGATCGTTCAAGCATTGCTTCAGTGGCAACAGGGGAAAAACTGCTTTGGAGAAGAAGGAGGAGGTGGTGAGGGTGGTTGGAGAAGGAAAAGAAGGTGCCAAAACTATGAAGAAGACGACAGCAGAGTTCAGGAATGTAAAATTGACATAAAAAAAACTAAGTGCAGATTAAAACTGATGACAGTAGCTGTACTTTTAAAAAGTGCGTAGTCCCTACGTCCTCGTGAGAAAGACACGCATCTAATTTCAAGGAACATACGGATTTGGATGGGACACGATCTGTGCCAGTTGGTTTCCTAGAGGGAAGTCATGATATATACTCAAGTTTATCATATCAGAAATGTCCTTACATGTGAAATGTCCAGTGGACACATATTTAAGATAATTGGCAAAAGAGCTAGAGGGAAGATGAGGAGATTTATGCAACTAGATGTTGTGATCTGGAATGCGCTGCTTGAAAGGGTGGTGGAAGTAGATTCAATAGTAACTTTCAAAAAAGGGAATTGGGTAAATACTTCAAATGAGCTATAGGGAAAGAGCAGGGGAGTGGGACCAACTGACTCTTTCAAAGAGCCGGCACAGGCACGATGGGTCGAATAGCCTCCTTTTGCACTGTATGATTCGGTGATTCCATTTTAACTGCACACAAAACTTTCAGGCTCTTGTTGCACATGCTCTGCATTAAGCTGCTGAAAATGCAGGTTTGGTATCAAAAACAACCAAGCCACTGTGATGATGTTTCCTCATCCCCAGAAGGACAAATGTTTGAGTGCTTTGCCGCACATGCCCATCCTTTGTCAGGTGCTCTACCCCCATTACCCTCCCGCCTTAGTACATCAGTTCCCATCCTGAGCCACACGAGTCCATTAACCAGAGGAGTCACCGAGATATGAAGTTGGAATAATGAGGAAATGTAAACATTTACTGGAAATGGTACAAAGCCCCAGGCTACAGATCAAAAAGTGGTTGAACTACTTTAAAAAAAACAGACCAAAGCTATTGTCGGTAATTTCTTTTAATTCAGGCAACCTCCACAACAAATGGATATACCAAAGCTTTGCGTAAAGTGTAGGAGAAACTCTGACCTGAAAATATCAATGTGAGCTTGGAAGACAACTGTGCCAAGGCACCCATCATGAGCTGTTCAATCAAAACAAAAATAGCTTTTTATGCTTTTAGTAAACATTAAAGTGATAGCTGCCTTACAGAAGATGTTGAGACAAACTATCCAAAATAATCCTCACAAAAGTGCCCATAGCATGAACAGTTTGGGCTCCAACTTTCCTGAATAGGGCTGCCAACCCTCCAGGATTAGCCTGGAGTCTCCAGGAATTGAAGTCAAATCTCCCAGACACTGGCTGTGAGCAACACCCGGAAGAGAAATCATAAAGGACATTCAAACAAAATAGAGAATTTTAAATTTTCTTTTGGACATTAGTTATAAAAATATTGGAGGCAGGGGAAAAAGGCTGTTTGACCGAGGGTCAATCAGGCAATTAAGAGCTGACTTGTTTTCCAATTGGCTGTGGGAAGGCAGGGCACCGTGAGGATGGACGTGTCGGGCGACCAATGGTGGGAGTGTGGCGGGGTTAGAGGCAGGAGGTCATGTGATGAAACCTCCAGGAATACATCCATACAGAGTTGACGACCCCTATTCCTGAAAAAGGAGAACCATTTGTTACAATTTGGATTCTGTATGGATACCTTTTCCTGTTGTGTATGTAATATGTGTGCTACTTTAAACCTATGGACAGGACTGCACTACTTGTAGGGCGTAGTGATACGCAGTACCACTCCTGGCCATAGGGGTATAAATAGTACTGTGGGTACTGATCTCCCCTCAGTTCCCGCCTGTGGGCATGAAGTAAAGACCTACATGCAGTCCCTACCTCCAACCAGTAAAGACCTGTTTGAGTTATACGTTTAAGTCTTTGTGTTAATTGTTCAATACAATACACATACTTAACACTGGCGACGAGTCGGTTCGAACCCTGCGGCAGTTATTCCACGGCGGCTTCGTCCAAAGACAGGACGTTGAAGAGAGGTTTCAATCCTCAACACCCCACTCAAAACTGAAGGGCAGGAGAAATCCTGACAGCTTCCAGCGACTGGAAGCGACAGGCATTAGGACCCTGAAGCCTCCATAACCTCGTGGGTAAGCCGAGCAGTGTTGGCTGCAAAGACAGGGCCACCGATCGGGAGATAAGGGCAATCGCAATCCCTGATAAGAGCCGCGGTGAAACGCGCGAGCGTGTAAGCCAGAGCCCGGGAGGGAGCGAGCAAGAGCCGCGCGAGCGGGTGAGCAAGAGGCCGGGAGCCGCTTCAAGTGCGAGGCGCAGCGCGGGCCAGCGATCGGGACCAAAGATAAGGGCCGCACTCGGACTGAAAGGCGCGGCGGCTGCAGAAGCTCAAGGTGCGAGAGCCGCGGTGCACAGCGCGGGCTATCGATCGCACAGAAGATAAGGGCCGAGAGCCGCTTCGGTCGGGAGCCACTTCGCGATCCAGCGATCGCATCCGCTGATAAGGGCCGCACTCGGGCGATCGCGGCGAAGATAAGGGCCGCACTCGGGGGCTGAAAGGAGACGGCGTCGGGGGACGGGTGAAGACCGCCAAGCGCGGGAAAACCGCCATTTTGTGGGCGGAGGACGACGGCAAGAGCGGGAAGCCGCCATCTTTGATAACAAGTAAAGAAAAGAAAATCTGAGAAATTGCAAATCTACAATGCCTAAACACGGGAATATTAGCACCTTTGATAGTGACCTCGAAGATTGGGCCATATATGTTGAAAGAGTAAAAAATTATTGTAAGGCCAATAAAATTCGTGACCAAGATAAAGCTCTAACATTATTAAATTTAATGGGTGCGAAGACATACGGGCAATTGAAACACCTGTTATCACCAGATGAACCGGCGGATAAGACGCTCGATGAGATTGTTACTGTCCTGAAAGATCATCTAAACCCCACGCCGCTGATGCTAGCGGAATGATTTAAATTTTACGACAGAAGGCAGCTACAGCATGAAAGCAATGCTGAATATTTGCTGGAATTGCGTAAATTAGCGAAATATTGCCAGTTTGGAACGGGACTGACAGATGCACTACGAGACAAATTTGTGTGTGGTTTATTTAAACAGGATACACAAAAGCGACTGCTCGAGGAGAATGAGCTGACGCTTGAGAAGGTGGTCACTATGGCAGCAGCACACGAAGCCGCAGCGAGAGGCACGGCAGTAATGCAGCTACGGTCACCGGAGCTCAGTGCACACAAATTGGGTGTGAGTTCTGGCAAATGTTATCGTTGTGGAAAGACAACGCATGATCAGAACCAGTGTTGGTTTAAAAACCAAGAATGTAGAACTTGTGGTAGGCTTGGACATATAGCTAGAGTATGCAGGTCAGGGAAGAAGACCAGCAACAAGAAGTCACCGCAAGGAAAATACGCAAAGGTACACAAGGTGACCGACCAGGAGTCCGATTCAGACGCTAGCAGTAATGAACTGGCTAGCTTAAGCTGTAATGAACTGGCTAGCTTAAGAGTACTCAACGCTGGTAAGGGTGCAGACCTCCAGACAATTTGGGTCACTCTTCAGATAGAAGGAGTCCAAGTAAAACTGGAATTGGACACTGGATCGGCATTGACGGTCATAAATAAGAAAGATTACGGAAAGTTATTCCAACGTATTCCCCTACAGGATACGGGGATTATATTGAAAACATACACGGGGCAAAGAGTGTACCCCATCGGGAAAATAGAGGTTGCAGTGGTCCACAAGGGCGAAGACAGTCAAATAATGGACTTATATGTGATATCTGAAGGAGGCCCTCCACTACTAGGACGGGAGTGGATTAGGAAAATGAATATCGACTGGCATTTCCTACAAACAATAACGAGTGAGAACTCGGTGAACATAATCAACCCAGACTCTGGAACTGATGATGGTAAGACCAACCCGTGTGCAAAAGACAAAGTTTCAGCACAGAATTCCACTGAGATAGAGAATTCTGAGTCTGGCAAGTCTACTGATGTGCCCATTTCTGAGGGACACCGGGCTCGAACTCAACTCCATTTCAAACTACAACAGCAATTAGAACAAATGCTTCGCCGTTGTGAGCAAGAGTTGAATGCAACGAAAGAGTTCTTTGATATAGAGTTGGAGAATCTGGAAAGACAACAGAAGCAGCTGATGGAGAAAATGGAGCAGGAGCACACAAAACGTCTGATGTCAGAGGAGTTAACGGTCAGCCAACTCCTGCATATGCTGAAGGACAGGACTCTGAAATGGGAAAAACTTGAACACGAACTTCAATATTCAAACGAAAGGGGTTCGGAGCTCTCAAAGGTTATTGGAAGAGCTGAGGTGGCAACACAGACTGAGATGACTGCAACAGAGCAGCCCTTGGATGCCAAAAGTACGCTGACTCACGTCAACGTAGAACAACAGACCGCTGAAACAGCTGCTCCGGTAGAGGGATTGAATAGTCCGATCAATCAATCTCCAAAAGAAGTTGAAGTAGTAAAATCTCAAATGAGGTCATTAGTAAACGACTTGCTGAAAGCCCAGAAAAAGCTGGATGAAGAGGTACGCATGAAGAAGTCTCTTCAGGAAAGATGTCTGGACTTGGAACAAAAGCTGGCTAACGCCCAGCTGGGTATGGAGGAAATAGAAGACCCTCTCGCTGGCCTAGATCAGGACGACACCGAATATTACCATGACCTATTGAGTGACACTGAATATTATAGTGACCTGGTCTGCCCAGCTTGTGATGAAAACTCCCAAAGTGCAGAAATCAGGATGAATCACTTAAAGTCTAAGGAACATAGGGAGATGGTGGCGCTACAGCTGGCAGCTGACAGGGGAGCCCAGAGAGTCTCTAAGAAGCAGAAAAGGAAAAGACGAAGCAGAAGATGATAACCATCTGAACCATTATCACCCCTACCAGATCACACACGAGGTCCCTCCGAACGGAGCCAAATCAGTTCGGAAGTTCAAGCTGTTAAATCCATGGAAGGACTATTGAATGAGTCACTCCAGCAACGTGAACCGACTACACCACAGAGACTGAATCTGTGAACTATTTTCCGCAGAGATTGAATCTGTGATCTGTTTTGACATGAAGTTATCTATGCATCTATGTTATTCTGTTATGTAAACCTGAAGTTATATATGTATATATGTTATTACGTTATGTTAAATGGGGAGATGACTGTAAAGCTAAGAAGGGAGGAATGTTGTGTATGTAATATGTGTGCTACTTTAAACCTATGGACAGGACTGCACTACTTGTAGGGCGTAGTGATACGCAGTACCACTCCTGGCCATAGGGGTATAAATAGTACTGTGGGTACTGATCTCCCCTCAGTTCCCGCCTGTGGGCATGAAGTAAAGACCTACGTGCAGTCCCTGCCTCCAACCAGTAAAGACCTGTTTGAGTTATACGTTTAAGTCTTTGTGTTAATTGTTCAATACAATACACATACTTAACATTTCCCAATTAAGCAATGCTGCAATTTAAAAATTCTCATCCTGATTTTCAAATCCCTCCATGGCCTCGCCCCTCTCTAATCTCCTCCAGCCCCACAACCCTCCGAGATCTTGCGCTCCTGCAATTCCGTCCGCGAGCATCCCCAATTTTAATCACTCCATCATTGGCAGCTATGCCTTCAGCTGCCAAGGCCGCAAGCTCTGGAATTCGTCCTGAAGTCTTTTCCGCCTCTCTCTTTCCTCCTTTAAGTCGCTCCTTAAAACCTACCTCTTTAACCAAGTTTTTGGTAATCTGCCTTAATAGCCCCTTATGTGGCTTGATGTCAAAATTTTGTTTGATAACGCTCCTATGAAGCGCCTTGGGACGTTTTACTATGTTAAAGGTGCTATATAAATACAAGTTGTTGTTGTTTCTGAATCAGTTCCACAGGCAAGTCCATACGTCCTAGAAACAGAAACGTGAATGCATGAAGTTGTCTGGGAGACAGCATGACGTACGTGAATAACCTTGTTCACTGTTGATATGCGCGCTGAAAACATTAACGCAAGACCTTTCTAACGAATGGACAAAACGCCATATATCTCAGACTACACTACAACTACACATTGTTTACAAAAAAAAAATTAGCAGAGCAAAAGAACAATAGCAGATAGATAAATCATAGTGTTGCTCACAAAACAGTTGCAAAACAATGAAGTGTCTCGTAGCCCCGGCCATTCTTTGTAGCATTTTGGACCAACATCAATGATGCTTAATTGACAGACCAAACTCGGAGTCCTTTGTTAGTTTCTGCCCCTGGTATCAGTGCAGCAAGGTAGAAACTGCTGAACTGGGAAAAGGTTCCAATATTTAATTGCTCGGTCAAGTGGGCTCTGAGACTATGCTGTTAATCGACACCAGTATCGTACCAAACAGGCTCGCACAACTCGAACATCAGCAATCCCCAAAGATTTGGTGCTTCCCATGAAGAGAGAGATTGTGTAGAAGGGGCCTATACTCTCGAGTTTAGAAGAATGAGAGGTAATCTCATTGACACAAAGATTCTGATAGGGCTTGACAGGGTAGATGCTGAGAGGTTGTTTCCCCTGGCTAGAAAATCTAGAACTAGGGGTCAGCCATTTAGGACTGAGATGAGGAGGAGTTTCTTCACTCACAGGGTTGTGAATCTATGTAATTCTCTACCCCAGAGGGCTGTGGATGCTCAGTCGATGAGTATAGTCAAGACTGAGATCGATAGATTTTTGGATAGTAAGGGAATCAAGGGATATGGGGTTCGGGCAGAAAGGTGGAATTGAGGTTGAAGATTAGCCATAATCTTATTGAATGGCAGAGCAGGCTCGAGGGGCCTGCTCCTATTGCTTATGTTTTTATGTCTCCCCCTAGTAAACTGTGATCAAATTTGTAAGCAATTTCTGGAGTGTGTGTATGAACAGCTTTCAGTTACTTTGCTACCCCTCAACTTGCCAGAATAAATGCATGGCATGTTCATTGCAGACTCTCACACATCTCTGGCATTGCTTTGTAAATAGTGAAGGCAAGAAAGCTTCCACCTTCCATAGCTTGAGTAAGGTCATGCATATTTTTGTCCAAAGCAAGTAGAGAGAAGAAAAAGGAAGTCTATTATATAGCTATCAGCCAGAGGTAGGGTGCCAACTCTGATTGCACATATTCCTGGAGGTATCACACATCATCCTGCCTCCAACTGTCCTGCCCACGCGCTCCTGCCATTGGTCTCCTGACACACCCATCCTCACGGCGCCCCGTCTTCCCACAACCAATTGGAAAGCGAACAGACACTGTTACCTGATTGGATGATTCATGACCGTCAATCAAACAGCCTTTCTCCACCACCCTCCAATATTTTAAAAAACTAAAATAAAATTGTTCAAAGAAAATGTAAAAAGAGACAATTTATTTAATGCTCCGATGATTTTTTTCTCCCGGGTGTTGCTCGCAGCAGTGCCCCGGAGATTAATCTTCAATTCCTGGAGACTCCAGGGCAATCCTGGAGGGGTTGGCAGCCCTAGCCAGAGATAGCAGAAGTCCTGGTGGAGATAATATTCTAAACTTGATTGCACAGTGCAGTGACCCATTTAAAGTGACTACCATACAGGTACAGCTACCCGCATCCCCCACAACCAGAAAAAGATTCTTAGATAGAATTGGATTTTTGTCTTGTTTACTAACAGAAACTAATTCAGTAAGTTCTATGATTCTATGAATTAGTAGAATAGTACAGCATAGGAGGCCATTCAGCCCATCGAATCTGCACCAGCTCTTTTGAAGAGCAATCCAGTTAGTCCTGCTCCCCCCTGCTCGTTCCCCATATCTGTAGGATTCGCAAAATCCAGGAAAATACAGCCTACATTTTAAAACCCCTGAAATGGCCACATTTTAAGAGCACAAGATGGAGTCGGCAGATCACATGACTCATTTCAGAAGGACATACCACTGCAATACCTTAAAGAAACCTGAGTCACCACCGATTGGAAAATTCCAGACTGACTGCAATTGATATGGTAATAAAGGTAGCAGCAGTAACGAAGTCAAAAACAAAGGACTTGCACTTGAAAAGGTCATGTTAATCGCCAGATAAACGTAAACCCATCACTGAAATCACAGAGCACAGACAAGACCCATTATCTGCATCAAACTCAGCGGGACACGGGACATAACCCATCAGTTTGGTTTCGGCCACGATTAAAGTCGTTAAACTAAAGTACCAGCTTTTGTCAAAGTAGCCGGCCCAAAACTTTGACAAAAGAAAACCCCTGATTTGGCGCCAAAGGGCAAGGAAACGGTATAACTGTTGGGGGAAAATCAATGGGCAGAAGGTACGATCGGAGGCAGAGAACGACGGGAGGTTAAGGTTAAGTTGAACGGTTCGAGTGGAGAGGTCCGATTAGGAGGTTCGAATACAGTTCGAGGAGCACGGCGGTTCTACAAGTTCGAGCAGGAGAGCAGGTTCAGGAGCCCGTCCCAGAAGGAAGATCAATCGGGAATCCCGGAAGCTACAGGAGCACCAAGGTCGAGGACAGTTTTAAAACCCTGGTGAGCATAGAGGCCCAACTCCACCTAGCTGACCTAGTAGAGGGATACTTTAGAGACGGGAGGGTTTTAATATTAAGGGCTTTGTAATCGGGAGTGTTATTTATCCTTCGTTGTACCGCGCGCTTTCCCCACCCCCGTTTTATTATACCGCAGCTAATGAATTGATGTATTTTAAGATAGTCAAAGTAATTCTTGTGTGTTAAATTTTAGTTCCCATTGGGAGGCGTGTTAATTATTTTGTCTGTGTTGTTTCTTTGTTCCCTGTGTTTTTATTCTCCTTATAAATAAAGAAACCATTAATTTTAAAACTTACCTTGTCTCACCTGATCCATTTGTCTTCCGAGTCACAAGTTGGGCCAACACATCAAGGTAGTCTGGCAATAAGTCCAGTGTCTAGAATCAGTGAGGGGGGAGCGCTTCGAAACCGCTCACGAGCAGTGTGAAATCAAGAATCGATCTCGCACACCACAAGCTCGTTAAAAAGACCCCTTACATATCCCTGCAATTTTATTTCTCAAAGTATTTATGCAATTCCCTTTTGAAGGCTACTATTGAATCTGTTTCCACCACCCTATCAGGCAGTGCATTCCAAATCCTAACCACTTGATGCGTAAAAAAGATTTTCCTCGTGTCGCCTCTGGTTCTTTTGCCAATCACCTTAAATCTGTGCCCTCGCGTGATCGACCCATCAGCCATTGGAAACTGTTTCTTTTACTTTATCTAAACTCTTTGGCGAGTTGATCTAAAAAGATTTCTTCCCAGACCCAAGCTGGCAAATGTAACACTCTATAAAGCTCTGGGCACAGCAACAGGTCTGTATTTCCTTTCTCCTGCTATCACTAAAGGTTTCTACAGAATATTCTCCAAACACAACTCAAGCAAGAATGATTGCCAAACAAGAGGAGGTGGGTCAAGCAATCACAAGACTGTGCAAAGTATAAAGTTCACTAAACCTTCATGTTTAAATATGAACAGGCCGCTAGTCTTAAATGTATGGAATTTAGTGCCCTACAAACCCCAAATAAGTCAGTCAGTCATACATTTGTTTAAACGCCCAAGTTCAAATCTCAAATAGGATGTCAACTGCAGGACAAATAGTTTGAAATCCTACACATTTCACACGTCTGGATTCCTGTGTGTTCAGCTGAATGTCCCGTCAAGCACAGACAGCACACTGCAACATGAACCATGACGGCACAAAGCTGGGTGGGCGTGTGTGCTGCGAGGAGGATACCGAGAAACTCCAGGATGATTTGGACAGGTTGGGTGATTGGGCAGAAGCGTGGCAGATGCAATATAACGTGGATAAATGCGAGGTTATCCACTCTGGTGTCAAAAACAGAAAGGCAGACTATTATCTGAATGGCAATAGATTGGGAGAAGGGGAAGTGCAACGAGACCTGGGTGTCCTTGTGCACCAGTCGTTGAAGGTAAGCATGCAGGTGCAGCAGGCGGTGAAGGCGGCAAATGGTATGTTGGCCTTCATAGCAAAAGGATTTGAGTACAGGAGCAAGGATGTCCTACTGCAGTTGTACAGGGCCTTGGTGAGACCACACCTTGAGTACTGTGTGCAGTTTTGGTCACCTTATCGGAGGAAGGATGTTCTTGCCATGGAAGGAGTTCAGCGAAGATTCACAAGGCTGATCCCTGGGATGGCAGGAATGACGTATGAAGAGAGATTGGGTCGATTGGGCTTATACTCGCTGGAGTTTAGAAGAATGAGAGGGGATCTCATCGAAACTTATAAAATTCTGACAGGTCTGGACAAACTAGATGCAGGTAGAATGTTCCCGATGGTCGGAGAGTCCAGAACCAGGGGTCATAGTCTAAGGATAAGGGGTAAGCCATTTAGGACAGAGATGAGGAAGAATTTCTTCACCCAGAGAGTGATGAACCTGTGGAATTCTCTACCACAGAAGGTGGTTGAGGCCAAGTCTTTAAATATATTCAAGGAGTTAGATATATTTCTTAGAGCTAAAGGTATCAAGGGATATGGGGAGAAGGCAGGTACGGGGTACTGAGTTTGGATGATCAGCCATGATCTCATCGAATGGCGGAGCAGGCTCGAGGGGCCGAATGGCCTACTCCTGCTCCTATCTTCTATGTTTCTATGTAACCAAAGAAATGCTCACTGAGCTGGGTAACAGACCCTAATTCACATCATTAAATAAGGCAAGATAGGTGGAACGCTGCACTTCAATGTACTGTAATCTAGGCCTCAGCAATGAATGAACCCATTTCATTATAACAGTGACTGCACTTCAAAAGTACTTCATTGGCTGCAAAGCACTTTGGGACGTCCCACGGTTGGGAAAGGCGCTATATAAATGCAAGTCTTTTTTGGGGGCTCAGACTAAGTTCAAACTTTCCAGTAGTCTTTGGAAACTGCAAAAGCAGGAAAACCTTCGTTTTCCAAGAAAACACCTCTAGGACCAAATGTTCCTTGGAAAAAACACACACCAACTTTCTCCCTCACTTAACCATCCAAGAAGGTATAGCCCCACCTATCTGAAAACTATTAAGTGTGATTAACCTACTAACAAGAGATTGGACCGTACCTCTGCAGCTCTCCCAATCTGGCCGTGCCCATTGGAAGTAGCAGCGCTGGCAGGGCAGTAGGAGCAAAGTTGCATAGAAATTACAGCATGCAAACAGGCCATTTGGCCCAACCAGTCCATGTTGGTGTTCATCATCCATATGAGCAGAAATCCTAACCCCATGTCCCCACTCTGTTCCCATACCCTCTATTCCCCTTCCCTTCAACTATCTCAACTGTTGACATGATCACTGCTTCAATCAGCAACTCTGGCAGTGCATTCCACAGCCTCACATTCCTCTCCTGCTTTTTGTCCTACATCTCTATGTCTAATTTTACATCCATGTCCCCTTGTTCTAGACCACTTAACCACTAAAAACAGTCTACAGTATTTCAATCTACTGTTTCATCCAGTCATAATTTTAAACACCTCTAATCATATCACCGCTTAATCTCATCTGTTCTAATGAAAATAGCCCTACTTTTTCAAGCATTTTTTCCAATTTCTCATACCAGGCAGCATGCCAGTGAATCTGCATTGCAAACTCTCTATTGCCTCAACATCATTCTTAAAGTGTGGAGCCCAAAACGACACCCAGTCCTTTAACTAAAGTCTTATATAGATTCACTGATACAACAACTTTTATTATATGGCATTTATACAGCACCTTTAATATAGTAAAACGTCCCAAGGAGCGATTATCAGACAACATTTGACACCGAGCCACATAAGGAGATATTAGGACAGGTGATCGAATGTTTGATCAAAGAGATAGGTTTTAAGGAGCAGCTTAAAAGGATGAAAGAGGCGTAGAGAGGCGGAGAAGTTTAGGGAGGGAATTCCAGAGCTTTGGGCCTTGGCAGCTGAAGGCACGGTCGCCAAAGGTGGGGCGATGAAAATCGGAGATGCGCAAGAGGCCAGAATTGGAGAAGCGCAGAGATCGCAATATACCTCTACTTTTAAATTCCATACCTCTGGCCATAAAAATTAGCTTTTTTTTTAATAAAATGGCCTTCTCCACTTGAGGTGCTGCTCTTAATGTCTTGTGAACCCAAACCCCTAAATGCCAGCTGTCCCTCCAAAGGACAACTATCACTTTCATTTAAAAAAAACCAAAAATGCACCACCTCACATTTACTGAAATTAAATTCAACCTGCCACGTTTGTGGCCCATCCCACCATTTTATCAATATACCCTTCCTTTGGTCCTCAGCAATTACTTACTATACATTCGATTTTTAGTATCGTCCCGATGTTTGGATACCACTCCGATGTACAAATATTGTTAAAGCAGTCCCAGAACAGAACCCTGTGGGACACCATCATCCATCAACCAAGAAACTGCCAGTGACTCCTACTCGGTTAACTTGTCCAACAGGTTTTTCAACCAATTAGCCACGCTTCCTAAAATTTAAGGGTTGCCAACTCTGGTTGGACTTGTTGCTAGAGGTTTCATCACACGACCCTTCCATCATCCACTGCCCTGCCCCCACACACTCCAGCCATTGGTTGCTCAACATGCCCATGCTCACGGCGCCCCGCCTTCCCACAGCCAAATGGAAAGTGAACAGATTGTTTCTCACGTGATTGTATGATTTTTGGACTGTCAGTCAAACAGCCTTTTCTTCCCCCGCCATCTCCAATATTTTTTAATAACTAAAAGAACGCTATGATTTTTCTGCTGGGTTGTTTGCAGCAGCGTCCTGGAGGCTCCATACGATAATTCCATACCCCTTAATCTTCTCCAATATTTTCCCGTGTGGTTTCTCAAAGTCCATCTGCATTTCCCCTATCCGCCATATCTATCACCTCCTTAAAGAACTCTTCGTCAATCATGTGGTGTATGTGCCTTTAAGAGCAATGGTGGTGTATGTGCCTTTAAGAGCCCCAGGTGTGCGTAATGCCAGTAATTGCCACTTGGGCTATATAAGCCTGTGTATTGTGTATATCCTTTAGACCCCCCCCCCCAGACTTGCTTAGTAAATACCTATGAACCAACTCCTGTCTTCAGTGTCTTTATCTACACACGGACACTACAGTGGCGACGAGGATGGGATACGGACTTACCTGCAATTCGGCAGCACCTCAAGGACATCGATTCCTCCAGCGTCCAGAAGACTCAAGGAAGTAATAGAAACTGTGGTTTCACCAGCTGGCCAAGCTGGTGGCAGGTACTGCACTAATCCTTCCTGGGCGTCAGGCTGGGGCTCCAGCGGCGGGCTCTACAGCTGAGACAAGCAGCGAAATCGGAGGCAAGCAATAACAGACTGGGAGGGTGCACTCGGGAGACGGCCGGCACGGCAAGCAGGTCAGCATTTAGACCTCCGTCGGGAACGAGTCTCCAACAGTGAATAAACGGAAACCACAGTAAAACAGCGTTGTTATCGGTAGCAGCGGCGGGGAAGCGCCATATCGTTGCTACAGAGAAAAAAAAAAGCGCGGGAAGCGCCATATCTTTTTTTTGAAATGCCTAAGTCTGGCAATATTGATGCTTTTGATAACGAAACAGAGCCTAACTTTGGCAATATTGATGTTTTTGATAACAAGATAGAGGATTGGACCACATATGTAGAAAGGGTGGAGGTGTTTTGCACCGCAAATGGAATAGAAGATGAAAAAAAAGCTTCAGTTCTTCTGGATCTAATGGGCGCAGAAACATACAAGCTGTTACGCAACTTAATCACTCCAGCCGAACCGATGGACAAGAATTTTGAAGAGATTGTTGATACCCTACACTGCCAATTCGAGGCAGGACTGGCAGATTCTCTGCAAGACAAATTCATCTGCGATCCCCTAAGTGTAGAAACACAAAAGAAGGTATCTTCTAGAAAAGATTTAACACTGGACAAGGCTTTCAGTGCAATAGGAGTGACAAAGATAAAGCAAAGGCCACAGGACTTCGGCACCCATGAAATGACACGGGGTTTCAAGAAATGTTATCGATGCGGCAGATCCAACCATGACCAGAGGGATTGCTGGTTCAAAAGAAAAAGCATGCAAGCAATGTGGAAAGATAGGACACATTCCACGTGTATGCCGATCTGAAAATAAAAAATCCACTAACGGGAAAAGAATCAATAAGGAAAAGCACAGAAAGGTACAAATGATAACGGACAGTAGCTCCAAAGACCAGAAGAGCGATAGCGACTCTGGGAACAAGAGACTAAGCTCTCTCAAATTACACAATGTAATTGCCAATGAAGATTACCAAACCATTTGGGTTACCCTCACAATAGCAGGGTCCCCAGTTAAAATGGAGCTAGATACAGGATCAGCTCTAACCGTGATAAATCGACGAGATTACGAGAGGCTATTTTCGCATATACCTCTAAAAGACACATCCATTATCTTAAAAACATATACGGGGCAGAAAGTCTACCCCAAAGGAAAAATAAGGGTGCCTGTGGTATACAACGGCAAAGAAATACAAAAGTTGTATTTATACATTCTACAAGATGGTGGTCCACCGTTGTTGGGACGTGAATGGATAAGGAAGATACGTTTAGACTGGCACTCCATTCAGGCACTGACGGTGACCAGTAAGGAAAAAAACAATGATGACATCATACCTGAACGATTAAAAGACATCTTGGCCAACGCCAAAGAAGTGTTTCAAGAGAAACTAGGAACCTTGAAAGGCATCACCGCCTCAATAAAAGTGGAAGATACAGCAATTCCAAAATTTTTTAAGGCAAGACCGGTGCCATACGCAATACGTCCGGCAGTCGAGGCAGAGCTGGAGAATTTGGAAAAGGCAGGCGTATTATCCAAAGTAGATTGGAGCGAATGGGCAACACCCATCGTTCCAGTCATGAAAAAAGCATTGAAAAATAACTCTGAGGAACAGAGAAAAATTCGCATCTGTGGGGACTTTAAGGTGACTGTAAACCCGGTCCTTCACACGGTACAGTATCCTCTTCCGAGGATAGAAGATATTTTCGCCTCACTATCCGGAGGGAAACGTTTCACCAAAATTGACTTGGCACAGGCATATCTACAGATGGAGGTTGAGGAGACCTCTAAAAAGTATCTCACAATAAACACACACAAAGGCCTGTACCAGTACAATCGACTGGTTTTTGGAGTAGCATCAGCTCCAGCTATCTGGCAAAGAGCTATGGAGCAAGTCCTGCAAGGGATTCCGGGGACTCAATGCTACCTAGACGACATCCTTGTAACAGGAGAAAATGACAACGAGCACCTTGCCAATTTGGAGCAGGTGCTCACTGGGCTGAAAGAACGGGGCCTACGAGCAAATCGCCCCAAGTGCGAATTTTTCCAAAATCAGATATCATATTGTGGCCATATAATTAATAAGGAAGGGTTGCATAAGTCACCTGAAAAAATTGAAGCAGTTATAAAAGCCCCAGCACCTGAAAATGTTTCACAATTAAGGTCATTCCTGGGATTAATAAATTACTATCATAAATTTTTACCGAACTTATCAACTATTCTACACCCTCTTAATGATCTTCTACAGACAGGAGTGATTTGGAAATGGAACGAAGACTGTAAACGTGCCTTCCATAAATGTAAAGACTTAATCACATCCAAGAAAGTTTTGGCTCATTACAACCCATCACTACCAATCAGACTGGCGTGCGATGCATTCCCTTACGGCATAGGAGCGGTATTATCCCATAGATTCCCTGATGGCTCAGAACAGCCGATAGCTTTTGCGTCACGCTCATTAAACTCAGCTGAGCGTAACTATGCCCAAATAGACAGGGAAGCACTCAGCCTGGTATGGGGAGTGAAGAAATTCAACCATTACCTACACGGACAAAAATTTACCTTGCTGACTGACCATCAACCCCTCATCTCCATATTCAACCCTAAAAAAGGTGTCCCCATTATGACGGCACAAAGGCTACAGAGGTGGTCCCTTTTTCTAGGGGCACACCAATACAACATTGAATACAAAGGGTCAAAACAGCATGGGAATGCTGACGGTTTATCGCGCCTACCGTTGCCAACGATAGAAGAGGCACCTACAGTAGACCCAGTAGAGATATTCCACTCTACCATAGTGGAATGTCTACTGGTGACAAATTCTGCCATTGAAAGGGAGACAAGAAATGACCCTACTCTCTCACGGGTCTACGATTTAACAGTGAAGGGATGGCCAGCACATGGCGAACCACTGTTGCCAGCATTCTCGCAAAGAAGAGAACAGCTGTCAGTGTGCCGAGGAACCTTGATGTGTGGATCCAGAGTGGTGATTCCACCCAAACTCCAGGATAAAGTGCTAAAGGAGCTTCACGAGGGGCATCTGGGTGGAGTGAAAATGAAGAACCTAGCTTGGGCGTTTGTATGGTGGCCAGGTATCGATGGAGACATCGAAGAAATGACCAAGAGCTGCCTAGGATGCCAGAAGGTCCAAAACGCTCCACCACAAGCCCCTCTACATCCATGGGAGTGGCCCTCATCTCCCTGGCAAAGGGTGCACATCGACTTTGCTGGTCCATTTATGGACTCAATGTTTCTAATCGCAGTTGATGCACACTCCAAGTGGCCGGAGGTAATAAAGATGTCCTCCACCACCACGGAAAAAACCATCACAGTATTAAGGACCATATTTGCCCGGAATGGGCTGCCGGAACAGATATGTTCTGATAATGGACCGCAATTTGTGTCCGAAGAATTCAGAAAGTTCTTAAAGAACAATGGGGTAAAGCACTACACGTCCGCCCCATACCATCCCGCCACCAATGGATTGGCTGAAAGGTTTGTCCAGACCTTCAAGAAGGCCATAAAGGCCATGAGTAATGAAGACATAAAACTTCAGCACAAGGTGGATAACTTCTTATTTGCATATAGGAATGCAACACATATGGTTACTAACCAAACTCCCGCCATGATGTTCTACAATAGAAACCTAAGATGCCGGCTGGATTTGGTCAAGCCCAACATCCAAAGGGACGTGGAGAACCGGCAGTTTCAGGGCATGAATGAAAAGCCAACTAGGACCTTCCAGATAGGCCAACCGGTTTTGGCCCGGGACTACCGTTCCGAGAAATGGCAGCCTGGAACTATCTGCACACGACTAGGACCACTGATGTATACCGTGGACATCGGAGAAAGCATAATAAGACGCCATGCTGACCAAATCATCAAGTCATCCGAAAAGGGACAACCTACACCACCACTCTATACATCTAACGATGAAGTAGATATACCCATATCTACCTCCGATCCGGTGAGACTGGAACCCGATGAACCCGACACTGGCATTCAAGCCAAATCAGCCTTGCCAGAAGAACCTACTACACCACCAGAAACTACTACACCCCCGAGGCATTATCCGGACCGAGTCAGGAAGCCTCCTGAGAGACTAACTTATAATTAATTAATACAGCAATGTATCTTATTTTGCATATAACATTTAATTAATAATTACTTAAAATATGATGTACTAGTTAGCTAGAAGGGGAGGAATTGTGGTGTATGTGCCTTTAAGAGCAATGGTGGTGTATGTGCCTTTAAGAGCCCCAGGTGTGCGTAATGCCAGTAATTGCCACTTGGGCTATATAAGCCTGTGTATTGTGTATATCCTTTAGACCCCCCCCCAGACTTGCTTAGTAAATACCTATGAACCAACTCCTGTCTTCAGTGTCTTTATCTACACACGGACACTACAAATCACAGTCTGCCTTTCCAAGATCAGTGTTGACTACTTCTAGTGATTACATTTTACTTTAAAAATGAATTTAAGCATATTAATTTGAATCTGCCAAATAGCGAGGGGTTACGGATACTCTGCCGGAGAATACAGCCCCCTTAAAAATTGAGGTACATTGTGAAACTGTGACAGGATAAGTCACAAATCTGGGACCTTGTGACACACACACACTCTGTTTTCAATAAGGAACAGCATGCTTCATGCAATCTCAAATATTGTGATTCTGTTCATAATAAATTCTGCCCATGGAATACTAATCCTCAAATTCTGTACAACATTTGGACTCCATTTCTCAGGCAGTGTACAACACAGGGAAGGACATGAAGGCAGCACTAATGCTGATCCAGGCACAGAATGAAGTCTAACGGGACAGAGTGGATTTTTGGGGGTGTACTAATTTAACTCAATACAATTACAATTTTTTTTTTACATTTATTGAAATGCCTTGGCAGCTATACAAGGATATTTAAAAAAAAGGGACATTTCATTTATCTTCTCGCCTGGATGCCAACGCCACATTTCGCTACTTTAAAAACAATTATCTGACTCTGCTTTCACTGTTAACTTAACGGTTACTCTTCACGTCATGTCTGACTTGCAATTTTCTTAGCTTAGTCACAATTTTTTCTTTTTTTTTTTTTTAAATACAAAAACAGCAGTGTGCTTCCGGCCAATGTTGCCAGCAAGAGCCTTTAAAATTGTTATTCGAGGAATAAAAAGTGTTAGATCCGTGGTTCAGTGGATAAATAATTACACGGATGCTGTACATAAACAAATAACAGGTCTTTACTGGAGGAGGGTAATCTCTAGACTGGGGTACAGAGGCATGCGCACAGCTTATATACCGGTGTGGTCACTGCCGGTACTACAGTATACAGGAGCTGTAAAAAGTAGTTCTGACTTCAAGCACATACACTACAATGCCTCCCTTTTTAGATTAATACCCCCTTAATATTCAAATAACAATTACATTTTTACATGTACATTCAATAACAAAAGTCCATTTATAGATTCAGTCTTTGGGGTAGCTTCCTGACCCTTTCGGGATAGCGCCTTTCCGGAGGTTCTTGTTCTTGGTGCAGAGGCGATTCTGACCCCCTTTCATCGGGTAGTTCATCGGGTTCCACTGCTACTGGGTCTGAAGTAGATACTACCGGTATGTCGGGTTCATCCCCAGGTACTCGAGACATGGGGTTGACGCATTCCTGTGATGTCAAGATCTGATCGATGTGGCATCTCACAATGTTCTCCCCGACATCCACTGTGTACATTAATGGCCCCTGCCTTGTACATATCGTTCCGGGTTGCCACTTCTCTGTTCGATAGTCCCGGGCCAAGACTGGTTGCCCTACATTGAAGCTCCTTGTCGGCTTCTCGTTGATGTGCTGGAATTGTTTGTCCTCAACATTTCTTCGCACATTTGGTCTGAGCAAGTCCAGACGAGATCTCAACCTTCGGTTAAAAGAACATCATGGCCGGGGTCTGGTTGGTAACTGCATGTGTCGCATTTCGGTAGGCTAATAAGAAATTGTCCATCTTATGCTGTAGTGGAATTTCCTCATCGCACATGGCCTTTATCGCCTTCTTAAAGGTTTGTACGAACCTCTCAGCCAATCCATTGGTGGCTGGATGATACGGGGCGGATGTGTAATGCCTTACCCCATTCCTTTTCATGAATTTTTGCAACTCGTCGGACACAAACTGTGGTCCATTATCAGAGCAGATCTGCTCTGGCAATCCGTTTCTGGCAAATATGGTCCGTAGGACTGCAATCGTTTTCTCTGAAGTGGTTGAAGACATCTTTATCACCTCAGGCCACTTTGAATGCGCATCCACTGCTATTAAGAACATTGAGTCCATGAATGGACCAGCGAAATCAATGTGCACCCGTTGCCATGGAGAGGAGGGCCACTCCCATGGGTGTAGAGGGGCATGTGGTGGTGCATTTTGGACCTTCTGGCATCCTAAGCAGCTATTAGTTAGGGCTTCGATTTGTTGATCGATTCCCGGCCACCACACAAGCCCTAGCAAGGCTTTTCATTTTCACTCCCCCCAGATGACCTTCATGTAGCTCATTTAGCACTCTCTCCCTTAACTTGGGTGGAATCACCACTGGATCCACACATCACTGTCCCCTGGCATACTGACAGCGGTTCTCTTCTGGATGAGAATGCTGGCAACAGTGAGTCGCCATGTGTTGGCCATCCCCTCACCGTCAATTCATATACCCGTGATAGCGTCAGATCATTGCGGGTCTCCTTCTCTATATCCGCGTTTGTTACTAGCAATCGTTCAATTATCGACGAATAAAATATCTCGATAGGGTCCACTGCTGGTGCTTCCTCCACAGTAGGCAGTGGCAGGCGCGATAGCCCATCAGCGTTCCCATGCTGTCTCGTGCCTTTATATTCTATTTCATATTGATTCGCCCCTAGAAACAGGGACCATCTTTGTAACCGCTGTGCAGTCATTACTGGCACGCCCTTCTTAGGATTAAAGATGGAGACAAGTGGTTCGTGGTCAGACAACAAGGTGAACTTCTGTCCATGCAGATAGTGGTTGAATTTTTTTACTCCCCATACTAGGCCGAGGGCCTCCCTGTCAATCTGGGCGTAGTTGCGCTCGGCTGAGGTTAGTGACCGAGACGCAAAGGCTACTGGCCTCTCCAACCCGTCTGGGAATTTGTGCGACAGCACCGCTCCAATGCAGTAGGGTGATGCATCACATGCCAAACGAATTGGTAGTGCTGGGTTGAAATGGGCCAACACCTCTTGATGTGATCAATTCTTTACACTTCTGGAAAGCTCGTCTACATTCGTCATCCCACTTCCATGGTACCCGTTTGCAGTAGGGTGTTCCACGGGTGTAATACCGTAGACAAATTTGGTAAGAACTTGTGGTAATAGTTTACCAGCCCGAGGAACGACCTCAGTTGCGACACATTTTCCGGTGCTGGAGCCTTGACTACTGCCTCTATCTTGTCAGGGGACTTATGTAAGCCCTCTTCATCGATGACGTGGCCGCAATACGAGATCTGTTTCTGGAAAAACTCGCACTTGTGGCGATTAGCTCGTAGCCCATATTCCTTTAATCTGGCGAGCACCTTCTCCAAGTTAGCGAGGTGATCACTGTCATTTTCGCCCGTGACCAAGAGGTCGTCCAAATAACACTGGGTCCCTGGAATCCCTTGCAGGGCCTGATCCATCGCCCTTTGCCAGATAGCCGGAGCCGAGGCTACTCCAAACACCAGCCGGTTGTATTGATAAAGACCTTTATGGGTGTTGATCGTAAGGTAATGTTTCGAAGCTTCTTCTACCTCCATTTGCAAGTACGCCTGGGCTAGGTCAATTTTGGTGAAGCGTTTACCACCAGATAGCGAGGCAAAAATATCCTCAATTCGTGGAAGCGGATATTGCACCGTGTGAAGGACTGGGTTCACTATCACCTTAAAATCCCCACGGATGCGGACCTTCTTTGGTTCCCCAGGCGTATTACTCAACGACCTCTTCATTACAGGAACGATTGGTGTAGCCCACTCGCTCCAGTCCACTTTGGACAGTACTCCTGAATGTTCCAACCCTTCCAGCTCTGCTTCAACCGCTGGTCTGATCGCATAAGGCACTGGTCTGGCCTTCAGAAACTTTGGGCTTGCATTATCCTCTATTTTAATTGTTGCGGTTATTCCTTTTAGTGTTCCTAGTCCCTCCTGGAACACTTCTTTTGCATCAGTTAGCATTTTTGACAGTCGTCCAGGTGTGACGTCGCCATCCTTTTTGGCCTCCACCTTCAGTGCCTGTATGGAATGCCAATATAAAATGTATCTTCCGGATCCATTCACGTCCTAGCAGTGGTGGCCCTCCATTTGGCAATACATATATATCCATTTTAGGTATTTCCTGACCTTTACATGTCACTTTCACCCTTATTTTTCCTTTGGGGTAGACTTTTTGCCCCCTATACGTCTTCAAGACAATCTCTGTAGCTTTCAAGGGTATGTGTGAAAATAGCCGCTTGTAGTCTCTTTGATTTATGACTGTTAGAGCTGACCCTGTGTCCAATTCCATTTCCACTTGGCCTCCGTCTATCTTGAGTGTAACCCAGATAATCTGGTGATCCTCCACTTCGGTTACATTATGTAGTTTCAGACAACCCAGCTCCTTGCTTCTGGAGTCTGTCACTTTTCTGTTCGTCTGAACCACTGTCCATCACCTGGTGTACCTTTGTGTACTTCTCCTGTGGAGATTTCTTACTGTTGGTTTTCTTCCCAGGCATGCAGACTCTTGCTGTGTGTCCTGCTTTCCCACACTGTCTGCACATTTGGTCCTTGAACCAACAATCTTTCTGGTCATGTGTTGTTCTGCCGCAGCGATAGCACTTCCCTGTTCCATAGGTCATTTCGTTGGTGCCATATTCTTGCGGTCTCCGTTGTATCTCTGCAGTGCCACTTGCGGCTGCTTCGTGTGATACTGCCATACTGAAAGCTTTGTCCAGCGTAAGGTCCTTTTCTGATAGAAGCCGTTTCTGGGTTCCTTCACTTTGTAGCCCACACACAAACTTGTCCCTTAACGTGTCTGCTAGTCCCGCTCCAAACTGGCAGTATTTCGATAGCTTGCGCAGTTCCGTTAGGTACTCAGCATTGCTTTCGTCTTTGTGTTGGTTCCTTTTATGGAACTTAAATCGTTCTGCTATCAGCAGCAGTGTGGGGTTTAAGTGGTCCTGTAGGATTTCTACTATGCTTTCAAAATTCTTGTTTACCGGCTTCTCTGGGGTTATTAGATTTTGCAGTAACCCATAAGTTTTTGCACCCATGGAATTTAACAGAACCAGTGCTTTATTAGCATCTGGCACTTCATTCACCCTGCAGTACACCTCAATACGTTCCACATATGTCGCCCAATCTTCGACTTCATTGTCAAACGTAGAGATACTGCCACTCTTCGGCATCCTTGGTTGTGCGTTAACTATCACCAATGGCGCCTCCCGCGCTTCCCCTTCTCCGCTGGCACAAAATGGCGTCTCCCGCGCTTTCCTTCCCACGCTCACCCGTCTTCTCCACTGCGGCTTCGCAAAATGGCGTCTCCCGCGCTCTACCTGCTTCTCCGCAGCTCAATGGCGTCTCCCCTTGCTTCGCCCCGCGGACCCTGATCAGCCCGTGATCCCTGGCTGTGCTCTGCGCGTTCTTCTCTTGATATTTGTCGACGCCGCTCAGTCTAGAACCCGGCTGTTTCTTACCCTTGCTCTCTCCGGTTTGCAGTATTTTTCCTCGACGCCACTCGGTGATCAACCCCCGGCTGCGCCCTGCTCTCTTCGCCCTCTTTCTTACCCCGTCGACCCTGCCCGGCTCTCTCTCTCTCTGCCGTCGGTCGGCTCCAGCCGCCGCTGCTCGGGAAGGGTCTGCTCTGGACCTGTCGTCGGTCTCTTACTGCTCGTTGTGGCTGGGGAACCAAGCCCGGCTCTCCACAGCCTCCCCAGCGAAGTTGGATCTCTGCCTGACTGCTGGGCGGTTGCTCGCGGTCGACACCCGTGTTCCTGGACTCGACTATTTTTAAAAAAAAAATTATGTTGCAGGTAGATTCGCATCAACACTCGTCGCCACTGTTAGATCCGTGGTTCAGTGGGTAAATAATTACACGGATGCTGTACATAAACAAATAACAGGTCTTTACTGGAGGAGGGTAACCTCTAGACTGGGGTACAGAGGCATGCGCACAGCTTATATACCGGTGTGGTCACTGCCGGTACTACAGTATACAGGAGCTGTAAAAAGTAGTTCTGACTTAAAGCACATACACTACAAAAAGAATTTGCCGAATGTATAGAAATTCTTTAATATTGCAAAAATATGTATTGACATCACATGTCAAGAATCGTTAGGTACATTGGAGTTACTAATTATTATGTACAAAAAAATGGATTCAAACCACTAAAATGTTTGCCGCCCAACACTACAAATTAATTTTAGTGGTTCGAGTGCAATATTTTGTAGGCAATAATTAGTACCGTCTCCCCACATCATTTTAGACAAATATGTTTACCGCCAGTACTGCAAATTATGATGTCTAAAATGTGGGGAGAAGGTACTAATTATGACAACAACTTGCATTTATATAGCACCTTTAATGTAGCAAAATGTTCTCAGGCGCTTCACAGGAGCAATTATCAAACTAAATTTGACAGAGCCACATGAGGAGCTATTAGGACAGGTGGTCAAACAGGTAGGTTTTAAGGAGTGACTTAAAGGAGGAGAGAGAGGTAGAGAGGTTTAGGGAGGGAATTCCAGAGCTTAGGGCCCAGGCTGCTGAAGGCACGGCCGCCAATGGTGGAGCAATTAAAATCGGGGATGCGCAAGAGGCCAGAATTGGATGAGCGCAGAGATCTCAAAGGGTTGTAGGGCTGGAAGAGGTCAGAGAGATAGGGAGGGGGGACGAGGCCATGGGGATTTGAAAACAAGGATGAGAACCTTTTTTTTAAAAAACGAGGTGTTGTGGACCGGGAGCCAATGTAGGCCAGCGAGCACAGGGGTGATGGGTGAACAGGACTTAGTGCGAGTTATGAAACAGGCAAAGTTTTGGATGAACTCAAGTTTATGGAAGGTGGGTGGCCGGCCAGGAGAGCATTGGAATAGTCAGGTGTCGAGGTAACAAAGGCATGGACGAGGGTTTCAGCAGCAGATGAGCTGAGGTGGGGGCAGAGACGAGTGATGTTACGGAGGTGGAAGTTGCTCTCAAACCACTAACATATTAATTTGTAGTATTAGGCTGTAAACATATTTGTCTGAAATCATGTGGAAGTATTTGGAGGTCAAATTTAATTTTGTTGTTTGATGAATACAATGTGTGTGTTCTGGTTCATCCATTATCCTGGAAAAAATCATCTCAATCTGTAAAATATAGAAACATAGAAGATAGGAGCAGGAGTAGGCCATTCGGCCCCTCGAGCCTGCTCCGCCATTCAATGAGATCATGGCTGATCATCCAAATTCAGTACCCTGTCCCTGCCTTCTCCCCATATCCCTTGATCCCTTTAGCCGTAAGAAATATATCCAACTCTTTCTTGAATATATTTAATGAACTGGCCTCCACCGCCCTCTGTGGCAGAGAATTCTACAGGTTCACCACTCTCTGGGTGAAAAAATTCCTCATTTCAGTCCTAAATGGCTTACCCCTTATCCTTAGACTATGACCCCTGGTTCTGGACTCCCCGGCCATCAGAAACATCCTTTCTGCATCTAGTC
>NC_140987.1:252569736-252831216 GCF_052327205.1 Somniosus microcephalus | reverse complement strand
GGCCCAAAACAGCCCTGGCAAAGCCGGGCTCCCCCAGCTAGTATATATATATATATATAAAAGGATCATGGTGTCCGTCTGTCTGTCTGTCTGTCCGGGCTTAACTCAAAAGTTATAGAGCGTACCTACACATATGTTATATCAAAAGAAAGCTTATGATTAGGGAAGTGTCATAGGCATATTTACTTTTTGGTCAGACAAAAGATGTACGGACAGTATACAAAAAACTTTCAAAAAAACGGACAAAATCCGCTCATTAGCGGTTGACCAATCCTACCGCTCATTAGCGTTGAGTGACGTGATGGTTGACCAATCCTACGGGGGCACGGGAGGCATTTCATGGCATTTGTGGGCGGGGCCTAATCCTTCAAACTGGGGAGCGGGAGCTGAACTGATTTGAGTGGTGGCCATTAAAGACTGGCCGGGCCTGAAGCTAAAAAAATGGTAATGGAGGTGAGGAAATTGTTGATTCATTAGTATTGATTCAGGAATTTCTCTCTCGCTCTCCTTCCCCCCCTCTCTCTCTCCTTCCCCCCCTCTCTCTCTCTCTCTCTCTCTCCCGAAGCGATAGCTGAGGTGAGTCGCGGCCCGAGAGTCTGGCCGGGCCCGAAGCGCTAGGCCACGCACGGTCACCGCGGCCTGCCTCTAAGTCCTGCCCCCCCCTCTCTCTCTCTCGCTCCTTCCCCCCCTCTCTCTCTCTCTCCTTCCCCCCCTCTCTCTCTCTCCTTCCCCCCCTCTCTCTCTCTCTCTCTCTCCCGAAGCGGGAGCTCAGCTGAGGTAAGTCGCGGCCCGAGAGCTCGGCCGGGCCTGAAGCGCTAGGCCGCGCACGGCCACCGCAGCCGGCTCAATTTTCCAAGCACTTCCCTGGGTGGCAAATTAAATGGCGGCCGCCCTTCTTCACCCGCAAAATCTCCCTCCGGCTCTCACCTTTTAGCGGGGAGAGGCTGCTTTAAATTAGATCGTTCACTCAGTCGCATCGCTCTTCATCTCTTTTGTTTTTCTTTTCTCTGGTTGGCTGTGCTGAAAAACAGAGAACCACGCGGCCGGAGAGACAGCGAGCAGGGGAGCAGCGGCGGGGGCTCCGGCTCAGCGGATCGGGCGCTCATCAGGGGTCGACCCGCAACACATCGACCGGAGGAGCGGCGGCTCTCTCTCTCCTCCCCCCCTCTCTCTCTCTCTCTCTCCTTCCCCCATCTCTCTCTGTCTCCTTCCCTCTCTCTCTCCTTCCCCCCTCTCTCTCTCTCTCTCCTCCCCCCCTCTCTCTCTCTCTCTCCTTCCCCCCTCTCTCTCTCTCTCTCTCCTTCCCCCCCCTCTCTCTCTCCTTCCCCCCTCTCTCGCTCTCTCTCTCCTTCCCTCTCTCTCTCTCCTTCCCCCTCTCTCTCTCTCTCCTTCCCCCCTCACTCTCTCCTTCCCCCCTCTCTCTCCTTCCCCCCTCTCTCTCTCTCTCCTTCCCCCCCTCTCTCTCCTTCCCCCCCTCTCTCTCTCTCTCCTTCCCCCCCTCTCTCTCTCTCCTTCCCCCCCTCTCTCTCTCTCCTTCCCCCCTCACTCTCTCTCTCCTTCCCCCTCACTCTCTCTCTCCTTCCCACTCTCTCTCTCTCTCCTTCCCCACTCTCTCTCTCTCTCTCTCTCTCTCTCTCTCTCCTTCCCCCTCTCTCTCTCTCCTTCCCCCCTCTCCCTCTCTCCTTCCCTATCTCTCTCTCTCTCCTGCCCCCCCTCTCTCTCTCTCTCCTTCCCCCCTCTCTCTCTCTTTCCCCCCTCGCTCTCTCTCCTTCCCCCTCTCTCTCTCTCTCTCCTCCCTCCCTCTCTCTCTCTCTCTCCTTCCCCCTCTCTCTCCTTCCCCCCTCTCTCTCTCTCCTTCCCCTCTCTCTCTCTCTCTCCTTCCCCCCCTCTCTCTCTCTCTCTCTCCTTCCCCCTCTCTCTCTCTCCTTCCCCCTCTCTCCTTCCCCCTCTCTCTCTCTCCTTCCCCCCTCTCTCTCTCCTTCCTCCCTCTCTCTCTCTTTTTTTCTCTCTCTCTCTCTCCTTCCCTCTCTCTCTCCTTCCCTCTCTCTCTCTCCTTCCCTCTCTCTCTCCTTCCCTCTCTCTCTCTCCTTCCCTCTCTCTCTCTCTCCTTCCCTCTCTCTCCTTCCCCCACTCTCTTTCCCTCTCTCTTCTCTTTCCCTCTCTCTCTCTCCTTCCCACTCTGTCTCTCTCCTTCCCTTTCTCTCTCTCTCTCTCTTGCTCCTTCCCCCTCTTCTCTCTCTCTCATAGAGTCATAGAGTAATACAGCACGGATAGAGGCCCTTCGGCCCATCGTGTCCGCGCCGGCCATCAAGCCCTGTCTAATCTAATCCCATATTCCAGCATTTGGCCCGTAGCCTTGTATGCTATGGCATTTCAAGTGCACATCCAAATGCTTCTTAAATGTTGTGAGGGTTTCTGCCTCCACAACCCTTTCAGGCAGTGAGTTCCAGACTCCAACCACCCTCTGGGTGAAAAAGTTCTTTCTCAAATCCCCTCTAAACCTCCCGCCCTTTACCTTGAATCTATGCCCCCTAGTTATTGACCCCTCTACTAAGGGAAAAAGCTCCTCAGCATCCATCCTGTCTATGCCCCTCATAATTTTGTACACCTCAATCATGTCCCCCCTCAGCCTCCTCTGCTCCAAGGAAAACAAACCCAATCTGCCCAGTCTCTCTTCATAGCTGAAGCGCTCCAGCCCTGGTAACATCCTGGTGAACCTCCTCTGCACCCTCTCTAACGCGATCACACCCTTCCTGTAGTGTGGCGACCAGAACTGCACACAGTATTCCAGCTGTGGCCTAACCAGTGTTTTATACAGCTCCATCATAACCTCCTTGCTCTTATATTCAATGCCTCGGCTAATGAAGGCAAGTATCCCATATGCCTTTTTTACCACCTTATCCACCTGTTCCGCCGCCTTCAGGGATCTGTGTACTTGCACACCCAGATCCCTCTGACCCTCCGTCTTGCCTAGGGTCTTTCCATTCATTGTGTATTCCTTTGCCTTGTTAGTCCCCCCAAAGTGCATCACCTCGCACTTTTCCGGGTTAAATTCCATTTGCCACTGTTCCGCCCATCTGACCAACCCATCTATATCGTCCTGCAGACTGAGGCTACCCTCCTCGCTATTTACCACCCTACCAATTTTTGTATCATCCGCGAACTTACTGATCATACCCTTTACATTCATATCCAAGTCATTAATGTAGACCACAAACAGCAAGGGACCCAGCACCGATCCCTGTGGTACCCCACTGGCCACAGGCTTCCAGTCACAAAAACAACCTTCGACCATCACCCTCTGCCTTCTGCCACTAAGCCAGTTTTGTATCCAATGTGCCAAGGCACCCTGGATTCCATGGGCTCTTACCTTCTTGACCAGTCTCCTGTGCGGGACTTTATCGAAGGCCTTACTGAAATCCATGTATACCACATCCACTGCGTTACCCTCATCCACACACCTAGTCACCCCCTCAAAAAATTCAATCAAATTAGTCAGACATGATCTTCCCTTGACAAAGCCATGTTGACTATCCCTGATTAATCCTTGCCTCTCCAAGTGGAGACAAATTTTGTCCCTCAGGATTTTTTCCAATAATTTTCCGACCACTGATGTTAGGCTCACTGGCCTGTAGTTCCCCGGTTTTTCCCTACTACCCTTCTTGAATAATGGTACTACATTAGCGGTTCTCCAGTCCTCTGGCACATCCCCTGTGGCCAGAGAGGTCCTGAATATATGTGTTAGAGCCCCCGCAATCTCCTCCTTTGCCTCACACAGCAGCCTGGGATACATTTCATCCGGGCCTGGGGATTTATCCATTTTTAGGCCAGCTAAAACCGCCAATACCTCCTCCCTCTCGATGTTAATATGTTCGAGCATATCACAGTCCCCCCGCCCTATTTCTATGTCTACATCGTCCTTCTCCATAGTGAAAACAGATGCAAAAAAATCATTTAGAACCCCTCCTACATCTTCCGGCTCCACACACAGATTGCCACTTTTGTCCCTAATGGGCCCTATTTTTTCCCTAGTTATCCTCTTACCCTTAATATACTTATAAAACATCTTCGGATTTTCCTTTATTTTGCTTGCCAGTGTTATTTCATGGCCCCTCCTTGATCTCCTAATTTCTTTTTTAAGTATCCCCCTGCACTTTTTGTACTCCTCTAGGGCTTCCTCCGTCTTTAGCCTTTTGTATCTACCAAAAGCCCTCCTTTTTTTCCTAATCCATTCTCGTATATCCCCTGACATCCAAGGTTCCCTGTGGTTTTTGGAACCACCCTTGACCTTTACGGGAACATGTTGCCATTGTATGATCTCAATCTCCCTTCTGAAAGCCTCCCATTGCTCCGATGCGGATTTTCCTACAAGTAGCTGATCCCAGTCCATTTTGGCCAGATCCTGCCTTATCCTATTAAAATCGGCCTTCCCCCAATTTAGAACCTTTATTTCCGGCCCATCCCTGTCCTTTTCCATGACCACCTTAAATCTTACCATATTATGGTCACTATCACCAAAGTGCTCACCTACTAGCACTTTTTCCACTTGGCCGGCCACATTCCCTAGAATTAGGTCCGTCCTTTTCCATGACCACCTTAAATCTTACCATATTATGGTCACTATCACCAAAGTGCTCACCTACTAGCACTTTTTCCACTTGGCCGGCCACATTCCCTAGAATTAGGTCCAGTACCGCCCCCTCTCTTGTAGGACTTTCTACATGCTGGCTCAAAAAGCTCTCCTGGATGCACTTTAAGAATTCTACACCCTCTGAGCCTTTCACACTCTGACTATCCCAGTTAATATTGGGGAAGTTGAAATCCCCCATTATTATTACCCTATTATTTGCACATTTCTCTGAGATTTGCCTACATATCTGTTCCTCTATCTCCCCCTGACTGTTTGGAGGCCTATAGTACACTCCCAGCAAAGTGCTTGCCCCCTTTTTGTTTTTAAGCTCCACCCATATGGCCTCATTAGAGGACCCTGCTAATATATCATCCCTCCTTACTGCAGTAATTGACTCCTTAATTAATATTGCGACACCCCCTCCTCTTATACCTCCCCCTCTGTCTCGCCTGAAGATTCTGTACCCCGGAATATTGAGCTGCCAGTCTTGCCCTTCCCTCAACCATGTCTCTCTCTCTCCTTCCCCCCCTCTCTCTCTCTCTCTCCTTCCCCCACACAGACAGACAGACAGACAGACGGACAGACTCATTGATATATATAGATAAAAATTATTTCTACTTTTTTCGTAACAACATGCCCTCAAAAAACCCTCGGCACCGCCGGGCACTCCAGCTAGTCTATAATAAAAGGATCAATCTGTCTGTCTGTGTGTATGTCCGGGCATCACTCAAAGGTTACAGAGCGTACCTACACATATGTTATATCAAAAGAAAGCTTATAATTAGGGGAGCATCATAGGCATATTTACTTTTTGGTCAGACAAAAATTGTTCGGACAGTATACAAAAAACTTTCAAAAAATGACAAAATTCCGCTCATTAGCGGTTGACCAATCCTACCGCTCATTAGCATTGAGTGACGTGAAGGTTGACCAATCTTACGGGGGGAGAGCGCTGCGTCACGGGGGGCCTTTCATGGCATGTGTGGGTGGGGCCTAATCTTTCAAACTGCCGTTAATTCGGCCATCTTTACCTCAGCTTTTACTTTTATTCACATTTTAACAGCTGCCACCTTCCTGTGCTATATGGCTTAATGCCAGATCATGTAGTGCAGTTGTCTTCTTAGCTATGGGGTGCTTAAAAACCTGAACTTTAATACAGGGAACTAAGGAAAAGAACAAATTAATTTAGTTTTAAATAGTATTTAGGAACAGTTAGAAATGAAGTGATCCATTTCAAGTATAAAGGAACTCAGTTGTCTTCCAGGGAAGGTCTCCTCACCTTGTGGAGCTGGAGGCCCCAGCTGGGGACTCGGGCTTTCCCCCCCTCGGCCCGGTCCTCGGCTCCGTTTGTGGCTGCGGGCTGGGGACTTGGGCTTTCCCCCCCTCGGCCCGGTCCCGGGGCTCGGCTCCGTTTGCGGCCGGGGACTCGGGCTTTCCCCCCCTCGGCCCAGTCCCAGGGCTCGGCTCCGTTTGCGGCTGCGCGCCGGGGACTCGGCCTTTCCCTCCCTCGGCCCGGTCCCGGGGCTTGGCTCCGTTTGCGGCCGCGGGCCGGGGACTCGGCCTTTACCCCCCTCGGCCCAGTCCCGGGGCTCGGCTCAGTGTCCCAGCACCGATAACCACGTGACACCCCCGCCCGGGTATCACCCTCCTCGGTCCACTCTCAGTGTCCCAGCGCCGAGAACCATGTGACACCCCACCCCGCCCACGGGGTTCACCCTACTCGGTCCGCTCTCAGTGTCCCAGCCCAGCAACTGCCGGAGGGAGTCTGGCAAACCCGGATCCGAGAACCACGTGACACCCCGCCCCGCCCCCACCCATGGGGTTCACCCTACTCGGTCTGCTCTCAGTGTCCCAGCCCAGCAACTGCCGGAGGGAGTCTGGCAAACCCGGCTCCGAGAACCACGTGACACCCCGCCCCACCCCCACCCATGGGGTTCACCCTACTCGGTCCGTTCTCAGTGTCCCAGCCCGGGGAGGGAGGGAGCGGGCGGGCGAAAGCGATCACGTGCTTTCTCCAACGGTTTTGTTTGATTTCAAACTCTGACGCGCTCCCTGTTTCTCGCGCGCCGCCCACTCGCGCTCTTGCTTTTACCCGCCTTCCCCGCCCCAAGGGCCGGCCGTTGGCAAACCGCCACCATCTTTCCTGTGGCAGCTCATTGAAGCTCTCTCTGCTTTGCATTTTTATTTTTGGAATTAACTGTCACTTTTCTTCTCCATCAATAATGCACTTTTTTTTTAATGGCTTTCTCCTTCAAAAATCTGAAGTAGTGTCTGAAACAAGCCCAAGGTGTTTTTTTCCCCCCTTTCATTTGAAGTTTCATCCACGTTTGTTCAATTTCCAAATCTGGTAGCCTTTGACACAAACATTGGCATCTCAGATGACTGGTATGTGTGGTAGGGGGGGTTTTGTTGTTGTTGAGAGAAACAGTGAGGTGAATTGCCAACCTCATTAGTGGTTGACCAATCAGGGGAGTGTCATCGGCGTATTTACTTTTTAAAAATGTTCAAAAAACGGACTTAATCCACTCATTAGCGGTTGACCAATCCTACCGCTCATTAGCGTTGAGTGACGTGATGGTTGACCAATCCTACAGGGGAAGCGCGGTGCGTCACGGGGGGGCGTTTCATGGCGTGTGTGGGCGGGGCCTGGGTTAGATACAGAGTAAAGCTCCCTCTGCATTGCCCCATCAAACACTCCCAGGGCAGCGACAGCACGGGTTAGATACCGAGTAAAGCTCCCTCTACTGTCCCATCAAACACCCAAGATCCCGGGAGAGAGGGAAGCGAGCAGGTGAGCGCAAGATAAACTGCCTACCCCTTCCCCATGGTATCAACCGCGCGGCCCGAGAGCCTGGGGGAGAGGGAAGTGAGCAGGTGAGCGGTGGCGCACAGGGGCTCCAGTCACCAAGGCCTCTCTGTCTCTCCTCCCCTCTCTCTCCCCTTCCCTCTCTCTCTCTCCTTCCCTCTCTCGCTCTGTCTCTCTCTCCTTCCCACACAAACTCAATTATATATATCCTTCCCCCCAGTCTCTCTCTCTTCCCCCCATCTCTCTCTCTCTCTCTTCCCCAGTCTCTCTCTTCCCCCCCAGTCTCTCTCTCTTCCCCCCCAGTCCCTCTCTACCCACCAGTCTCTCTTCTCCCCCCAGTCTCTCTCCTTCCCCCTCTCTCTCCTTCCCCCTCTCTCTCTCTCTCCTTCCCCCTCTCTCTTTCCCTCTCTCTCTCTCTCCCTCCCCTTCCCACACAGACAGACAGACAAACTCATTTATATATATAAAAATTATTTCTACTTTTTTCATAACAATATGCACTCAAAAAACCCTCGGCACCACCGGGCACTCCAGCTAGTTGTTTAATAAAATAGACCCGTGGCTCAGTGGGTAGCATTCTCCTCTGCGTCAGAAGGTTGTGGGTTCAAGACCCACTCCATGAGACTTGAACACAAAAATCTAAGCTAACACAGTGCCACTACTGAGGGAGTGCCGTCTTTTGGATGAGATGTTAAACAGTCTGCTCTTAGGTGGATGTAAAAGATCCCATGGCACTATTTCAATGAAGAGCAGGGGAGTTATCCCCGGTGTCCCGGCCAATATTTATCCCTCAATTAACATCACAAAAAAAGATGATTTGGTCATTATCAGATTGCTGTTTGTGGGATCTTGTGTGCAAATTAGCTGCCGCGTTTCCTACGTTACAACATGACTACACTTCAAAAAGTACTTCATTGGCTGTAAAGCGTTTTGGGACGTCCTGAGGTTGTGATAGGCGCTTTATAAATGAAAGTCTTTTTTTTGCTCAATTGCTCCAGATAAACTCACTATTGCCACCACATTACAAGAGGGCAGGACAATACAGAATCCAATAAATTTGGACTCTCTGAAGCATACTGCTAAAATTATTAGGCCAATATCACTGAAAAATGCTAAAAAGGATGCCTTCACATCAACGTTCCCACAAAGCTGCACGGCCACACAGCGGTCTGGAGGTCCCATGCAGCCCACTCACTGGCTTTTACGTGGAATAAACTGCGCCTGCGCAAAAATTTGAATGGGTCGCCACTTAAAGGGTCATTGCTGTTTGTGGGAGTTTACTGTGCACAAATTGGCTGCCAGTTAAAGGGACCATGCATGAAAAAAAAATTAGAGGGAACATTGCTTTATATGCAAATCTGGAAAGGCAAAGCAGGTCATGAAATACTGGGCAGAGTAAAATTCTCCTCTTATGGTTTGAGGTGATTAGGTTACTACCTGTGGTAGTTCTCAGTGAACGATGTCACCCTGCACGTATCTCAATTAAGGTAAGCCATGCAACTGGTAAACCACGTGGGCGATTGTTTCTTTTAAGATATTTTTGAGCCAGATCTCATGCAATTGCCATTTTCGAACCATAAATGAATACCACCAACTTACCTGTTGACCAACTTATTTTTGTAGAGTCGGCAAAATTAGCACAAAGTTAGGCAACAAGTTCCAAATGCTCCATTAATTCTATTGCTTATTGATTGACAAACCAAGATAACCAAACACAGGAGTGAAAGCCAAGTTAGTCTATGTATCAATAACCTAAAAGGGAAACATACAAATGATTTTGCCGGCACAGACACAATGGGCCAAATGGCCTCCTTCTGTGCTGTAAACTTCTATGATTTTATCTGAAAAGCACTTAACCATACACTGTCCTAACCCCACAAAACATTTTTAGTAGCTTAACTCTCTAGCATTAACCCGAGCGCAAGTTTTGATCATACAGTCCAGGAGTTTCTCAATATAAAAGATTCACTCTAAGCATATTCCTAAGTTACTGGTCAAGCTGCATTTATTAGCTGTCACTAAGTTGATAGATTTCCTTAAGTCTTAAGGGGAAACTATTTTTGAATCCATCTGTTCTCATTTTCAATGTTGGTTAGCAGAGAGGAGGCTTTATACTAATATTCATCATGAAACTCAATTTGAACATGGGTGAGGTATTCAAAACTCGAGAAATAACCAACTTGACACAGAGTTCCAGAAGGGAGACTGGTAGAAAATGTATATATATATATTGTAATCATTTGAAAGATAAATTTAGAAATGAGAAAGGGAGAAAGAGGAAGAAAGAAAAAAGAAAAAGAAAGGAAGGCTTGCATTTATATCGCGCCTTTCACGACCACCGGACATCCTAGAGCGCTTTACAGCCAACAAAGTACTTTTTGAAGTGTAGTCACTGGTGTAATGTGGGAAACGCGGCTGCCAATTTGCGCACAGCAAGCTCCCACAAACAGCAATGTGATAATGACCAGATAATCTGTTTTTGTTATGTTGATTGAGGGATAAATATTGGCCCGGGACACTGGGGAGAACTCCCCTGCTCTTCTTCGAAATAGTGCCATGGGATCTTTTGCATCCACTGGAGGGGGCAGATGGGGCCTCGGTTTAACGTCTTTGGACGAGATATTAAACTGAGGCCCCGTCTGCCTGCTCGGATGGATGTAAAAGGCACTAGTTCGAAGGACAGGAAAATTTCCCCATGCGTCCTGGCTAACATTTATCCCTTAACCAGCGTCACCAAAAGATTATTTGGTCATTTATCACATCGCTGTTTGTGGGGGCTTGCTGTGCACAAACTGGCTGCCGCGTTTCCTACATAACAGTGACTGCATTTCAAAAGTAATTCATTGGTTGTAAATCTCTTTGGAACATCCAGATAATGTGACAGGGGCTAGACAAAGACACGTTATTTTTCTTTTAAAACTAGTTTATTAAGAGCATCTCTTCAGGGCTACTTTTAGGGAACTTGAAAAGGCCAAGGGCGATAAAAATCTGGTTTGACAAAGGCTTATGTATTTTCCTCTTTAAGCCCATGAAATCCCAGACCTGAAAATCTGCCTTTTCATACCGATGGAAGTTGGGGGTGAATCTATTACATCACTTAGTAACCCCACTTCACAAACACATGACAAGGCTTCATCCAGTCAAAATTCCTATCTAAAGCTTGGTGTTTAAACTCATTCTGGCTCAGGAGACCATTTTCTTTTTTATATGTAAAAAAAGCTTGTGCATCATCCAGGACTAAGGCCATCAGAAAGTATTACCTATATGTGGTATTTTTGCATTGGGAGCAAAACGGCAACACGGTGGCATAGTGGTTAGCACTGTTGCCTCACAGCGCCAGGGACCCGGGTTCGAATCCGGCCTCGGGTGACTGTCTGTGTGGAGTTTGCACATTCTCCCCGTGTTTGCGTGGGTTTCCTCCGGGTGCTCCGGTTTCCTCCCACAGTCCAAAGATGTGCGGGTTAGGTTGATTGGCTACGATAAATTGACCCTTAGTGTTAGGGGGATTAAATACGTGGGGTTACGGGGATAGGGTGGGATATGTGTTGGTGTAGGGGTTATGGGGATCGGGTGGGATATGTGTCGGTGCAGGCTCGATGGGCCGAAATGGCCTCTATCTGCACTGTGGGGTTTCTGTGATGTGTCAGCTGTGGCTCAGTGGGTAGCACTCTTGCCTCTGAATCAGGAGGTGTTCCACTCCAGAAGCCTGAGCACAACAAATCTAGGCTGACACTCCCAATGCAAAAATACCAACTGTACCACTTTGCAGTTGTCTCCTTTTAAAAAAAAATCTACAGTACTGTAATTGATTTGCACTGTCGGAGGTGAGAGATGGCCTCGTTTAATTGTTTGTTCTGTTACAGGGTATCTGTAAAGTAGCAATGTCACGTCATCCTTATTTACTATTTGTTTTTGTCTGAAAAGCTTGGGAGAGTTATTCTTGGCATATGGTAGATACTAATGATGGTACTTCGCACTCCAGTGCAGTGCTGAGGGAGTGCTGCCTTTCAGATGAGACGTTAAACCGAGGCCCCGTCTGCCCTCTCAGGTGGATGTAAAAGATCCCATGGCACTATTTCAAAGAAGAGCAGGGGAGTTATCCCCGGTGCCCCGGGCCAATATTTATCCCTCAACTAATATCACTAAAACAGACTATCTGGTTATTATCACATTGCTATTTGTGGGAGCTTGCTGTGCGCAAATTGGCAGCCGCGTTTCCACATTTCTTATAGTATTTACGTCCCAAGGCAATAGGATCCAAGGAAATTCTTGAGGCTAAGAAAAAAAATGGCCTGAGCAGGGTGAATTGCAGCCTACAGGTATATGTAAGACTCGTGCTGTGCGTTAAATTTAGGAGGGTACTGGTGCATTCTGCTTTAATTTGGTAAAAACATCCTTTACTTTGTCTGTAGTTTCTTACCAAATTAGAGAACCTTAACATACTTTGGGTGTCAGGTGACTCTGCACAACACAAGTTTATCAAAGGTTGTTTATGCATGTGAGGTGATTGTACGTTGCACTTTTATGTTCCTTCTTCAATGCCAAGACCGACCTTTA
Organism: Somniosus microcephalus; assembly: GCF_052327205.1. Lineage (NCBI taxonomy): Eukaryota > Metazoa > Chordata > Chondrichthyes > Squaliformes > Somniosidae > Somniosus > Somniosus microcephalus. The sequence continues at coordinate 252,819,223 of NC_140987.1, read as the reverse complement.
ACTCCACTGGCAATATCACACGGTAAGGTTACTTCCCAAAGGTGCTGAGATTTTCACGAGCACATGTCTGCACAGGCTTAAGACGCCAATAACTGGTGTGTGTGACAAGTTCCAAGTAGGATAAATTACTGCGATGCACTGGACACTTGACCTTCACTGTGTGCTTCCTGGTAAATTGGTCTGTGTGAGGTTCAGCTGGTCACGTTGCATCTTCTGTATCAACTATCCTGGGAAATTGATATTTTGGAGTCTTTTTAATAGCAGTGGCAGAACTGCACAAAGTAGAAAGATGATGGGACAGCAGCATTATGAGCGGTCCACTGAAATATCTTTCGGCAGTGAACGATGTTTTGACGCTGGGAGCTGCAGCGAATCGAATTGAATTGCACAGAATGAATGCAAGCAGCAAGTCCAGGACACAACTATCATTACATTGAATAAAACACAATTATAAACTCTACAGATTTTTAAAAAATCAGTGACATTTACAGGAAAACGTACCATAATTAGTAGGAACAGCATTAATGTGCATGCATGGCAATTGAAAATACCAAACATTGTTACTGAGGGTGGGTAGGGCTTTTACAGAAGCAGCAGCCCTGTGGGATGAGTTTCAACGGGTCCAGTATTTTCAGGATTTACCAGTCAAATGGCTTATCTTGTATTTGTGAAGAATCCATTTATCATAGAATACATACGTGTCTCCTGTAAATTAACAGCAGGTTAATTCAGATATTTCTACGGTGACTGTGTCCCATTTTGGGTAGTAGTATGTAGATGTTTAGAGATCGCTTCTCAAGAAAACAATTATCTCCAGGCATCCACAGATTACGAACTATTTACTGAAATATGTTGTTTTCCTCATTCTTTGCCCCTCCTCTCCTCTCCCGAATGCATTTACCCGTTGCTCAGTACAGTTTTACAGACTCCAGTCATCCCATGGTACCCCGTCCAAGTGACCATTACTCATGGATGAATCTTGACAGGGACTATTCTTCCAAGTTGAGCATCACTCCCGTCCTCAATCGCACATAATTGTGCACTTTTAGTTGGGGGGGTGGGGGCAGTGGGGGGTCGCTGGATAACAATCACAAAGCAGAAACCCTGGCCATCCAGGGGTGCTGAGGCAAATTGTTGCACCATTGTTTACCATCCTGGCTGAGATCAGTTAACTCTGCCCAGATCAAGGATTGAACCTGGCCCCTCCCTATTCTGCATGGCTCAGCTACTCCACTGAATTAAACCCACCGAGAGAGCTACTTCTCTTGTCTGAACATAAATCCCAGATAAGGAGTAAAAATGAATACTGTCTTTTTTAAAAGAAACCATTTATTAACTTTCCAAAAACTGTTAGTTTAGAAACATCTTGCATTTGTAAATAACACCCAAAATGGTATTGCAATGCAGAAGAACAAACCCAAAATTTTAAGATTTTATTTACAAAGCTTTTGACTTACATAAAGATCGGTGCTATAATCTCTCTTTAACAGGCAGCCATTTACAAACATGACCATCCAAATCACCTCATCCGTTCTCGTTGCTATGGAAATAGTCTTAGCAGGAAACCTAAGAAACCTCAACATCATAAAAAGCACTGGACCAATTTCTACCCAGTTTCACTACTCCATGTGGGTTTTGGAATATGGATTAACTGCATTTATAAATACAAGGAATGTCAAGACAGTGGCAACTGCTGGCTCGTTGACATTCAGTGCTCTTTCCCACAGTGCTGTGCAGGTACCCAACAGTCGCCAATCTGGGGGTGGGGTCGGGGGGGTGGGGAAGGGTGGGGGGTGGGGGGCAGTACAGCCCATCCAGTACTAAATAGTCTTTCAGGTCACTTGGATTCTTAATCATCATCTTCCTCCCCTTCGTCATCCGTGTCTCGTTTTCTCTTCTGGCCTTTAGCGCTTTCCTCCTCATCTGTAAAATGACAGCAAATGGTTTTAGCGACGAAATATCAAACGTATCGCTCAAAGGTCACGACATAGCCCATAACAACTGCCATTTAATCTCTCCTGCCTTCCACCCCATCACAGACCTTCCTTTTTGTTCTTCCCCACCCCCCCCACCCCCGCTGTCCCAGCTTCTGTACATGCTTAAAACCTGTTACAACTCCACGTTGGCCGTGAATTTGCGGTTGGCGACGTACCTCCGGAGTACGCCTCCAACTCGCGAAACATCTCCGACCTTACCTCCTGGCTTCAAAGCTATGTAGAGTTCGGGTCCTGGCCCTCCAGGCGTACGCCTGCATAAAGGCCCAAGGATCCCAGGTGGTTCAGAAGTGTCCCTGGGATCACGTGGGTCAAGTCCTCCAATCACAAAGGAGGATTCCATTGCAGTCATTTCCGAACGAAATCCCCTAATGACATGCAATGGAATCCCCAAATAATTAAACAATTTAGCCAACTCTAATAAATATAAATGTTCCAATTTTCAAATATAATTAACAGTCCCATAATTACACCAAATACAATGAAACTTTAATTTTTTGAAACATAATTTTAAACATTTTAATCCGGGCCAATATTTGCATAAACTAATTTTAAGTGTTTGTGCATCATTTTTAATTTTTAAATTAGGATTTATATTAACCCTTATGCTGGTGAAAGCAGGCCCTATGCCTGCTTTTACCAGCCGTAAGAGTTTCGTGGGCAATTGCTGGGCAGTCGTTGGGCAAATAGTCCAATTCTGCGTCAGTGAAAGTGATTTTTGGATTGGTGCAGTAGATCTGTCAAGGCGAACCTTGACAGAGCGTAAGTTTTGGGTTTTCGCGCATGTGGAAATCCGAAACCTTCGGGGCCCAAACAGAAGGATTAGGACGGAGTACATAAAGCATTTTTTGTTTTTATTTCAGATTTCCAGCAGCTGCAGTATTTTGCTTTTGCCATAATAATCCTGCTTGGTGGCTTGATATATTAATCCTTCTAAAACTAATCTACTTGACTAATCTACTGGAATTTTTTGAGGATGTAACTGGTAAAATAGATAAGGGAGAACCAGTGGATGTGGTGTATTTGGATTTTCAGAAGGCATTTAATAAGGTCCCGCATAAGAGATTAGTGTGTAAAGTTAAGGCACATGGGATTGGGGGCAAGGTATTGACTTGGATAGAGAACTGGTTGGCAGACAGAAAGCAAAGAGTTGGAATAAACGGCTCTTTTTCCGCGTGGCAGGCAGTGACTAGTGGGGTACCGCAGGGATCGGTCCTTGGACCCCAGCTATTCACAATATATATTAATGATCTGGACGAGGGAACTAGATGTAATGGCCTAGAAATTGGGTTGGGGCGCCAAAGTGGCGCAAAAGTCGCCTGAGCGCAGGATTTAGCGCAGCGATCGGAGTAATACTGATCGCCAGAAATTCAGTTTCAGTGCCCCTCGAGGGACACGGGGCGAGGCTCGAGGCGCGAGGCGTCCCTCTTAGGGCGCTGAAACTGATTACCGCAGCGCAACGTGCCGCAGCGCCACACGCTGCGGCACGGCACGCTGCGGTACTGCAGGCCTTCCTCCCACTGTTAAGGGGGAGGTGCCTGCAACAGCGCGATCCCCGCTCGCGAGTGCCGGCAAATGAGCCCGGCACCAAGGAGAAGTGCCGGGCTCTCGGGAAACAGCTGGCAATGCCGCGGGGGGGGGGGCGGGGGGGTTAGGAGGCCGGGGACGGAGGTGCTGGCAGGCGGCCGCCCCGCACCTCCACCTTAACTTGCGCCGCTGCCGGCACAGTAAGGCCCCGTGAACCGGGCGCGGGTAGCGAACGGCACAACTGCGGCGTTCGCTACCAAATATCGCGAACGGGGCACGAATGGGGCGCTGCGCACACCGATGACGTCATCGGTGGCGGCGCAGCGCAACAGGCTAACGCCACCATTAGCGCCCCTCCTGAATATCGCGGGAGGCGCAGCCAGTGGCGCTACAGCCACTGCCTGCCTCTTTAGGCGCTAACAGGTGGCGCTACTCACCCAATTTCTCCCCCAATATCTCCAAGTTTGCAGACGACACAAAGCTGGGTGGGCGTGTGTGCTGTGAGGAGGATGCCGAGAAACTCCAGTATGATTTGGACAAGTTGGGTGATTGGGCAGAAGCATGGCAGATGCAATATAACGTGGATAAATGCAAGGATATCCACTTTGGTGTCAAAAACAGGAAGGCAGATTATTATCTGAATGGCAATAGATTGGGAGAAAAGGAAGTGCAACGAGACCTGGGCGTCCTTGTGCACCAGTCGCTAAAGGTAAGCATACAGGTGCAGCAGGCGGTTAAGAAGGCAAATGGTATGTTGGCCTTCGTAGCGAGAGGGTGAGAGTACAGGAACAAGGATGTCTTGCTGCAGTTGTACAGAGCCTTGGTGAGACCACATCTTGAGTATTGTGTGCAGTTTTGGTCGCCTTATCTGAGGAAGGATGTTCTTGCCATGGAAGGAGTGCAGCGAAGATTCACCAGGCTGATACCTGGGATGGCAGGAATGATGCATGAGGAGAGACTGGGTCGATTGGGCTTGTACTCGCTGGAGTTTAGAAGAATGAGAGGGGATCTCATCGAAACTTATAAAATTCTAACAGGACTAGACAGACTAGATGCTGGAAGGATGTTCCCGATGGTCGGGGAGTCCACAACCAGGGGTCACAGTCTAAGGATAAGGGGTAAGCCATTTAGGACAGAGATAAGGAGGAATTTCTTCACCCAGAGAGAGTGGTGAACCTGTGGAATTCTCTGCCAAAGAAGGCAGTAGAGGCCAATTCATTAAATATATTCAAGAAGGAGTTGGATATATTTCTTAAGGCTAAAGGGATCAAGGGATATGGCGAGAAGGCAGGAACAGGGTACTGAATTTGGATGATCAGCCATGATCTTATTGAATGGCGGAGCAGGCTCGAGGGGCCGAATGGCCTACTCCTGCTCCTATCTTCTATGTTTCTAAAAACGTGGCTGCAACTAACACTTAATTATTGCTAAACCTTTATAAATCACTGGTTAGGCCTCCGCTAGAGTAGTGTGTCCAATTCTGGGCATCACACTTTAGGGAGGATGTCAAGGCCTCGGGGTGCAGAGGAGATTTACCAGAATGGTACCAGGGTTGAGGGGCTTCCGTTATGCAGAGAGACTAGAGAAACTGGGGTTGTTCTCCTTAGAGCAGAGAAGGTTAAGAGGAGATTTAACAGCGGTGTTCAAAATCATGAAGGGTTTTGAACGAGGAGATAAGGAGAAAATGTTTCCAGTGGCAGAAGGGTTGGTAACCAGAGGACACAGATTTAAGGTAATTGGCAAAAGAAGCAGAGGGAAAGCAAGGAGAATTGTTTTTTACTCAGCGAGTTATGATCTGGAATGCACTAGCTGAAAGAGTGGTGGAAGCAGATTCAATAGTAACTGTCAGAAGGGAACTGGATAAACATTTGAAGGGGGAAATCTTCCAGGGCAGGGGAGTGGGACTAATTGGACAGCTCTTTCCAATGGCCAGCATAGACACAATGGACCAAATGGCCTCCTTCTGTGCTGCATTATTCTAAATAAGCGAGAAACAGAAGTGAGACAATACCTTCATCCTCATCCTCCTCTTCATCATCTTCCTCTTCATCAATCTCACCGTCTTGTCCATAACCCTCCTGCAAAACAGAGAATGTTATTTTAGTTACCAAGTAATTCAGTTGGCTATACTGAAGAGCGAGGTAAACTCCGTAGGGGCATTAGGGATCATGGGTTCATCCCTAAATAATTATTTCCTGCACCGTAGATCCCCACAGCACTATTCTGAAGAAGAGCAGGGGAGTTCTCCCCGGTGTTCGGGCCCAATATTTATCACTCAACCAACATTGGTGGGACGTTGCTGTGTACATATTGACAACTGCATTTCCTACATTGCAACAGTGACTACACTTCAAAAAGTACATTATTGGCTGTAAAGCACTTTGGGACATCCTGAGGTTGTGAAAAGTGCTGCATAAAGGCAAGTATTTCTTTCTTTAGGCCTGTATAAGCTCTGGAAGCAGCAATTAGCACCAATTGTTCATGCAGATTTTTTTAAATTTGTTCCTGGGATGTGGGCATCATTGCCAAGGCCTGCATTTATTGCCCATCCCTAGTTGCCCTTGAGAAGGTGGTGGTGAATTGCCTTTGTGAACCGCTGCAGTCCGTGTGGTGAAGGTACTCCCACAGTGCTGTTAGGGAGGGAGTTCCAGGATTTTGACCCAGCGATGAAGAAGGAACAGCGATATACTTCCAAGTCAGATTGTGGGTGACTGGGAGGGTAACATGGAGGTGGCGGTGTTCCCATGTGCCTGCTGCCCTTGTCCTTCTAGGTGGTAGTGGTCCCGGGTTTGGGAGCCGCTGTCGAAGAAGCCTTGGCGAGTTGCTGCAGTGCATCTTGTAGATGGTACACACTGCAGCCACGGTAGGCTGGTGGTGGAGGAAGTGCATGTTTAAGGTGGTGGATGGGGTGCCAATCAAGCTTTGTCTTGGATGGTGTCAAGCTTCTTAGTGTTGTTGGAGCTGCACTCATCCAGGCAAGTGGAGAGTATTCCATCACACTCCTTACTTGTGCCTTGTAGATGGTGGAAAGGCTTTGGGAAGGCAGGAGGTGAGACACTCGCCGCAGAATATCTCGCCTCTGACCTGCTCTTATAGCCATAGTATTTATGTTCAGTTTCATATTCAGACTAAGGTACAGGAATAGATGCAAAAAGGTGATCTGTCAGGCTAAGTGAGTCCTGCACTGTCCAGGTAGCTCCTTAACTGCTTGAATTTGACATGGGGTGCTTGTGACTTAAATAAATGATCACACAGACAAAAAAAAGTGCACAATAATCTATTGGGTCATCTTGGATCCAATTTCACACCCAATATGAACAATAATTTTTGCTGGTAGTGTTGATTACGTTAAATAAGATGGTGTTGCTCAAGAGCTACTTATAGAAGCACACTAAATTGGTGTAGAAACTGGTTTTTCTACATCTTCAGGTCAGCTTGGTGATAGGTAGCCCCAACTGTGTATCATCCTGATCTGCCAAGCCAAATCAATAATGCTGACCCAAAGCACGCAAACTGCGGCAGGTACAGCTGGTCTCAAGAGGAGCTCTTCACGTGTTGCCCATGAAGTGGCCACTGCACAAATAGTGTGTGTTCCAACTTTAATCAGAGGATCTTTCTATGCCCTGCCATACAGTAATATAGAATCATACAGCGCAGAAGGGGGCCATTTTTGGAGTACATTATACATCTTTGCAGTACTAGTCTAGACTGATATTAGGGATGAGGGATTTCGGTTATGTGGAGAGTCCAGAGAAGCTGAGATTGTTCTCCTGAGAGCAGAGAAGGTTAAGGGGAGATTTAATAGAAGCGTTCAAAATTACGAAGGGTTTTGATAGAGTCGATAAGGAGAAACCGTTTCCAGTGGCAGGAGGGTCGGTAACCAGAGGACACAGATTTAAAATGAGGCCAGAGGGGCGATGAGAATTTCTTTTACGCAGCAAGTTATTGTAGTGTATGTACCTTTAAGGGGAGAACTACTTTTTCCAGCTCCTGTATACTGTAGTACCGGCAGTGACCACACCGGTATATAAACCCTGAGTAGGGGTCTGTACAGTTAGTTTTTAGAGTAACCCGCATCCAGTAAACACCTGTTGATTGTTCCCTGCAGTCTCTTGTCTAGTTATTGAAGGACACACAACATCAAGATACACGGATCTAACATTGGCGACGAGAAGATTCAAACCTACCTGCAACTCTGCATCACCTCCCAGGGATTCGATCCTGGAGAACAGTGAAAGAAGAAGGCCGAGTCCAGAAGCACGGGCGTCGACCATCCAGAGGAGACTTGAGCATCGCAGGGGAGGCTGTTGAGAGCTGGGCTTGGTTCTCCAGTCACGGTGGTCCAGCAAAACGGGCTGGCAACAGGTACGGCGCAGACCCTTCCCGGACAGCGGCGGCTTGAGCCGACCGACGGCACAGAAAAAGGCCGAGCAGCGTCGACGGGAGAAGAGAGAGGGTAGAGCGCACAGGGCGCAGCCGGTGTTCAGGACCGAGCGGCGTCGACGGGAGAAGAGAGAGGGTAGAGCGCACAGGGCGCAGCCGGTGTTCAGGACCAAGCGGCGTCGATGGGAGAAGAGAGAGGGTAGAGCGCACAGGGTGCAGCCGGTGTTCAGGACCGAGCAGCGTCAACGAGAGAGAGCAGAGCGCAGCCGGTGTTCAAGGGCCGAGCAGCGTCAACGAGAGAGAGAGGCGCGCAGGAAAACGCGCAGAGCGCAGCCGGTGTTCAAGGGCCGAGCAGCGTCAGCGGGGAAGAAAGGAAAGCGCGGGAGACGCCATTGTGAGCCGCAGCGGAGAAGAAGGGAGAGGGCGGGAGACGCCATTTTGAGCCGCAGCGGAGAAGGGAGAGCGCGGGAGACGCCATTTTGAGCCAGTCTAACCACACCCAGGGATGCCGAAGAGTGGCAGTGTCACAGCGTTCGACAATGAAGTCGAAGATTGGACGACATATGTCGAACGCATAGAAGTGTACTGCAAGGCGAATGAAGTGCCAGATGACAGGAAAGCGCTGGTATTATTGAATTCAATGGGTGCAAAAACGTATGGCTTACTGCGAAACCTAGTAACCCCAGAGAAGCCAGTGGAAAAGAATTTTGAAAACATAGTGTCAATCCTACAGGACCACTTAAACCCCACACCGCTGCTGATAGCAGAAAGATTTAAGTTTCACAAAAGAAACCAGCATAAAGATGAAAGTAATGCTGAGTATTTAACGGAACTGCGCAAGCTATCGAAACACTGCCAGTTTGGAACGGGACTAGCAGATACTTTAAGGGACAAGTTTGTGTGTGAGCTTCAAAGTGAAGGAACCCAGAAACGGCTTCTATCAGAAAAGGATCTTACGCTGGACAAGGCTTTCAGCATGGCAGTATCACACGAAGCAGCAGCACGGGGCGCGGCAGAGATACAACGGAGACCGCAAGAATATGGCACAAATGAAATGTCATACGGAACAGTGAAGTGCTATCGCTGCGGCAGAACAACACACGACCATAAGGATTGCTGGTTCAAGGACCAAGTGTGCAGACAGTGTGGGAAAGTAGGACACATAGCAAGAGTCTGCAGGTCGGAAAAGAAAACCAGCAGCAAGAAATCTCCACAGGAGAAGTACAAGAAGGTACATAAGGTGACGGAGAGTAGTTCAGACGAACAGAAAAGTGATACAGACTCCGGAAGCAAGGAGCTGGGTTGTCTGAAACTACATAATGTGATCAAAACGGAGGATCACCAAACTATCTGGGTCACGCTCAAGATAGCCGGAGTCCAAGTGAAAATGGAATTGGACACAGGATCAGCCCTAACAGTCATAAACCGAAAGGACTACAAGCGGCTATTCTCACATATACCCTTGAGAGATACAGAGATCGTCTTGAAGACGTACACGGGGCAAAAAGTCTACCCCAAAGGAAAAATAAGGGTGAACGTTATATATAACGGCAAGGAAACACCAAAAATGGACCTATATGTATTGCCAGAGGGAGGACCACCACTACTACGGCATGAATGGATCTGGAAGATACAGCTAGATTGGCATTCCATACAAGCACTGACTGTAGATGCCAAAAAGGATGACGACGTCACACCTGGACGACTGTCAAAAATGCTAACTGACGCACAAGAAGTGTTCCAGGAGGAACTCGGAACACTAAAAGGCATAACAGCGATGATCAAAATAGAGGAAAATGCAAGCCCAAAGTTTTTTAAGGCCAGACCTTATGCGATCCGCCCAGCCGTCGAAGCAGAGCTGGAAGGTTTGGAACGTTCAGGAGTACTGTCCAACGTGGACTGGAGCGAGTGGGCTACACCCATCGTTCCTGTAATGAAGAGGTCGTTGAGTAATACGCCTGGGGAACCAAAGAAGGTTCGCATCTGTGGGGACTTTAAGGTGACAGTGAACCTGGTCCTTCACACTGTACAATATCCGCTTCCGCGGATTGAAGATATTTTTGCCTCGCTATCTGGGGGGAAACGCTTCACTAAGATTGATCTGGCCCAGGCATACCTGCAAATGGAGGTAGAAGAAGCCTCGAAAAAGTACCTCACGATCAACACTCATAAAGGTCTCTACCAATACAACCGGCTGGTGTTCGGGGTAGCATCAGCTCCGGCTATTTGGCAAAGGGCAATGGATCAAGTCCTGCAAGGGATTCCAGGGACCCAGTGTTATTTGGATGACATCCCGGTCACGGGCGAAAATGACAGTGATCACCTCGCCAACCTGGAGCAGGTGCTCACTAGATTGAAGGAATATGGGCTCCGAGCTAATCGCCACAAATGCGAGTTTTTCCAGAAGCAGATCTCGTATTGTGGCCACGTTATTGATGAAGAGGGGTTACATAAGTCCCTTGAAAAGATTGAGGCAGTAGTCAAGGCTCCAGCACCAGAAAATGTGTCACAACTGAGGTCGTTCCTCGGGCTGGTGAACTACTACCATAAGTTCTTGCCGAATTTGTCTACCGTACTACACCCACTGAACACCCTACTGCAAACGGGGGTACCATGGAAGTGGAATGACGAATGTAAACGAGCTTTCCAGAAGAGCAAAGAATTGATCACATCAAAAGAGGTGTTGGCTCATTTCAACCCAGCACTCCCAATTCGGTTGGCGTGTGATGCATCACCCTATGGCATTGGAGCGGTGCTGTCGCACAAATTCTCGGACGGCTCAGAGAGGCCAATAGCCTTTGCGTCACGATCACTAACCTCAGCCGAGCGTAACTACGCCCAGATTGACAGGGAGGCCCTCAGCCTAGTGTGGGGAGTGAAAAAGTTCAACCACTATCTGCACGGGCAGAAGTTCACCTTGCTGACTGACCACCAACCACTTGTCTCCATCCTTAATCCAAAGAAGGGCGTTCCGGTGATGACTGCGCAACGGCTACAAAGATGGTCCCTTTTTCTAGGGGCGAACCAATATGAAATCGAGTATAAGGGCACGAAACAGCATGGAAACGCTGATGGGCTATCACGCCTGCCACTGCCTACTGCGGAGGAAGCACCAGCAGTGGACCCTGTCGAAATATTTCATTCGACTATAATTGAACGCTTGCCAGTAACTAACGCTGATATAGAGAAGGAGACCCGAAATGACCCGACACTGTCTCGGGTATATGACTTGACGGTGAAGGGATGGCCAACACATGGCGACTCATTGTTGCCAGCATTCTCATCCAGAAGAAAACAGCTGTCAGTATGCCAGGGGACCTTGATGTGTGGATCCCGAGTGGTAATTCCACCCAAGTTTTAGGAGAGAGTGCTCAATGAGCTTCACGAAGGCCATCTGGGAGGGGTGAAAATGAAAAGCCTTGCTAGGGCTTATGTGTGGTGGCCGGGGATCAATCAGCAAATCGAGGACCTGACAAAGAGCTGCTCAGGATGCCAGAAGGTCCAAAATGCACCACCACATGCCCTTCTACACCCATGGGAGTGGCCCTCATCTCCATGGCAACGGTTGCATATTGATTTTGCTGGTCCATTCATGGACTCGATGTTTTTAATAGCCGTGGATGCGCACTCGAAATGGCCTGAGGTGATCAAAATGTCCTCCACCACCACGGAGAAAACTATTGCAGTCCTACGGACCATATTTGCCAGGAACGGCTTGCCAGAGCAGATTTGCTCTGATAACGGGCCACAGTTTGTGTCCGAGGAGTTTCGAAGATTTATGGAAAGGAATGGGGTAAAGCATTACACATCCGCCCCGTATCATCCAGCCACAAATGGATTGGCTGAGAGGTTCATACAAACCTTTAAAAAAGCAGTAAGGGCCATGTGCGATGACGACATTCCACTGCAGCATAAAGTGGACAATTTCCTGTTAGCCTACAGAAATGCGACACATGCAGTCACCAACCAGACCCCAGCCATGATGTTCTTTAACCGAAGGTTAAGATCTCGTATGGATTTGCTCAGACCAAATGTACGAAGAGATGTTGAGAATAAGCAATTCCAGCACATCAATGAGAAGCCGACAAGGAGCTTCAATGTAGGGCAACCAGTCTTGGCCTGCGACTACCGAACAGAGAAATGGCAACCAGGAACGATATGCACATGGCAGGGGCCACTAATGTACACAGTGGATGTTGGGGAGAACATTGTGAGACGCCATGTTGACCAGATCCTAGAGTCACAGGAACGAGTCAACCCCATGTCTCGCGTACCTGGTGATGAACCCGACATACAGGTAGCATCTACCCCAGAAACAGTAGCATCGGAAGCTGATGAACCAACCGACGACAGGGGGCCAGAATCGCCTCCGCAGCAAGAGCAAGACACTCAGGAAAGGTGCTATCCAGAAAGGATCAGGAAGCCTCCCCAAAGACTGAATTTATAAATAGACTATTTTCAGTTAATGTTGCATGTTAAAAGTGTTAATTGTAATTGGTTGATATTTAATTGTTAAATGAATGTTATGCTACTGTTAATCTAAAAGGGGAGGAATTGTAGTGTATGTACCTTTAAGGGGAGAACTACTTTTTACAGCTCCTGTATACTGTAGTACCGGCAGTGACCACACCTGTATATAAACCCTGAGTCGGGATCTGTACAGTTAGTTTTTAGAGTAACCCTCATCCAGTAAACACCTGTTGATTGTTCCCTGCAGTCTCTTGTCTAGTTATTGAAGGACACACAATATCAAGATACACGGATCTAACAGTTATCATAATCTGGAATGCACTGCCTGAAAGGGTAGTGGAAGCAGATTCAATTATAACTTTCAAAAAAGGGAATTGGATAAATACTTGAAAAGGAAAAAATTGCAGGGCTATGGGGAAAGAGCAGGAGAGTGGGACTAATTGGAGAGCTCTTTCAAAGAGCTGGCACAGGCACGATGGGCTGAATGGCCTCCTTCTGTGCTGTGAGATTCTATAATAACCATCAATTATCACCTCCATAATCCTTACCTGCTGTGCTGATTTCAACACCGCATTACTTCCAACAAGCATACATTAGCTAGTGAAAGCTCAAAAATTCCCATTCCTTATGATTTTCAACTAACTTTAACAGTGCAATTTAAACAGCAAAACATATCAAAGATGAATTTCTCAATATGAACCACAAAATTGTTTAAAAACAAGAGTATCAGGACTGGCTCGATTTATCCATTGAGTTCTTACCTCTTCCTCTGCACTGACTTCGTCTTCGTCATCTTCCCCTTCTTCATCTTCCTCCTCCTCATCGTCAAGTTCTTCTTCTCCATCTTCTTCTTCATCTTCTTCCTCCTCTTCCTCTCCTTCTGCAAATAATTTAAACAAAAACTCTTCAATTTTGCAGCACGGTGGCATAGTGGTTAGCACTGTTGCCTCACAGCGCCAGGGACCCGGGTTCAAATCCGGCTTCGGGTGACTGTCTGTGTGGAGTTTGCACATTCTCCCCGTGTTTGCGTGGGTTTTCTCCGGGTGCTCCGGTTTCCTCCCACAGTCCAAAAATGTGCGGGTTAGGTTGATTGGCCATGATAAAAATTGACCCTTAGTGTTAGGGGGGATTAAATACGTGGGGTTACGGGGATAGGGCTTGGGTGGGATGGCTGTCGGTGTAGGGACCGTGCTAGGATTTGGATGATCAGCCATGATCTCGTTGAATGGCGGAGCAGGCTCGAAGGGCCGAATGGCCTACTCCTGCTCCTATCTTCTATGTTTCTATGTTAATTTTATTCCGTGCAAACATCTCTTCACCAGCGGCATGTTTGCACTTTCTAACGCAGCCTATAACTGGGAGTTCACAAACCCTCCGCACAACTAATCTAAATCTGTGACAGCTACCCTGGAGAAACATCCCACTCTAGCAATGACAACTACTTACATTTATATAGTGCCTTTAACATAGCAAAACATCCCAAGGTGCTTTACAGGGGCGATTATCAAACAAAATTTGACACCGAGCCACACAAGGAAATATTAGGACAGAAGAGGCAGGTTTTAAGTTGCGTCTTAAAGGAGGAAAGAGAGATAGAGAGGCGGAGAGATTTCGGGAGGGAATTCCAGAGCTTAGGGCCTCGGCAGCTGAAGGCAAGGTCGCCAATGGTGAAGCGATTAAAATCAGGGACGCGCAAAAGGCCAGAATTGGAGGAGTGCAGAGATGTGGAGGGTTTAGAGCTGGAGGAGGTTACAGAGATAGGGAGGGGCAAGGCCCTGGAAAGGGCGAAAACAAGGATAAGAATTTAAAATTTGAGGAGTTGCCGGACCAGGAGCCAATGTACATCAACGAGCAGAGGGTGATGGGTCTTGGTGCAAGTTAGAAAACGGGCAGCAGAGTTTAGGATGAGCTCAAGTTTATGGAGAGTTGAAGATGGGAGGCCGGACAGGATAGCGTTGGAATAGTTCAGTCTAGAGGCAGTTGGAGAATCTGAAATATTTCACCCATCTTTTAACCCCCTTCAATGACACACTTACATCTCATTTATTCAGATTAGGAGAGCGTGAATAGAAATGGGGGATTCAATTGGATTTAAGCCACAATATATTTGTGAGTCTTTCAGCACATCCACTTACCTAAACCTTAGCAAAGAGGTTTTCCTCCTTTCTCCCCCCCCCTTCCCCAACCAGATAAGCAAGGAAGAAAAATGTGCATTTTATAGCGCCTTCCATGAACTCTGGATGTCCCAAAAGCACTTCACAGTCAATAAAGTACTTCTGAAGTGTAGTCATTGTTGTAATGTAGGAAATGCAGCAGCCAACTTGCACACAAGGTCCCACAAACAGCAATGTGATAATGACCAAATAATCTGTTTTTGTTATGTTGATTGAGAATAAATATTGGCCAAGACACTGAGAAATAGTGCCGCGAGATCTTTTACGTCCACCCGAGAGGGCAGATGGGGCCTCGGTTTAACGTCTCATCTGAAAGATGGCATCTCCGACAGCGCAGCACTCCCTCAGTATTGCACTGGGAGTGTCAGCCTGGATTTTGTGCTCAAGCTTCTGGAATGGGACTTGAGCCCACAACCTTCTGACTCAGAGGCGAGAGTGCTACCCACTGAGCCACGGCTGTCAAGTTTAGCAAGAAAATGACAAAATTCTGCAATACCGTACTTACAAAAGTGACAGTAAACAAAATCTATAGTCAATTATGGGAATGTTTCTCAACATATCTCATCAAGAGAGAATATCTGTGTATTGTATCAGTGATACCTGTAAGTTACAATTAGCATAGGAACAGGAGGGGCTATTCAGCCCCTTGAGTCTGTTCCTCCATTCAATGAGATCATGGCTGATCTGTGACCCAACTCCATATACACCCGCCTTGGCTCCATATCCTTGTATACCCTTGTCTAGCAAAAAATCTATCGACCGCTGATTTAAAATTATTAATTGAGCGAGCATCTACTGCTTTTAGTGGGAGAGAGTTCCACACTTCTACCACCCTTTGCCCGAATGGCCTGGCTTTGATTTTAAGGTTATGTCCCCCAGTCCTGGACTCTCCCAACAGCGGGAGCAAGTTTCTCTGTATCTAACCTATTAATTCCTTAAAAAATCCTAAAAACCTCAATCAAATCACCCCTTAACTATCTATGTTCCAGGTCAAGCAGCGGCGGCAGAATTCGAGAGTGACGTCACAGTGTAGAAAGTGATGCCGGTGCAGGGGAAGAAGCCGATTGGTGAGTAGTGGGCGAGTGCTTTTTTTCCCTTCAATTTTAAGTTTATTTCTTTTAAGGTAGTTCATACTTAAGGTAGTTCGGGAGAGCGAGAATCCGAGAGTTTAAATTTGATGCAAGAGGTTTTAAATTAAAAGTATGGCGGGGGACCTCAGTCCCGTGCGTTGCACAACCTGCAGCATGTGGGAATTCCTAGACGCTTTTTGCTGTCAGGAGGATCACATGTGCAGCAAGTGCCAACGGTTTGGCCAACTTGAGATCCGGTTTTCGGAGCTCGAGCGTTAGCTGGAGGCACTGCGGTGTATCCGCAAGGCTGAGAGTTACGTGGATAGCACGTTTTTAGACATGGTTACGCTGCAGCTTAAGAAAGTGCAGTCAGAGAGGGAATGGGTGACCACCAGTCAGAAGAAGGGGGCAGGCAAGTTGTCAGGAAAGCCCCAGAGTGCATCTCACCCAACAACCGTTTTTCTGTGTTGGAAAACAGTGAAAGTGACGGTTCCTCTGGGGAGTGCAGCCAGAGCCAAGTTCACGGCACTGCGAGTGGCTCAGCTGCACAAGGGGGGAGGAGAAAGGGTGGAAGGGCAATAGTGGTAGGAGACTCAATAGTGAGGGGTGCAGACAGGCGTTTCTGCGGCTGCAGACGTGACTCCAGGATGGTATGTTGCCTCCCTGGTGCCAGGGTCAAGGATGTCACTGAACGGCTGCAGGGCATTCTGAAGGGGGAGGGCGAACAGTCAGAGGTCATGGTTCACATTGGTACCAACAACATAGGTAGAAAGAGGGATAAGGTCTTGCAACAAGAATTTAGGGAGCTAGGTAGCAGATTAAAAAGCAGGACCTCAAAGGTTGTAATCTCTGGATTACTCCTGTGCCATGTGCTAGTGAGTATAGGAATAGGAGGATAGAGCAGATGAATGCGTGGCTAAAGAGTTGGTGCAGGAGGGAGGGCTTTAGTTTCCTGGATCACTGGGTCTGTTTCTGGGGAAGGTGGGACCTGTACAAGTCGGAGAGTAGCACCTGAACCGGAACGGGACCAACATCCTTGCGGGGAGGTTTGCTAGTGCTGTTGTGGGGGGGGGGTTAAACTAACTTGGCTTGGGGGATGGGATACGGAGTGGAGCTATAGTAGGGGGTGATGCACAGCCAAATAGAGGAAAAAACAAGTCAGTCTGGAAGGCAGAGCAAATATGTAATGGCACAAGGGAGTATGGCAAGGCTGGATGGCATTTATTTTAATGCAAGGAGTCTTCTGAGTAAGGCAGATGAACTGAAGGTGTTGATGAACATATGGGAGTATGATATTTTTCCTGGGACTAGGGACAGGGTCACTGGCAAGGCTTGGAAGCTAAGCAGAGCCAGGCCTGGTTAGTACCTGGAGGGGTGACCATCAGGGAAGACCAGGTGCAGAAGGTCACGGAAGGAGCCCCGAGGAGGGGCGGTTGGTGAGAAGGTCACGGAAGGAGCCCCGGGAGGGGCGGCTGGTGAGCAGGCCCGGGCGTTGGGCTGAAGATTGTCGGACAGGAGGAATGGTGGAAATGGAATGGCGGCGCGCACAGACGCAGCGGCTTTGCTTCTCCCAGGACGGTGCTATTTACGTTTAATGTTATTGTTATTTGTACTGGACTCATGGGAGCTTGCAAGATCACATTTCGTTGTTCATGTACTTGTGCATTGTACAATGACAATAAAGTTGAATTATTATTATTATTATCACAGAGACGTGGATGAGGGAGGGGCAGGACTGGCAGTTGAATATTCCGGGGTATAGAATCTTCAGGCGAGACAGAGGGGGGTGTAAAAGAGGAGGAGGTGTCACAATATTAATCAACGAGTCAATTACTGCTGTAAGGAGGGATGATATCTTAGCAGGTTCCTCTAATGAGGCCATATGGGTAGAACTTAAAAACAAAAAGGGGCCAAGCACTTTGCTGGGAGTGTACTATAGGCCCCCAAACAGTCAGGGGGAGATAAAGGAACAGATATGTAGGCAAATCTCAGAGAAGTGTAGAAATAATAGGGAAATAATAGGGTAATAATAGTGGGGGGATTTCAACTTCCCTAATATTAACTGAGATAGTCAGAGTGTGAAAGGCTTAGAGGGTGCGGAATTCTTAAAATGCATCCAGGAGAGCTTTTTGAGCCAGCATGTAGAAAGTCCTACAAGAGAGGGGGCGGTACTGGACCTAATTCTAGGGAATGTAGCCAGGCAAGTGGTAGAAGTGTCAGTAGGAGAGCATTTTGGCGACAGTGACCATAATTCGGTGAGATTTAAGGTAGTCACGGTGTTCTGCCTTATAATTGCAGGAGTTTCGTTTTGTTGCCGCCAGTAGGTGGCAGTAAATGGAAATGGCCAGTAGGGTCACTCAACAGGAAGTAGTATAGTGATAGCAAACAAAGAGGTCACATCAGCATGGAGTGTGCTGCAAGTTAATCCGCTGTAATCTTACATTGTTACGCCTTCGAAAGCATTGCCTGTGAGTTGAATGGTTTCATTACATATTCATGTTTAGATGTTAGTTATATCTCATGTATGTAACAAGGTGCATTTCTTTCTTTTTTCTTTCTCAGTTTTACTCCAACCCAATGCAACTGATTTGTATTGTTTCATTGACCTCATGCAAGTGTGGCATTATTAAACACCGGAGCTTGGACGCTACATCCTGACTCCCGTGTCGTTATTGAAAGGAGTTTGGCTGGCTGTCTAACTGCGTACAGACACATACACGTAGGAAGGACAGTACAGTAAAAAGGCAAGCCATCAGCTGGCGCAACAAGCAACATTCGCAGTGCAGCACGGTGCAACCATGGACGGCAAGAGCTTCCAAGATGAGCAGAGATCTGTGACCAGCTCAAGAAGTACACGCTCATCTAGATCATCAACAGCCAGTGTAGCAGCAGCTAGAGCCTGGGCTAAAGCTAAAGCGGCACAGGCTCGCGTGACCTTTGCTAAACAGGAACTGGCTGTGAAGAAAGAGAAAGTCCGACTACAAGCAGAGGCTGCTACATTGGACGCCACGCTGGAGGCACTACACATTGAGAAAGAAGCAGCTGCCGCTACTGCTGAGGCGGAGATATGGGAAGCGGCACTAGAAGCAGAGGTGGGAGAGCACCGCAGCATTGCTCGTCCTACATCACCTCAAAGCACTGAGAGGCGGACAAGCGACTATGTCCAGGAGCAGGCTAGGATACGCACAGACATCTCCTCCTTCCCAAACTTTGAACCGTTGCACGAGAACACGGAATCGCCATCACCAGCCCAACATGAGGTCACTCAGGTGGATCATTCACGCTACACTGATGACGACCCCTTCCTTGTTATTGACGACTGATCACACGAAGGAGAGTTTGCAGCGCTCCCGAAGAAACCTGTGCCTCAATCCGCCGCTCCCAACCACTTGGAAGGTACTTATGCCAAAATTCCACACATCAAAAAAGAACCCTTTTCAAAGGTTAGAACAGGTCACCCGGCATGGCAGTCTCCCATCCAATCGCAGCCCTTCCGATGCGATCATACTCTGGCAACCCATGCACAGACTCCTAATATGACAGGCATTGCCCAATATTTGGCATGTAGAGAACTTGTAAGGACAGGTCTCACAAAATTTGACGACAAGCCAGAGAGTTTTAGAGCATGGCAGTCATCCTTCCTTAATGCCACTGGTGGCTTGAGCCTGAGTGCTAGTGAGGAGTTGGATTTATTGTCATCATGGCTGGGCAAAGAATCGTCAGAACATGCCCGTAGGATACGGTTTGTGTACACAAATGACCCAAGCACAGCCCTTAGAATGGTCTGGGCAAGACTCAGGGAGTGTTACTGTGCTCCTGAGGTGATAGAGAAGGCCCTCTTCAGTAAGCTGGAAAACTTTCCTAAAATAGGTAACAGAGACTACCTTAAGCTTAGAGAACTCGGAGACCTTTTAATGGAGTTACTGGCAGCCAAAACAGACGGATACTTACCTGGGCTCTCCTATTTAGATACTGCTCGCGGCATCAACCCAATAGTGGAGAAGTTGCCCCACCCTCTCCAAGAAAAATAGATCAACGTAGGCTCAAAATTCAAAGAAGACAACCACATGCGGTTTCCCCCATTTTCCTTCTTTGTGAACTTTATCTGCAGAGAGGCCAGAATTAGAAATGATCCAAGCTTTGCCCTGTCCAGCTACTGTAGTGGACCCTCGAAGTATGAGAAGCCCATGTCAAAGTACGTAGGCACAAGAATGCCTATATCTGTGCATAAGACGGATGTCACTGCAAAGACCGACATCAGCATAGATGCAGCAAAGAATGAAGACGATCCCGGAAAACACTGCCCCATCCATCATAAGCCTCATCCGCTCGCAAAATGTAGAGGCTTCAGAAACAAGACCATAGATGAACGCAGAGCCTACCTCAAAGATAATAATAATGGGATATGTTTTAGGTGTTGCGCCTCCGTTTCCCACACTGCAAGAGACTGTAGGATAGCGTTGAGATGCAGGGAGTGTGAGAGTGACCGCCACAGCACAGCTATGCACCCAGGTCCTACCCCCACAACGGAAAAGCCGACCATCAAAGACTCTGAGCCCGGAGACGAGAGAAAGGGAACCCTTACCACTGCACCAACGGTGAGCTCCATATGCACTGAGGTGTGTGGCCAAGGCCTCACAGGACGATCGTGTTCCAAAATATGCCTTGTAAGAGTCTACCCACAAGGACAGTGCGACCGCTCAGTTAACATGTACGCAATACTCGATGGCCAAAGTAACCGGTCACTCGCACGGTCAGACTTTTTTGACATATTTGGCGTCGAGAGTAGCCCAGTCCCTTACTCACTGAGAACCTGTGCCGGACTCTTGGAGATGGCAGGAAGGAAAGCAGATGGGTTCTGTGCCGAGGCAGTGAGTGAAGGGGTGAGCATAGACTTACCGCCACTGATAGAGTGCAGTGAAATCCCGAACAACCGATCGGAGATACCAACGCCTGAGACAGCACTTCACCATGCCCACCTAAAGCCCATAGCATCACGCATCCCAGCATTGGATCCAAATGCCCAGATTCTCCTCCTGCTCGGGAGAGATGTGGTGAGGGTGCATAAGGTGAGAGAGCAAGTTAACGGACCACACGATGCCCCCTTTACCCAAAGACTCGACTTAGGCTGGGTGCTCGTGGGAGAAGTGTGCCTAGGCCAAGCTCACAAGCCCAACGTAAGCACCTTTAAGATCAACGTGCTAGAAAGAAGACGACCCTCTTTCCTCACTCCCTGCCCAAGTCACATCCACCTGAAAGAGAGAGCGAGTTACGGCGGGGAGCAACAAGGTGATTTTACTCACACAGCACGGGGGTGCTCGGCTGACGCCAGAGCTGTCGACAAACTGGGGCACACCGTGTTTGAAAAGACAAAAGATGACAACAAAGGTGCTCTCTCCTTCGAAGACGAAGCTTTCATGAATATTATGGAGAAAGAATTTCACAAAGATGAGGCGAACAGCTGGGTTGCGCCTCTCCCCTTCAAGGTACCCCGGCTTCTTCTGCCTAACAATCGCGATCAGGCACTGTCACGCCTCGCATCACTGCGGCGCACATTAGATAGAAAGCCCGAAATGAAGGAACAGTTCATTACCTTCATGGAAAAGGTTTTCGAGAGTAACCATGCTGAATTAGCACCTCCACTCAAAGAAGGAGAAGAGTGCTGGTATCTCCCGATTTTTGGAGTTTATCACCCCCAGAAGCCTAGTCAAATAAGAGTAGTTTTCGACTCCAGCGCTCAGCACTGTGGCATCTCACTCAACAACGTTCTGCTCACGGGTCCAGACCTAAACAACACCCTCCTTGGCGTGCTGATTCGCTTTAGGAAAGAGCTCGTAGCAGTAACCGCAGACATCCAACAGATGTTCTATTGCTTTGTGGTGAGAGAGGACCATGGGAACTATCTGAGGTTCTTCTGGTATCGCGACAACAACATGTCAAAGGACATCACTGAATACAGGATGCGGGTCCACGTTTTTGATAACAGCCCCTCCCCTGCAGTCTCCATCTATGGGCTCAGAAGTGCAGCCAAAGAGGGAGAACATGAGCATGGAAAAGACACAAGACAGTTTGTGGAGAGACATTTTTATGTTGATGACAGCCTCATATCCTTACCTTCAGAAGCAGAAGCCATCAACCTGCTGAAGCGAACTCAAGCTTCATTAGCACAGAGGCTGAGGCTGCACAAAATTGCCTCAAACAGTGTAGCAGCGATGAAGGCCTTTCCAGCTGAGGATCTCGCCAAGGGCATTAAAGACTTAGACCTCAGCGACGAAACCATGCCAGCCCAGCTAAGCCTTGGTTTACGTTGGGAAATTGAATCTGACACCTTCACCTTTGCAGTGTCTGTAGGTGACAAGCCATTTACACGCCGCGGAGTGCTGTCAACGGTCAACTCGCTCTTTGACCCTCTCGGCATGGTGGTGCCCGTGACTATTCAGGGAAGAGCCCTACTACGAGAACTTTGCACAGACACGAGCAACTGGGACTCTCCACTCCCCGAAGGCAGGTTAACAGAATGGGAGACATGGAGAAAGTCTCTCAAAAATCTAAAAAATCTTCATATCCCACACACCTACTCACCAGACACACTCTCCAAATCCAAACGCACCGAGTTGTGTGTATTCTCAGATGCGTCCGAGAAAGCTATTGGCGCAGTAGCCTACCTGAGATCCCTGGATGATGAGGGCCAAAGCAACGTGGGATTTGTCCTGGGAAAGGCGAAGTTGACACCCCGGCCAGAGCCCACCATATCACGCCTGGAGTTATGCGCTGCAGTATTAGCGGTGGAGATGGCGGATCTCATCCTGGATGAGATAGATTTCAAGCTTGATGCAGTGAAATTCTACTGTGACAGCAAAGTTGTGCTCGGTTACATCTCCAATGAGTCAAAGAGATTCTTCATATATGTACACAACAGAGTTCAGCGAATAAGACAATCAACATGCCCTGACCAGTGGCACTATGTGCCCACAGAGCTGAATCCAGCTGACCTCGCCATCAGGTCAGTGCCTGCCTCCCAGCTCTCCAATACAATGTGGTTTACCGGGCCAGCTTTCTTACACAAACCTGACCAAGCTGACCACACGGCACAAGTATCATTCAAGCTCGTCAGCCCAGATCTAGAGGTGAAGGCCACTGTTCAAGGGACGGTCAAAAAGTTCTTCAGACCCATCTCAGAGGTCGTACTCCTCTTACCTAAGGAGGACTGAGTGTTATTGATTCCACAGTTCTGTATGTTTTATAAGTAGTGGCATCTAATAGACGCCAGGCGGGGAGTGTTCTGCCTTATAATTGCAGGAGTTTTGTTTTGTTGCCGCCAGTAGGTGGCAGTAAATGGAAATGGCCAGTGGGGTCATTCAACAGGAAGTAGTATAGTGATAGCAAACAAAGAGGTCACATCAGCATGGAGCGTGCTGCAAGTTAATCCGCTGTAATCTTACATTGTTACGCCTTCGAAAGCATTGCCTGTGAGTTGAATGGTTTCATTACATATTCATGTTTAGATGTTAGTTATATCTCATGTATGTAACAAGGTGCATTTCTTTCTTTTTTCTTTCTCAGTTTTACTCCCAACCCAATGCAACTGATTTGTATTGTTTCATTGATCTCATGCAAGTGTGGCATTATTAAACACCGGAGCTTGGACGCTACATCCTGGCTACCATGTCATTATTGAAAGGAGTTTGGCTGGCTGTCTAACTGCGTACAGACACATACACGTAGGGAGGACAGTACACACGGAAAAGGACAAAGATGGACCGGAAATAAAGGTTCTAAATTGGGGGATGGCCGATTTTAATATGATAAGGCAGGATCTGGCCAAAGTGGACTGGGATCAGCTACTTGTAGGAATATCCACATCAGAGCAGTGGGAGTCATTCAGAAAGGAAATAGAGAGTGTACAGTGCCAACATGTTCCCGTAAAGGTCAAGGGTGGGACCAACAAGTCCAGGGAACCCTGGATGTCAAGGGATATACAAGAATGGATTAGGAAAAAAAGGGAGGCTTTTGGCAGATACAAAGGACTAAAAACAGTGGAAGCCCTAGAGGAGTATAGAAAGTGCAGGGGGGTACTTAAAAAAGAAATTAGGAGAGCGAAGAAGTGACATGAAAAAATACAGGCGGGCAAAATAAAGGAAAATCCCAAGGTGTTTTATAAGTATATTAAGGGCAAGAGGATAACCAGGGAAAGAGTAGGGCCCATTAGGGACCAAAGTGGCAATCCGTATGTAGAGCCGGAAGATGTAGGTGTGGTTTTAAATGAATATTTTGCATCTGTGTTCACTATGGAGAAGGACGATGTAGGCATAGAAATCAGGCAGGGGGATTGTGATATACTTGAACAAATTAGTATTGAGAGGGAGGAGGTACTAGCGGCTTTAGCGGGCTTAAAAGTGGTTGAGGTGTACAAAATTATGAGGGGCATAGATAGGAACTTTTCCCCTTAGTAGAGGGGTCAATAATCAGGGGGCATAGTTTCAAGGTAAGGGGCAGGAAGTTTAGAGGGGATTTGAGGAAAAACTTTTTCACCCAGAGGGTGGTTGGAATCTGGAACTCACTGCCTGAAAGGGTGGTAGAGGCAGGAACCCTCACAACATTCAAGAAGCATTTAGATGAGCACTTGAAATGCCATAGCATACAAGGCTACGGACCAAGTGCTGGAAAATGGGATTAGAATAGATAGGGCTTGATGGCCGGCGCAGACACGATGGGCCGAAGGGCCTCTTTCTGTGCTGTATAACTCTATGACAAGCCTAGTTTATGCAATCTCTCCTCATAATCTAACCCTTAAAGCAGTGGTTCAAATCTCCCTCCACGACAGCTTACTAAATAACTTAATTACCGAGCAGTAGTATTCCAGACACAATCCCTGGCTTGTGCATCATTAGACATTCTCAGCCATGGCAGCTCCAATTGGCCTCAGCATCTCTTGTCGGAGGCAGGGGGGGAGGCGGGAAATGGTGGAGAGTAGAAGAGAAAGAAGGAAACTCAGCAAGGGTCTGCATTCCTGTGGTCATCTGTAATAATGGCCACAGTTGAGAGTGTCTGTGCTCACTTTCTGAGCTTCCGCATGAAGAATGGCCACTTGTACAAGGTGGTTTGTGAACAACCTACGATATTGTAGCCCAACGTGAGCCATCACCTTCAAAAGAGAGAAGATAACAAAAATCGGATCAACAACTGAAGGTGGGGGGGCGGGGCCATAGGAACAGGAGGAGGCCATTCAGCCCCTCAAGCCTATTCTGGTATTCAATTAGATCATGATTGATCTGTATCTTAACTCCATCTACCCGCCTTGGTTCCATATCCTTTAATACCCTTACCCAACAAAAATCTACCAATCTCAGTTTTGAAATTTTCAGTTGACCTGCAGGGAGTTGGAACAAGATTTCAAAGAAACAAAAAGACAGAAAATGTTGGAAACACACAAGTCAGTCAGTATCTGTAGAGAGAGAGAGAGAGAGAGAGAGAGAGAGAGAGAGAAGTTTTGGTTCTGCCGAAGGAGATGCCTGACTTGCTGAGTATTTCCAGCATTTTCTGTTTTTGTTTCAGATTTCCAACAATTGCTGTTTTATTTTGTTCATTCCCTTTCCTTTGTACTAGTTCCATTTGAAAAAGGTTGTTTAAAATTAGGCGGTCACACTCAACTGTAGCGCCTCACAACATATTTACTAACAACACAGCTGCTTTTTTGCCTGTATATGATTTTTTAAATATAGCTGACTTAAGTCAAGGTTACCTGTTGCAAAATATAGAACATAGAAAAATATATGAGCAGGAGTAGGCCATTCAGCCCTTCGAGCCTGCTCCGCCATTGAATATGATCATGGCTGATCCTCTATCTCAATACCATATTTACACTCTCTCCCCATACCCCTTGATGCATTTTGTGTCTAGAAATCTATCTATCTCCTTCTTAAATATATTCAGTGACTTGGCCTCCACAGCCTTCTGTGATAGAGAATTCCACAGGTTCACCACCTTCTGAGTGAAGAAATTTCTCCTCATCTCAGTCCTAAGTGTCCCACCCTGTATCCTGAGACTGTGACCCCTCGTTCTAGACCCCCCCAGCCAGGGGAAACATCCTCCCTGCATCCAGTCTGTCTAGCCCTGTCAGAATTTTATACGTTTCAATGAGATCCCCTCTCATTCTTCTAAACTCTAGTGAATACAGGCCTAGTCGACCCAATCTCTTCTCATACGACAGTCTTGCCATCCCAGGAATCAGTCTGGTGAACCTTCGCTGCACTCCCTCTATGGCAAGTATATCATTTCTTAGGTAAGGAGACCAAAACTGCACACAGTACTCCAGGTGTGGTGGTCTCACTAAGGCCCTATATAATATAATTTTATTAATCCAGAAGGAAGTTATGCTAACCCTGTATAAATCAGTGGTTACGCCTCAGCTGGAGTATTGCATCCAATTCTGGGCACCACACTTTAGGAAGGATGTCAAGACCTTAGCCAGGGTGCAGAGGAGATTTACTAGAATGGTACCAGGGAGGTGGGACTTCAGTTACGTAGAGAGAAGCTGGATTTGTTCTCCTTAGAGCAGAGAAGGTTAAGGGGAAAACTTAACAGTGGGGGTCGGGGGGGGGGGGGGGTGTGGTGGGTGGTGGTTGACAGAGTAAATAGGGAGACACTGTTTCCACTAGTAGGAGGATTGATAACCAGAGGGCACAAATTTAAGATAATTGGCAAAAAAACCAGAGGGGAGAGGAAGATAATGTTTCTTTTTAACGCAGCAAGTTGTCTTATCTGGAATGTGCTGCCTGAAAGGGTGACCGAAGCAGATTCAATGGTAACTTTCAAAAGGGAATTGGATATATACTTGAAAAGGAAAAATTTGCAGGGCTATGGGGAAAGAGCAGGTGAGTGGGACTATTTGGACAGCTCTTTCTCAGCTAATGAAGCAGTCCATGCCCGCATGCAGCAAGACCTGGACAACATTCTTGGGCTGGTAAGTGGCAAGTAACATTCGCGCCACACAAGTGCCAGGCAATGACTATCTTCAACAAGCGAGAGTCTAACCACCGCCCCTTGACATTCAATGGCATTACCATCACCAAATCCCCCACCATCAACATCCCGGGGGGTCACCATTGACCAGAAACTTAACTGGACCAGTCACATAAATACTGTGGTTACAAGAGCAGGTCAGAGGCTGGGTATTCTGTGGCGAGTGTCTCACCTTCTGACTCCCCAAAGACTTTCCACCATCTACAAGGTACAAGTAAGGAGTGTGATGGAATACTCTCCACTCGCCTGGATGAGTGCAGCTCCAACAACACTCAAGGACAAAGCAGCCAGCTTGATTGGCACCCCATCCAACACCCTAAACATTCACTCCCTCCACCATCGGCACACCGTGGCTACAGTGTGTACCATCTACAAGATGCACTGCAGCACCTCCCAAACCTGCAACCTCTACCACCTCGAAGGACAATGGCAGCAGGCACATGGGGACACCACCATCTCCAAGTTCTGCTCCAAGTCACACACCATCCTGGCTTGGAAATATATCGCCGTTCCTTCATTGTCCCGGAGTCAAAATCCTGGAACTCCCTCCCTAACAGCTCTGTGGGAGTACCTTCACCACACAGACTGCGCGGTTCAAAAAGGCGGCTCGCCACCACCTTCTCAAGGGCCATTAGGGATGGACAATAAACGCTGGCCTTGCCTGCGACGCCCATATCCCCAGAAACAAATTTTTAAAAACTTTCGAAGAGCCGGCACAGGCATGATTAGCTGAATGGCCTCCTTCTATGCTGTATCATTCTATGAATTAAATTTTCAGGATATAGCCGTGTTCTTGTAGCGTTTTAATCTGATAGTATATAGACTAAAAGGAGAAATATAGCTGGTTAGTTTAACTTTAGACATCCCCGAAGAATAAACTATTAGGAAAAATGTGCGAAAGACTGCACATTACAAATCAAAACAGTTTGCATGTTAAATGAAGCTGGGCAACTGGATACATGTGGCAAAAGCCCAATAGGATCACATCCTCAAGAGATAATTCTGGCCCAAAGCTGGATCAGTGTGACCTGCTCAGCTTCTGACTATATCGGGAGTATTGAGCATTAAAAACATACTTGGATGTGAATCATGAGTGTACGTGTTAAACGGCTCATAAATAGCAGTAAACGGCATACAATGCGAGTTGTTGTGATCTGGAATGCGCTGCCTGAAAGGGCGGTGGAATCAGATTCAATAGTAACTTTCAAAAGTGAATTGGATACTGTGCTATATCCTTCTATAATGACGTACACTTGAAAATCTATTCCTGGATTAGATTTACGCGTCATTATGGGATGCACTGATTTCACTTGCATACTGGTTTGTCCTGTAAAACAGCAGCCGTTACCTTCATCATCCTCATCATCATCAACCCCATCAGCTTCTGCATCCGAGTCGGGAGCTTCCCGGTCTTCCTGGTCGTAACCGTCCAGGTACATGAGCTGCGGGAGGAGCTTGAAGACGCTTTCTCTGTAGTCGTTTAGGTTCGTAACCTCGCAGTTAAAAAGGTCCAAGCTCTTCAAGTTTTCTAGCTTTTTCTGCGAATGAAACATTACATAGAATTACACAGAATCTACAGCACAGAAACAGGCCATTCAGCCCAACTGGTCCATGCCGGTGTTTATGCTCCACATGAGCCTCCTCCCACCCCTCTTCATCTAACCCCATCAGCATATCCTTCTATTCCTTTCTCCCTCTTGGGTTTATCTAGCTTCCCCTTAAATGCATCTAAACTATTCGCCTCAACCACTCCCTGTGGTAGCAAGTTCCACATTCTAACCACTCCCTGGGTAAAGAAGTTTCTCCTGAATTTCCTACTGAATTCATTTGTGACTATCTTATATTTTTGGCCCCTGGTTTTGGACTCCCCACAAGTAGAAACGTCTTCACTACGTCTACCCTATTGAACCCTTTCATAATCTGAAATGCCTCCATCAGGTCGCCTCTCAGCCATCGCTTTTCTAATGTAAACAGAGTTTCCACTTTGGGTGCGATTGGTGATTCCTGCCAAAATTGTGCCAGTTTTGAAAAGTGTCCCCTCCCCCCATCTGCTCAGACTCGTTTGCATATTGCCAAATGCAAAATCCGCCATGAACCAGCGCAATCAGGCAGTGTTTTAAAACGTAATTTCAAAAAAAAATTTGCTTTAAAAAATATACCTTGATATATTTAAGAGTGGTAACTTGGTGCAGTTTGATTAATACAGCTGAAACTGGGCTTATCACAAAAAAAAAGCATTTTACATTAGTGTCAATCCATCACCTATGAGTAACCTGATTTTAAATTCAATGGCCCAGAAATTCGGGTCCCAATGCGTGAGTACGCATGGGGTACTCACGCGTAGGCCCAACGAAAGTGCCGGTTTCGTGCATGCGCGGGAAACCGGCACTTCCGTTCCCCTGAAAGAAGGGGTTGACAGGTGGAACACGTGTGCGCATCGAACTTACGTTTTTTTTGCAGGTTTCTTCGGGAGGGTAAGTCTCCAGCAATTACACTTTTAAAAAGCAGGCGCAGGGTCTGCTTTTAACAAGGTAAGTGGTGAATTAATTAAAATTGAAATTTTTTTTCCCCACAGGTTTTTTATTTTTAAATACTTTAAAGAAAGGTAAGTTTATTTTTAGCCCCGTTAGAAAATTTAATTAATTTTTTCAAAAATTTAAATTGTTTAAAATAGTTATTTCATGTAATTTATAGTTATTTTAAAAACGTGATTTAAAAAAAAAAATTATTTGAAGTTTTAGTGATGTTTTGGGACTTATAGTATTGAAAGGTTTGACAGCTCTTCCTGTCAAACTTATGAATGAAGCATTCCCTGCTACCATTGGCTCTCCATGGCCCACGTGATCCCAGGGGACGCATCGAACTAACTGCGCCCCTGAGTTACGCAAGCACTGCGCGCCGGCAGCTGGAGGAGGCCCAGGATCGGAATTCCACGCGGGCCCACAGCTCAACGGCCGGCGCGCTAGGTAAGTGCAGGTCGGGGGCTTGCACCTGCGGGAAGCCCCCGACCTGAATTTCTGGGCCAATGTTTTTAAAACTATGCAAAACATCGCGGAAATTCGAGTTGCGCTGAATGCAATTTGCGCTTAAAACTCCGTAATCTTTTGCGCTGGCTACGCTGATATCGGGCGGGGGGGGGGGGTGGGGGGAAATGCGCCGAAAAATTGCGCCAGGCCCATGGTGTCTGATTGCCTGGCTTGACGTGAAATGAAAAGGAACAAGATATGAAGGGAGACAGTGATACTGGGACATACAGCTTTACAAGAATGTCCAGACAGGTGTGAATGCACTCCCAGCAAAACAGTGGCTAATCCCAATTTATTTCCCTTCCTGAACACATTCCAACATTGCCATAATTTAAATAAAATAGATTGCTCAAAAAAGTTAAAATAATTTGCAATACTATTGGGAACTTTTGAGAATTCTTTGCAGCCTGTCATTTAGATTTCATCCTCTTGCTTGTCAACAGTTTCAACTATTTTAAATGGTTTAATAAAAACAAGAAAAAAAAGAGAATGAAGATAGGCAAACTCTACAAAGCCTGTAAGGGGAAAGTAAAACATAGAAACATAGAAACATAGAAGATAGGAGCAGGAGTAGGCCATTCGGCCCTTCGAGCCTGCTCCGCCATTCAACGAGACCATGGCTGATCATCCAAACCCTAGCACCCGGTCCCTACACCGACAGCCATCCCACCCAAGCCCTATCCCCGTAACCCCACGTATTTAATCCCCCATAACCGGAGGAAACCCACGCAAAAATGTAGAAAACACAGAGGGTAAAGAGGGAAGTACAAATGAGCATTGCTGTAGGAGAGAGAGCAAGAAAGAAAGAACTTGCATTTATATAGCGCCTTTCACGACCTCGGGATGTCTCAAAGCGCTTTACAGCCAATTAAGTGCTTTTGAAATGTAGTCACTGTTGTAATGTCGGAAACGCGGCAGCCAATTTGTGCACAGCAGGCTCCCACAAACAGCAACGTCATAATAAGACAATCTGTTTTTAGGTGTTGGTAGAGGGATAAATATTGGCCAGGACACTGGAGAACTCCCCTGTTCTTCTTCGAAATAGTGCCATGGGATCTTTTACATCCACCTGAGGGGGCAGGTGGGGCCTCGGTTTAACATCTCATCCAAAAGACGGCACCTCCGGCAGTGCAGCACTGAAATGTCAGCCTAGATTATGGGTTCGAATCTCTTGAACCCACAACCTTCTGACTCAGGGGTGAGAGTGCTTTCAACTGAGCCGCAGCTGACACATGGCAACAATAAGGATTTCTTCCACAGCTAGAAGATCTTTCCAGGATGCAAATCGGATTGAAACTGAAGATGAACTAAGATTAATTAACAAACCAAATCGTCATCTCCTGAAAGTATTCACTAATGAAGACACAACTAGCATATCACTCATTACAGTAGGATATACAACTGTGACTTTGATATTGTTTAGTTGTCAGCTGTGGCTCAGTTGGTAGCACTCTCGCATCTTGTAGATGGTACACACTGCAGCCACAGTACGCCGGTGGTGGAGGGATCAGATGCTTAAGGTGGTGGATGGGCTGCCGATCAAGTGGCCTGCTTTGTCCTGGATGGTGTCGAGCTTCTTAAGTGCTGTTGGAGTTGCACTCATCTGGGCAAGTGGAGAGTATTCCATCACACTCCTGACTTGTGCCTTGTAGATGGTGGGGAAAAAATTCTCTACTTTGGATATCAAAGTAGAAATGAATGAGTGAGAAGGCTAGGTAAATTGGGAGCAGTGATTCGATGATGCCAGGATTGGGTTTTAGTATGTACACCAGGTCTAAATTTAGATTTATGCAGGGGATAAGTCATAGACATCACATTCTTGCAAAATCTGCCGACCTTCTTAAAAAAAAAACCAGCAGAGTGCAACATACTCACAGCCGGCAGGTGCAAGGAGAATGCATGTCAGACATGTTAAGACTAAACAACAGAAGGAGAAAAAAAGGTACCAGAGGCTCCAATGTACTGATATCTTTGAGTTTGTTTCCACTGAGGTTTAGATGTGTGAGATTCGGAAGTTTCTCTGCCAAGACGTCTAACCCGCCAGAAATCCTGTTGTCGCTTAGCTCGAGCTGAAATTAAGAAAAAAAGTTTGCATGAATTAAAAAAACAGCAACTTGCATTTATATAGCGCCTTTAACGTAGTAAAACGTCCCAAGGCGCTTCACAGGAGCGTTACAAAACAAAATGTAACACTGAGCCACACAAGGAGATATTAGGATGGGTGACTAAAGGTTTGGTCAAAGAGACAGGGTTTAAGGGGCGTCTTAAAGGAGGAGAGAGAGGTAGAGAGATTTGGGGAGGGAATTCCAGAGCCTGGGGCCTTGGCAGCTGAAAGCACGGCCGCCAATGGTGGAAGAAAATCGGGGATGTGCAAGAGGCCAGAATTGGAGGAGTGCAGAGATCTGAGAGGGTTGCAGGGCTGGAGGAGGTTGCAGAGATAGGTAGGGGCGAGGCTATGGAGGGATTTGAACACAAGGATGAAAATTTTAAAATTGAGGCGTTGCCGGACTGGGAGCTCAGGGTGATGGGTGAACGGGACTTAGTGTGAGTTAGGATATGGGCAGCAGGGTTTTGGATAAACTTAAGTTTACAGAGGGTGAAAAGTGGGAGGCCGGTCAGGAGAACATTCCCGTCCCACTGTCCAGGGCCCCAAACACCCCTTCCAGGTGAAACAGCGATTTACTTGTACTTCTTGCAATTTAGTATACTGTATTCACTGCTTACGATGTGGTCTCCTCTACATTGGGAAGACCAAACGCAGATTGGGCGACCGCTTTGTGGAACACCTCCGTTCAGTCCGTAAGGGTGAGCCTGAGCTTCCGGTCGCCTGTCACTTTAATTCTCCACTTCACTCCCACTCTGATCTCTCTGTCCTCGGCCTCTTACATTGTTCCAATGAAGTTCAATATAAGCTCGAGGAACAGCACCTCATCTTTTGATTAGGCACTTTACAGCCTTCTGGACTCAACATGGAGTTCAACAATTTCAAACTATAACCCCTGCTCCCATTTTTCATGCTATATGATTTTGCCACCCCCTTTGCAACATTTTATCTTTCCTGCCTCTTACCTCAGCACAGTATGTTCCTTCAATTCCTTCCTCCCCTCCCATCCCCCCTGTCTCTGCACCTGCTTAATATCTGTTACATCTCCAGCTTTTTCCAGTTCTGATGAAGGGTCCCAGACCTGAAACGTTAACTCTGTTTCTCTCTCCACGGATGCTGCCTGGCCTGCTGAGTGTTTCCAGCATTTTCTGTTGTTATTTCAGATTTCCAGCATCCGCAGTATTGTATTGTATTAGAATAGTCAAGTCTGGAGGTAACAAAAGCAGAAGATGAGCTGAGGCGGGGCGGCGACGGGTGATATTACGGAGGTGAAAGTAGGCGGTCTTGGTGATGGAGTGGATATGGGGTCTGAAGCTCAGCTCAGGGTCAAATAGGACCCCGACAGACTGATTTACTGTGTACAGCAAGTCAACAATGAGGACATACTACTGCTAAATACGTATGCTACACTGATGTTCACCTGGGAAAAATAAATGTAAACTAAGTAAGCAGTCTGCAGGGAGGATGAACAGGACAATTACTGGAAGAAGAAAATTGTCCAAAATCTAGAAGGGAAAAAAAAACAGAAATCTGGAAAGAAAAGAAAGAACTTGCACCATACAGCACCTTTCTTGACCTCAGGACGTCCCAAAGCGCTTTACAGCCAATGAAGTACTTTTGAAGTGTAGTCACTGTTGTAATGTAGGAAATGCGGCATCCAATTTGTGCACAGCAAGCTCCCACAAACAGCAATGAGATAATGGCCAGATAAACTTTTTTTTAAGGTGTTGATTGATAAATAAATATTGGCCGGGACACCGGGGAGGACTTGTCTGCTCTTCTTCAAAATTGTGCCATGGGATCTTTTACGTCCGCCTGAGAGAGCAGACGGGGCCTCGATTTAACGGCTCATCCAAAAGACGGCACCTCCAACAGTGCAGGGCGAGAAGGAGACTTAATGAGGGGTCTTAGACCCCATGTTGTTTTTAAATCGCCATTATTAACCAATACAAAACGTAACCATGATGATATCACTAATGACACAAACATTGGTAGAGCTGTGTAGACAGGGGTGTGTGACTGGGACTTTGTAAAGGCACTTAGAGTGGCTACACGATCGGAGACAAATGGAAAATTCCAATGAAAATAATGCACAAAAGTCAAAAATGCGCATCTCAAGTAAACCAAGAAGAGCACTGAATTGCTAGAAGGAGACTGGGAGTAATAGATTTGTTGTTTCCAATGTTTAGGCACTCTGCCATATCAATTGAAAAAAATATATAACCGTGGGATAGTTATCCATGATAGTGAAATAGTCATAGCCGTTTGTGGCTCAGTGGGTAGCACTCTAGTCTCCGAGTCCAAATGTCATAGGATCAAGCCCCACCCCCCAAGACTTGAGCTTCATAATCCAGGTCGATACTCCCAGTACTGAGGGAGTGCTGCACTGTCGGAGGTGCCGTCTTTTGAATGAGACATTAAGCCGAGGCCCCATCTGCCCTCTCAGGTAGACATAAAATATCCCATGGCACTATTTTGAAGAAGAGCAGGGTAGATATCCCCGGTGTCCTGGCCAAAATTTATCCTTCAATCAACATAACAAAAATAAATTATCTGGTCATTATCACACTACTGTTTGTGGGAGCTTGCTGTGCACAAATTGGCTGTGATGTTTCCTGCATTACAAAAGTGACTACACTTCAAAAAGTACTTCATTGGCTGCAAAGTGCTTTGGGACGTCCTGATGCTCCCAAAACCACAGCCTCCACCACCTAGAAGGACAAGGGCAGCAGGCACACGGGAACACCATCACCTGTGAGTTCCCCTCCAAGTCCCACATCATCCCGACTTGGAAATATCATCGCCGTTCCTTTATCGTCGCTGGGTCAAAATCCTGGAGTTCCCTACCTAACAGCACCGGGGGAGTACTTTCACCACACGGACTGCAGCAGTTCAAGGTGGTGGCCCACCACCACCTTCTCAAGGGCAATTAGGGATGGGCAATAAATGTTGGCCTTACCAGCGACACCCACATCCCAAGAATGAATTAAAAAAACACAGATGTGCATGATCTCGAGCAAAATTGTATGTTCACCTCGATTTAAAACCAATAGGTGTTATTAAAGTCACACTATTCTCTGGTTACAAGCTGACCTGCTCCCAGTTTTCCTACAATGCTGTTCTGAAATCATCTGTAAAAACAAACGTGAGAGCAGGACCCAACAGGGAAGGACTCTGTTGGTGCTTGTCCCCTGACCCCGTGACCTTGGTTGTAATTGGGAACTCACCACACTGGGAATTCACAGGCACTCAGTGGAGCAACTGCACCACCAGCCTGCTTGTAAATACTGGACTCAATTAACACAGGTCAGACCAAACGCACTACAATACTGCACTTAAACCCACCTTCCGGTAGGATTACTCCCCATGTCCAACATCACCGCAGTTTGAACTTAATGCACTTCTACTAGTGAAGATACTAAACAAATATTATACTTTATTAAGCATATGGCTGCTGGTAAAAGTATATGCATTCACCACGTTTCATTCACACCACTATCAAGAAATGGGACAATTGGATAATTATGAGACTGAACTCATAGTGAGTTCATCATCATCTGAAAGCAGAGAAGGTTAGGGGGAGATTTAATAGAGTTGGTCATAATTATGAATGATTTTGATAGAGTAAATAAGGAGAAACTGTTTCCAGCGGCAGTGTTGTGTATGTACCTTTAAGAGAATAACTGGTCTCAGACTGCAGTACCGGCAGTGACCACCCCTGTATAAAAGGCGCTAGTAAGCCTCTGTAGTTTCAGTTTCCCGATTGACTTCATTCAGTAAAGACTTGTTTTGTTCAACTCCTGCTGTCCGTGTCTCAATCATACACGGACATAATACTGGCGACGAGCAGATACGAACTTACCTACAGTCTGCACCACCTCCTGGGGTCCATTCCTGAAGCGAAGTGAGCAGAGGTCGAGGCCAGAAGGAAGAAAGAAGCAGTAGAAATGGGCGTCGACCGCGGGCATCCGCCCCTGAGTCAGCAGAGTTGAAGATTGCTGGAGAAGCTGTCGAAAGCGGGGCCTGGTTCCTGTCGACGGTGCTTCAGCTAATCGGGCTGGTGGCAGGTAGTACACTGATCCTTCCTGGGCTGCGGCGGTCGCGAACTCGAGCGGGTGGCTTGCAACGGGGCCGAGCAGCGTTGTTGGGAAGAGGAGAGAGGGTGGAGCACACAGGGCGCGGCCAGTGCTACGAAGCCGGGCTGCGTACAGACCCGAGAAGAGGGAGGCAAGAGTCCCACAGGGTTGTTCCACGACGGGAAAATAATTTAAAGAAAAGAAATATTAAACACGCAGGAAACCGCGAGGAGCTGCAGGTTACAACGGAAACCGCGGAAAGCAGCGCTAGCAACAGCGGGGAAGAAGGCAAAGCGCGGGAGGCGCCATCTTAATCAGCGAGGAAGAAGGCAAAGCGCGGGAGGCGCCATTTTGTTAAATCGGGGAAGAAGGCAAAGCGCGGGAGGCGCCATTTTAGATTTTCAAGATGCCGAAGACTGGCTATATCACTGCCTTTGATAATACAATAGAGGACTGGACCACGTATGTGGAAAGAGTTGAGGTATATTGCGAGGCAAACGAAATAGCCGATGAGAAAAAGGCATCGGTATTGCTAAACTTAATGGGCGCTAGAACGTACGGCCTATTGCGGGACCTGATTACTCCAGCCAAACCGAAGGCGAAGAGTTTTAACGAAATTGTTGCTGTCCTACAGGAACACCTAAACCCTGCACCACTGCTGATAGCAGAAAGATTTAAATTCCACAGGAGAACTCAGCATAAAGATGAGAGCAATGCTGAGTACCTTACGGAACTACGCAAGCTATCAAAGCACTGCCAGTTCGGAGCAGGACTGGCAGATACCCTACGGGACAAATTTGTCTGTGGACTCCTGAGTGAAGGAACACAGAAGAAGTTACTCTCAGAGAAAGAGCTGACGTTAGATAAGGCTTTCAGCATGGCAGTAGCGTACGAAGCAGCAGCCAGGGGAGCTGCGGAAATACAACAAAAGCCACAGGAATACGGCACCCACGCAATGACACGGGGATTTGCAAAATGTTATCGCTGCGGCAGAACTAACCATGACCAGAAGGACTGCTGGTCCAAGGGCAAAATATGCAGGCAATGCGGAAAGATGGGACACATTGCACGAGTTTGCAGGTCTGGGAAGAAGACCAGCGACAACAAAAAGGCTACTAAGGAACCGTACAAGAAAGTACAAAAGATGACGGACAGTAGTTCCGAAGACCAGATGAGCGATAGTGAATTCGGGAACAAGAGACTAAGCTGTCTCAAACTTCACAATGTAATCGCAAAAGAGGATCACCGAACCATTTGGGTCACCCTCACGATAGCAGGGTCCCAAGTTAAAATGGAATTGGATACAGGATCAGCGCTAACCGTCATGAATCGACGAGACTACGAGCGGCTATTCTCACACATACCCTTGAGAGAGACATCCATCGTCTTGACGATGTATACGGGGCAAAAAGTATACCCCAGAGGAAAAATAAGGGTGCCTGTCGAATACAACGGCAAGAAAATACGGAAATTGTATCTCTACATACTGCCAAATGGTGGACCACCGTTATTGGGACGTGAATGGATCAGGAAGATAAACTTAGATTGGCACTCCATTCATGCAATGACGGTGGATGGTAAAAAAGATGAAGACGTCACTCCTGGACGATTGTCAACAATCTTAGCTAACGCCAAAGAGGTATTTCAACAAGAACGGGGCACTCTTAGAGGCGTAACCGCCTCGATAAAAATAGAAGAGAATGCAATTCCCAAGTTTTTCAAAGCAATTCGCCCAGCCGTCGAGGCAGAGCTGGAGAAGGCAGGCGTGTTGTCGAAGGTCGACTGGAGCGAGTGGGCGACACCCATCGTTCCTGTCATGAAGAAAACGTTAAGCAATAAGTCTGAGGAGCCAAGGAAGGTTCGCATCTGTGGGGACTTCAAGGTGACGGTGAACCCAGTCCTTCACACAGTACAATATCCTCTTCCAAGGATAGAAGACATCTTCGCCTCACTATCTGGAGGGAAGCGTTTTACGAAAATTGACCTAGCACAGGCATATTTGCAGATGGAGGTTGAAGAATCCTCTAGGAAGTATCTCACGATAAACACTCACAAAGGTCTTTACCAGTATCATCGATTGGTATTCAGAGTAGCATCGGCTCCGGCGATATGGCAAAGAGCGATGGAACAAGTCCTGCAAGGGATTCCGGGGACTCAGTGTTACTTGGACGACATCCTTGTGACAGGTGAAGATGACAGTGAACACCTTAACAACCTAGAACAGGTGCTCACTAGACTACGGGAACATGGGCTACGAGCCAACCGCCCCAAGTGCGAGTTTTTTAAGAAACAGATATCGTATTGTGGCCACGTGATTGATGAAGAGGGGTTACATAAGTCCCCTGACAAAATTGAAGCGGTTGTTAAGGCCCCAGCGCCTGAAAATGTGTCGCAACTGAGGTCATTCCTCGGATTGGTGAATTACTACCATAAGTTTTTACCGAATTTGTCCACAATTCTGCACCCACTGAACGCCCTACTACGAACGGGAGTAGCATGGAAATGGAGCAATGACTGTAAGCGGGCCTTTCAGAAGAGTAAGGACTTAATCACTTCAAGAGAAGTATTGGCTCACTACAACCCAGCACTGCCGATCAGACTGGCGTGTGATGCATCTCCCTACGGCATTGGGGCGGTACTGTCACATAAATTCCTTGATGGTTTAGAGAGGCCGATAGCTTTTGTGTCACGCTCGTTAACTTCTGCCGAGCGTAACTATGCCCAGATTGACAGAGAGGCCCTCAGCCTAGTGTGGGGGGTGAAGAAGTTCAATCACTACCTGCACGGTCAAAAATTTACTCTACTAACCGATCATCAACCTCTTGTCTCCATTTTCAACCCTCAGAAGGGCGTACCGATAATGACAGCACAACGGCTGCAGAGGTGGTCCCTTTTCCTAGGGGCACACCATTATGACATCGAGTACAAAGGAACTAAACAGCATGGGAATGCTGATGGATTGTCGCGCCTACCGTTGCCGACGGTGGAAGAAGACCTTGCAGTGGACCCAATGGAGATATTCCACTCGACCATAGTCGAATGTCTCCCTGTGATGAATGCAAACATAGAAAAGGAAACACGAAATGACCCGACACTATCCCGGGTCTATGATTTAACGGTGAAGGGATGGCCAGCACATGGCGAACCACTGCTGCCAGCATTCTCGCCGAGAAGAGAACAGCTGTCAGTGTGCAGAGGAACCTTGATGTGTGGATCCAGAGTAGTAATTCCACCTAAGTTGACGGATAGAGTGCTCAATGAGCTGCATGAGGGTCATCTGGGTGGGGTAAAAATGAAGAACTTAGCCAGAGCGTTTGTGTGGTGGCCGGGAATCGATAGAGAAATCGAAGAGATGACCAAGAGCTGTGCAGGATGCCAGAAGGTCCAAAACGCCCCACCACAAGCTCCTCTACATCCATGGGAGTGGCCCTCATCTCCATGGCAAAGGGTGCACATTGATTTTGCTGGTCCCTTCATGGACTCGATGTTTTTAATTGCGGTGGATGCACATTCAAAGTGGCCAGAGGTAGTAAAAATGTCCTCAATCCCCACAGAAAAAACTATCACAGTTTTACGAACCATATTCGCCAGGAATGGGCTGCCTGAACAGATTTGCTCTGACAATGGACCACAGTTTGTGTCTGAAGAGTTCCAGAGGTTCTTAAAGAACAATGGTGTTAAGCATTACACATCTGCCCCATATCATCCAGCCACTAATGGATTGGCCGAGAGGTTTGTTCAAACATTCAAGAAGGCTATCAAGGCAATGTGTAATGAAGATTTACCCCTACAACACAAGGTGGACAACTTCTTGTTTGCCTACCGGAATGCGATACATGCGGTTACCAACCAAACTCCAGCCATGATGTTCTTCAATCGAAGACTATGATGCCGCTTGGATTTGGTTAAGCCAAATGTCCGAAGAGATGTGGAGAACAGGCAGTTTCAGAATATGAATGAAAGGCCGACCAGGAGTTTTAAGATAGGTCAACCAGTTTTGGCCCGGGTCTACCGCACTGAGAAATGGCAGCCAGGAACGATTTGTACACGGCAAGGACCTCTCATGTATACCGTGGACGTTGGAGAGAGCATTGTAAGATGCCATGCTGACCAGATTCTAGAGTCACTGGAAAATGTCAACTCCACACCACGATCTGATACACCTGACAATGAAATCGATGTACCAATTGCAGCTACCGCAGAATCGGTGATATTGGAAGCAGATGAACCAAACAACGACATTGATCCCGACTCAAACTTGCCAGAAGAACCTGATACCCCAAAGAGGCGTTATCCAGACAGAATCAGGAAGCCTCCTTAAAGACTGAACTTATAATTGCTTAACTCAACCAATGTATCTAGCAACCGTAATTGTGATTGTAATTAGTTATCATTTAGTTGTTAAATGAATGTTATGTACTGTTTATCTAAAAGGGGAGGAATTGTTGTGTATGTACCTTTAAGAGAATAACTGGTCTCAGACTGCAGTACCGGCAGTGACCACCCCTGTATAAAAGGCGCTAGTAAGCCTCTGTAGTTTCAGTTTCCTGATTGACTTCATTCAGTAAAGACTTGTTTTGTTCAACTCCTGCTGTCCGTGTCTCAATCATACACGGACATAATAGGCAGGAGGGTCAGCAACCAGAGGGCACAGATTTAAGGTAATTGGCAAAAGAACCAGAGGGGAGAGGAGGAGAATTTTTTTTTAGCCAGCGAGTTATGATGATCTGGAATGCGCTGCCTGAAAGGGTGGTGGAAGCAGATTCAATAGTAACTTTCAAAAGGGAATTGGATAAATACTTGAAGGGGAAAAATTTGCAGGGCTATGGGGAAAGAACGGGAGAGTGGGACTGATTGGAGAGCGCGTTCAAAGAGCCGGCACAGGCATGATGGGCCAAATGGCCTCCTTCTGTGCTGTAAGATTCTATGGCCCGTATTTTCCGATGCCTACGGGTGTGTACACACCCATAGGGACATCGGGAATGCCGGTTTCAGGCATGCAAAGCGCATGCACTGAAAACCAGCATTTCCGATCTGTCAAGAATGCCCTTGACAGATCGGACGCCTGCCCTAGGGAAGGGCCTCTGTGGGGGGAGAGTTCCGCTTTCTGCAGGACCTCTGCCCGCTGAAAACCCTTAGAAATCTTACGCCTGGTAAATTTATTTAATGTTTTAGTGTCTTTTTGGGGAGATCTTCATTCATATATTTGACAGGTCTATCTTTCAAAAGTATGAAGGGAGATTCCCTTCTTTCATTGGCTCGCATGCGCCCCAGGGATACGTGGGCCCTACGCATTTCGACTCAGGGAATTTCGTAGATTTTTTTCTGATAGAAGGCATCCGCATGCAGGAAGCCTCCTATTGGAAAATTACAGGCCTATGATTCTAACTTGCCATGGTGAGATTTTAACTCTTGACTTATGGGTTGCTATAGTCCAATACCATAACCACTGTACTCATTCTATAATGTTAATTCATCTTTAGAAAGGTGGGGATTCCTAAGTGTGTTGTGCAGAACAACTTACGCTCTTGATTGTCCACTAGAAAGCAATTGTCTGAAACACCACCTCATATTCTTTCAGCTGCCCATGCCCTAGTTCTGGAATTCCCTCCCTAAACCGCTCTGTCTTTCCTCCTTTAAGACGCTCCTTAAAACCCTACCTCTTTGACCAAGCTTTTGGTCACCTGTCCTGATACATCCTTATGTGGCTCAGTGTCGAAGTGCGTTGGGATGTTTTACTACGCTAAAGGTGTAATCACTACAAATCCAATTTTATAAATTCATCTACATGAAGAAAATTCATGGAACTTGCAAAAGAATAATTCTGCTTCTGGCTTCAAGTAGCAGAACACATTACATCTAATTACATTTCAGTGTGCTTAGCTGACAAGTTAAATGGCCATTATTTAACAAGAAAGAAAGAAAATCACTTGAAAATGGAATATTTTACCATAATTTGGCGGGAGAAGGCTCACGTCGAGCATAGACTTGTTGGGCCGAATGGCCTGTTTCCCTGCTGTAAAATTCTATACATGTATGTAAATTTCAGGGGCCCAAGTGTTACCAGATCAGGTGGGTGGTTGACACTGGGTGGTTTAGACACAGAAAATGTCCTACTCTGCTGCAACAATGTGCCAATGAAGTACTTTTTGAAGTGCAGTCACTGTTGTAATGTAGAAAATGCGGCAGCCAATTTGCGTACAGCAAGCTCCCACAAACAGCAATGTGATAATGACCAACTCATCTGTTTTAATGAGGTCCCTCTGAACTGTAGCATTTTGTAATCTCTCTCCATTTAAATAATAGTTTGCTTTTTTATTTTTCCTGCCAAAGTGGATAACCTCGCACTTTCCCACATTATATTCTATCTGCCAAATGTTTGCCCACTCACCTAGCCTGTCTATATCCTTTTGCAGATTCTTTGAGTCCTCTGCATAACTTGCTTTCCCACCCATCTTTGTATCATCCGCAAACTTGGCTACATTACACGCGATCCCTTCATCCAAGTCATTAACGTAGATTGTAAATAGTTGGGGCCCCAGCACCAATCCTTGTGGCACCCTACTAGTTACCTTTTACCAATCAGAAAATTATCCATTTATCCCGACTCTGCTTTCTGTTAGTTAGCCAATTCTCTATCCATGCTAATATATTACCCCCAACTCCGTGAGCTCTTATCTTATGCAGTAACCTTTTATGTGGCACCTTATCGAATGCCTTCTGAAAATCCAAATACACCACTTCCACTGGCTCACCCTTGTCCACCCCGCTTGTTACCTCCTCAAAGACCTCCAGCAAATTTGTTAAACATGATTTCCCTTTCCTAAAACCAAGCTGACTCTGTTTGACTGCAGCATGTTTTTCTAAATGCCTTGCTACTGCTTCCTT
This sequence comes from Somniosus microcephalus, assembly GCF_052327205.1. Classification (NCBI taxonomy): domain Eukaryota; kingdom Metazoa; phylum Chordata; class Chondrichthyes; order Squaliformes; family Somniosidae; genus Somniosus; species Somniosus microcephalus. The sequence goes on along the minus strand of NC_140987.1, from coordinate 252,776,489 downwards.
AATGAAGGACTCCAGCATTTTCCCAACAACAGATGTTAGGCTAACTGGTCTATAGTCTCCTGACTCGCCTACCACCCTGAGACTGCACGGCTCAGGTCTCAGATTTACAAGGATCATATCAGAACTGAGAGGGTACAACTGTCAGGAAAGACTAACAGGTTGGTGCTTTTTTCCTGTAGAAAATAGAAGGCTGGTTTATTACCTACAGACTCGACTGTTCCACTGCTCTCGCCTCCATAAACTTTAGCACATCCAAAACTCCGCTGCTCGTGTCCTAACTCGCACCAAGTCCCGTTTACCCATCACCCCTGTGCTCACTGACCTACATTGGCTCCCGGTCCAGCAAAGCCTCAATTTTAAAATTCTCATCCTTGTTTTCAAATCCCTCCATGGCCTCGCCCCATCTCATCTCTATAACTTTCTCCAGCCCCACAACCCTCCGGGATCTCTGTGCTCCTCTAATTCTGGCCTCTTGTGCATCCCGGATTTCCTTCACTCCACCATTGGCAGCCGTGACTTCAGCTGCCTGGGCCCTAAGCTCTGGAATTCCCTCCCTAGATCTTCTTGCATCTCTCTCCTCCTTTAAGACACTCCTTAAACCTACCTCACCTGTCCTAATATCTCTTTATGTGGCTCGGTGTCAAAATTTGTTTGGTAACTCTCCCGTGAAGTGCCTTGGGATGTTTTACTACATTAAAGGCGCTATATAAATACAAGTTGTTATTGTAATAAATACAATAAGGAAACTCAGGAGAAACGTCTTTAACCAGAGAACGGTTGAGGCGAATAGCAGAGATGCATCTAAGGGAAAGCTAGATAAACACAAGGGAGAAAGGAATAGAAGGATATGCTGATAGGGTGAGATGAAGTAGGATGGGAGGAGGCTCAAGGGGAGTATAAACACTGGCACAGACCAGTTGGGCCGAATGGCCTGTTTCTGTGCTGTAAAATTCTAATCAATTCCATGTCTGTAACTTGTCAGATGTAATGGGGGCAGGAATATGCATCATGTGTTGGAACTTGACTCCATCAGGTTTAAACAAAATTGTTTTATTAGGCTACATATTTCTGATTAATTAAGGTACTTTCTCCTTTTCACATCAGTGGGCAGCCTTTTTGTTAGCTTTTTTTTTTTTAAAAAGGGTGCTCAGACAGACAATCAGGAAGAATTAATCAGCTGGTCTTGTGACGTGTTCTTTATTTGCCACTAAAAACTTTTTACGGTCGCAAGGACGAATGTTGCATTTTGGATCATTTCCAAAATCTGACAAGTCTTAATTATAACACCAAGATAAATGCTCTTGTAATTACCGGTGTAAAATTACACTCTCTACTGCATGAATTTTTGTATTTACACCTTGAGTTTTTTTTTACGAATCGCGAACAATTGCGTCTCCGCAGCTTAGACACGCGGGTGAGAATGAAGCTACGCACTAAACCTCCGACACAACAATTTGTATTTCTATGGCGCCTTTAATGTAGTAAAATGGCCCAATACGCTTCACAGGAACGATTATCAAACGGAATTTGACACCGAGCCACGTAAGGAGATATTAGGACAAGTGAGCAAAAGCTTGATCAAAGAGAAAGGTTTTAAGGAGAGTCTTAAAAGGAGGAGAGGCGGAGAGGTTTAGGGAGAGATATCCAGAGCTTAGGGCCTAGATGGCTGATGGCACAACCGCCAATGGTGGGGCGATGGAAATCGGGAATGCGCAATGCAAGTCTACATGTTGTTGACCAAATGTAACTTCAAAGGGTATCAGATGATACAATTAAAGTCTGATAGCACAGCAGCTAGATAAATAGTGAAATTTTCAGTACTCTAGGGATGAGGAATCATCTCAACTACAACTTGCATTTATATAGCGCTTTGAACACCCAAAGCACTTAACAGGAGCATCATCATGTTATAAAATTGACTCTGAGCCACATAAATAGAAAAAAAAGTCTTGCATTCACAATGTCCCAAAGTGCTTCACAGCCAATGAAGTACTTTGTGAAGTGTAGTCACTGTGTAATGTAGGAAACGCAGCAACCAATTTGCACACAGCAAGCTCCCACAAAGAGCAGCGAGATAAATGACCAGATCTTCTGGGTTTCTTTGTTTAGGTGTTGGTTATAAGGAGATATTAGGACAGATAACCAAAAGCTTGGTTAAAGAAGTAAGTTTTAAGGAGCATCTTAAAGGAGGAGAGAGAGGTCGAAAGATGGAGAGATTTAGGGAGGGAATTCAGAACTTAGGGTCTAGATAACTGAAGGCACGGCCGCCAATGGTGGAGCGAAGGAAGTGGGGGATGTGCAAGAGGCCAGAAGTGGAGGGAACGAACCCACCAGTCACACTGTGCTGCCAACCATGGGGTCTTGTTTAAATTTTCCATTTCCCCAAACCCATCCACTAATTTTATTGCATTGCCCCTGATATCAATGCAGTAGGATGAATGAGGCAATATTGATCCCTCCACTGGTTTCACACATCACAGGAGGCACTTTCCACAGATGCCTGGGGAGCCAACATTGACCCCACACACCTCCCCGCCACCCCCCCCCATCCCCGGCCCCCTCCACCATCAATAGATACACAGATTGGACTCACTATCAAAAGCTATAGCTTAGTGGGTAGCGCGCTCACCTCGTGGGTTTGAGCCCCATGCCAGAGACTAGAGTACATAATCTAGGCTGACACTCCCAGTGCAGTAATGAGGGAGTGCTACACTGTCAGAGGTGCCATCTTTTGGATGAAGCATTAAATTGGGGCCTTGTCTGCCCTCTCAGGTGGACGTAAAAGATCCCATGGCCACTATTTCAAAGAAGAGCAGGGAGTTCTTCCTGGTGTCCTGGCCAATATTTATTCCTCAACCAACATCACTAAAAACAGATGATCTGGTCATCATCACATTGCTGTTTGTGGGAGCTTGCGATCTCCAAACTGGCTGCCACGTTTCCAACATTACAACAGTGACTACACTTCAAAAGTACTTACTTGTCTGTAAAGTGCTTTGGGACATCCGGAGGTCGTGAAAGTCACTATATAAATGCAAGTCGTTCTTTTTTGCTGTGTCCAATTAATGGTCTTGCTGATAATTACACGAGGGTGGGTTTGAGATGTCTTCCAGCAGAAGATCGTGAACGACCATTCCTCACAAAAAAATATACACATGTCGTACCCAACCACAGTGGTTTGAAAGAAATGTTGCAATCATTACGCTGCTAAAACGCAACAGAAAGACATTTTCCCCCAAACAGCCCAATGGTTTACACGCTCAAGACTCACCTTCTTCAGTTTAGGGAGACGGAGGAGGTTTGTAACAGACATCAGGCCAACGTTTATCAAACTGAGGAACTCCAGGTTCTCAAACTCCGCTGTCAGACCTTCTATTTTACCTTCGTATGACCTGCAGTTGTCGAGAACAAGCTCTCGCACCTGAAATAAGGAAATGACAATTTAGCAATCAGACTCTTGCTGTAAATACATGTGAACCGTCTCACGACAAGGTTTATGCTCAAGGGCCAAAATTCAGTGCATGAAGATGTATTCATTTTATGTTTTTGTGCCTTTACCTAGAAACATACAGCACAGAAAGAGGCCATTCGGCCCATCGTGCCTGTGCTGGCTCATTGTATCTCGGGTTCAAGTGCAGTTCAACTTGCTTTACAGTATCGATATCATAAGAAAGTTATTCCTATAGTGCAGAATTTGCTATGGCATTTCCTACAACACATCTGTTAACCAATACACAGGCAAGTAGCACAACCCACATGAAATGAAAGTAGAATTATAGAGCACAGGAGGAGGTCATTCTGCCCATCGCACCTGTGCCGGCTCGTTGAAAGAGCTACCCAATTAGTCCCACTCTCCTGCTCTTTCCCCATAGTCCCGCAAACTTTTCCTTTTCAAATATTTATCCAATTCCCTTTTGAAAGTTACTATTGAATCGGCTTCCACCCCCCTTTCAGGCAGCGCATTCCAGATCATCGCAACTCACTATGAAAAAAAATTCTCATCTCCCCTCTGGTTCTTTTGCCAATTACCTTAAATCTGTGTCCTTTGGTTTCCCACTGTTCTGCCGATAGAAACAGTTTCTCCCTATCTACTCGATCAAAACCCCTCATAATGTACATACATGGAGGAGATAGGTGGTGGCCATGTACCCACACTGGGGGCAAATATTTTGCATAACAGCAACAAACTAAATTTTCAAAAAAGACAATATTTGTTTTTGTGATTTATCTTGGTTAGGTATTCACTATTACAAAGTAACGACAGTGGCAGACCACATAGATAATAGAGTCAACATAATGCCTGGAAAAGCATCCTCCCACTTTACACCCTCTAAACTCCAGCTCATCCAAAACGCAGCTGCCCGTATCCTAACTCGCACCAAGTCCTGTTCACCCATCACCCCTGTGCTCGCTGACCTACATTGGCTCTTGGTCCGGCAATGCCGTGATTTTAAAATTCTCATCCTGGTGTCCAAATCTCCCCATGGCTTCACCCTCCCTATCTCTGTAACCTCCTCCAGCCTTACAACCCTCTGAGATCTCGGCATCCTCCAATTCTGGCCTCTTGCGCATCACGAATTTTAAATCACTCCACCATTGGCGGCCATGCCTTCAGCTACCTAGGCCCTAAGCTCCGGAATTCCCTCCTTAAACCTCTCCGCCTCTCTACCTCACTCTCCTCCTTTAAGACGCTCCCTAAAACCTACCTCTTTGACCACCTGTCCTAATATCTCCTTATGTGGCTCGGTTTCAAATTTTGAAGCACCTTGGGATGTTTTACTACGTTAAAGCTGCTGCAAAGATGCACGTTGTTGTTGTTGCTGGACCACGACATTTTGGAATATTCAGCAAATTCCAATAGTTTTGGACTGATCGTAACATTAACTCTTCATGGTATCCTCTTAGTTGGAAGACTGACCAGCAACCACTACCCTTGGCTCCCCAGGTTTATTCTCTTACAAAAATCATTGCAAGAGCCACACTACAGGCTGGGGCTCTTTTCTCTAGAAAAGAGAATGCTGAGGGGTGACCTGATAAGATGTCTTTATAATTATGAAGGGATTCGATAGGGTAGACATAGAGAAGATGTTTCCACTTGTGGGGGAGTCCAAATCTAGGGCCATAAATATAAGGTAGTCACTAATAAATCCAATAGGGAATTCAGGAGAAACTTCTTTACCCAGAGTGGTGAGAATGTGGAACTTGCTACCACAAAGTTGAGGCGAATAGCACTGATGCATTTAAGGGGAAATTAGATAAGTACAGGAGGGAGAAAGCAATAGAATATTGATAGAGGGAGATGAAGTAAATAGAATGGGAGGAGGCTCGTGTGGAGCATAAACACCGGCATAGACCTGTTGGGCCGAATGGCCTGTTTCTGTGCTGTAAATTTTCTGTAATTCTATGAGTTAGAAGACTCTGAAATCCTGCTCATCTTTCCAACAACTGAAATTGAAAGCTGCAAGTTGTTGTAGTCTGCTAACTGGTCTAAACTAATAGTACTTTCCAGGGTCACGCTGGCATCTAATGATGGGAGAAAGAGGCACATACATCATCACTATCAGCAATAGAATAAATTGATACAAAGCTGCTGCATATGTGGAGGACTATCTGGGTTGAAGGTTATAAGGGATAATGAAGTACTCTATGGAACAGCCATGCAAAGCTTCCAGCAAGTGGAGGTGCTAGAATGGATATATCTTCTCCAGATTTGCTCGATTAATTTTGTGAAGTGGGGGGGCGGGGGGGAAGATTGGGCCATGAAAAGATTTGTGTCAAATGTTCCTTTAGGAGATTAAATAAACTAGGTGGAACCCACAATAGCGCGGATTGTAGATGATGTGTGAAGGACTGGGCTTGATGCGTCAAACAGCAATTCCATTCCAACGTGGAGAAATTTCTTATTCCATACTGGTAAACTTGAGACCCGCAGCGGATAAGGGCGATTGGACAATTAGTTCGAAGCTCATGAATCTTCCAAGGAACTGCCCACAAGGAATCTGTACTCCTCGTATTTAGGCAGATGCAATGGCCTAGAAATTGCACCTAGTTATGCCTGTTTTACACAACAGATGCTCGGAGCATCATGGTGCCAACCCTGGCTAAGTGCACAAAGACCTGAATGTTTTAAAACTAAACCTAGGATTTACTTGTTATGTGTTTCAGTTTTTTTGTCTCACTATTGGTTGCAAGAACAGTAACATAGTGGTTATGTTACTGGACTAGTAATTCAGAGGCCTGGACTAATCATCCAGAGACGCGAGTTCAAATCTCACCACGGCAACTGGAGAATTTAAATTCAGTTAATTAAATAAAAATCTGGAATTAAAAAGCTAGTATTAGTAATGGTGACCATGAAACTATCGGATTGTCGTAAGAAACGATCTGGTTCACTAATGCCCTTGAGGGAAGGAAATCTGCCGTCCTTACCTGGGCTGGCCTATATGTGACTCTAGACCCACAGCAATGTGGTTAACTCTTAACTGCCCTCTGAAATGGCCTAGCAAGCCACTCAGTTGTACACAAGTGCTACGAAAAACAATAATAAGAATAAAACCAGATGGACCACCTGGCATCGACCTTGGTCGTGGCAACGGCACACCCAGCCCAGTCGAGCTTGCAAAGTCCTCTGCACGAACATCTGGGGACTTGTGCCAAAATTGGGAGAGCTGTCCCACAGACTAGTCAAGCAACAGCCTGATATAGTCATACTCACAGAATCATACCTTTCAGCCAACATCCCAGACTCCTCCATCACCATCCCTGGATATGTCCTGTCCCACTGGCAGGACAGACCCACCAGAGGTAGTGGCACAGTGGTATACAGTTGGGAGGGAGTGGCCCTAGGAGTTCTCAACATTGACTCCAGACCCCATGAAGTCTCATGGCTTCAGGTCAAACACGGGCAAGGAAACCTCCTGCTGATTACCACCTACCACCCTCCCTCAGCTGATGAATCAGTACTCCTCCATGTTGAACACCACTTGGACGAAGCACTGAGAATAGCAAAGGCACATAATGTACTCTGGGTGGGGGACTTCAATGTCAGCTGGCCAAGTCCTGAAGGACATAGCTGCCAGACTGCAGCAGGTGGTGAGAGGACCAACCTTCTGACTCAGGTGAGAGTGCTACCCACTGAGCTATGGCTGATTTCAGTCACAGTTTTTTTTAAAAAACCCTTTGCTCCCCATTACCAGCATCAATGGGCCTTACAATGTTCTCGTTGGGTCCAGGACAGCAGAAAGCCAGGTCTCCCATCAGGACAGCTGTTGATAACACACACTGCTGGACTGGAAATGCCTTTGACTGTACTAGTCAGCTACTACTAGTTATCAAGACTGCCTCCATCCAGACATGCTGCGATGCAATCTTATAATGATGAGGCAGTAGACTGGTCCAGATGATGACTCGTCACAACCACCTCAACAAAGCAACATTTCCACTTCAGCACCCAAACAGGGCAGGGGTAGGTGCTGGTCTGCTCTCACTTGCCTGCATTTTAGTTATATAAAGCTCTGGTCAGACCGCATCTGGAGCAATGTCCCCCGTAAGCTGCACTGCCTCTTGCACGGCCTGCCTCCCCCAATGCGCGGCCCATTCAAACTTTTGCGCATGCGCGGTATCTACAATGGAAAAGCCGGTGAGCGGCCTGTGCAGGACCGTGCAGATGACTGCGCGGCCTCGCAGCTTAGCAGGAACATTGCTCTGGAGTACTGTGTTCAGTTCTGGGCACCGCACCTTAGGAAGGATATATTAGCCTTGGAGGGGGTGTAGCACAAATTCACCAGAATGATACCGAGGCTAAAAGGGTTAAATTATGAGGAGAAGGTTGCATCCCTTGGATAAAGACTTAAGGAGTGATATAATTGAGGTAGTTATTCTGATTTTAATTTAATACCATTTGCCCCAGTGTCCTGACAATTGCTCCAATATGGTTTAGTGCCCCGTTTATTACAGGATAATTATGGATGAGGATGCCGTTTGGCCCATCTTAATTCACCCATCCAGAAAATCCCTGCAGTCCCACCATTTCAGCTTCTATTGTGTTTTTTATTAAAATGATTCCAAGGTTTTTGCCTCCAATAGTCTATCTGGAAATCTATTTCATATGTTGATCACTCTTTTTGTAAGCAGAAATCCCTAATATTATCAACAACAACTTGCATTTATATAGCGTCTTTAACATAGTAAAACGTCCCAGGGCACTTCACAGGAGCGTCACCAGACGAAATTTGACATTGAGCCATGTGAGGAGATATTAGGAAAGATGTAGGTTTTAAGGAGTGTCTTAAAGGAGAAGAGAGCGAGACAGAGAGGTTTAGAGAGGGAATTCCAGAGCTTAGGACCTAGACTGCACAGCCACCAATGGTGGGGCGATGGAAATCAGTGATGCACAAGAGGCCAACGCAGGGATCTCGGAGGATTGTAGGGCTGGAGGAGGTTACAGAAATAGGGAAGGGGGGCGAAGCCATGGGGGGTTTGTACACAAGGATGAGAATTTTAAATTCGAGGCTTTGCCGGACTGGGAGCCAAAGTAGATCAGCGAACACAGGGGTGATGGGTGAACAGGACTTGGTGCAAGTTAGGATATGGGGAATTGGTTTTGGATGAGCTCAAGTTTTACGGAGGGTGGAAGATGGGAGGCCAACCAGGAGTGCGTTGCAATAGTCGAGTCTGGAGGTAACAAAGGCATGGGTGAGGGCTTCAGCAGTGGATGCGCTGTGGCAGGCGCAGAGACGGACGACTTGGTGGTGGAGAGCAAATGGGGTCAGAGGCTCAGCTCAGGATCGAGAGTGTGAACAGTCATGAGTGTTCAACCTACAAAGACTCCTAGCACTGTTTCAGCATCTTCCTTAACTATTTCAACACCGTTCATGGAGTATGTACATTAACCATTTCCCATTCTTGGTGCAGCACTTTACACTTGCCAGCATTTGATTTCATCCACCATTATTCCGTCCAAGTGATTCTGTAATTTCGGAGCTGCTTCTTTCAATTCCACTCTCCTCTCCATCAGGTGTGATTATTTCATTGTGGTCAAGATAAGACCTAAAAGCTCCATCGGCAAAGGCAGCCTGTAACCGAGCCCCTGCAGACCAGCTTTGATTGTCATTTTGTGCCGAGTTCGCTACAGTTGACCCTAGACTTGCAAGAGGGGATAAAATCAGTAAGGGTTCCAGATTGCCATCCAGCAGGAACTGCTGCAAACTGCATGTAACCGGACATTGGGCGAGAGCAGAATCGGGCTGCCTTGTAACGCATCCCACGGAGAAATAGCTAGCCAACACTCACCACCTAGTATCACACAGGAAGAATGGCCAATTTAAGCATCTAAGAGGACACAGGGCATACTGTTTCCCAGCAAGCCCAAACACCATTAGGAGGGGAGAACAAAAAGGGGACAAACTCCTTCACAATTTTTAAAAATATAAACAGCCCTTCAATAGGTGGGGATGCCAGTTTATACATGTCAATATCTCCACTTAGTGAAAGTCATCATATAAAATGCAATATGCAAAAACCAAAAATACTTTTGACAGGATATTGAGAAATAGCCTCTACGGGTGTTGTAATTCCATAATTCTACACTAGCATAGAACCGCTTGGGACACTGAAGGCAAAGAAATGTTTCCAGGATCATAAATGGAAGTATTGCGTTAACTATTTGAAGAAGTTACCAGAACGATTGCTCATACGACAGAGGATTAAGCAATAAAATGACAATACAGCGAGGCTACTGCTGATCGCATACTTTTAATTTTCCTCACAGAAAGGGCCCGCTCTGCACCCTGATCTCTGCAATGGCAAACATGCAGACAAGTGCATTCATCGGCTAAGCAAACCAGCCAGGGCCAGTAAAGCTTCAGACTGCCTAGCGACACCAGGGTACCAGCCAATGAGATGGAGGTGGGGCGGGAATTACAGCAAACAATCTACAGAGTCTATTTAAGCAGAGTCTCTATGAACTACAGCAAACAGAACTCATGACTGAAACTACAGCAACGTCTCCCGATAACAGTAGGATTATTTCTCCAGCAAAATGCAATGAGTGGAACAGAGTTACACAATACAAATTGCGCGCTCCTGTCACTTACAGGAGAGCAGGCTCCAGGCATGATTGGATGGGGGATTTACCCAATCATCACCATGCTGGCCGGGACTTGTGGCGTCACTATATAGAGCCAAAAAGCTTTAAAACGCAGCTAATTAGTGCTAATTATAGCTTGTGCATTAATGAACCGTATGCAATCCACTGACAGCATGACTTCTCCCTCACTTAGCACCTACTAATCCAGCCCAAAAGCATGGATTCACCACTCACCAAGGATCCACTGTGTTGCATAACAATTTTTTAAATGTTGTTTTGCTAGAAATTGAAACGGCCTCGTAACTCCTAAACTTCAAAAGCTTTACAGCATTGAGAGTTCGGGACCTCTTCAAAAGAACTACCAAATACAGTGCGTGTCTTTAAAGGAGCATGCACGTGTCTACACGCGAGGCTGCCTAAAGATAGCCAGGCAACTCCCTTCGTAAAATTGCATCATTATTTAATTTTGGTTTCATGGATCGTTAAGTTCAAACAGAAGTGCACTTCAGTCAAAGACATTAGAGAATGATTGCAGTAATGAGGCTCTGTCTGTAGGTGTGTTACATTCTCAGCCCACCTTCATCTCAAGGGGACTGGAATCCAATGAGGTGGAAGTTATGCTACAGTTGTATAGAACCCTGGTTAGACCCCATCTGGAGTACTACGTTCAGTTCTGTGCACCGCCCCGCAGGAAGGATATATTGGTCTTGGAGGGGCTGCAGCGCAGATTCACTTAGAATGATACCCGGGCTTATTGGGTTAAATTATGAGAGCAGGTTGCATAGACCAGGCTTGTATTCCCTTGAGTATAGAAGATTAAAGGGTGATCTAGTTGAGGTGTTTAAGCTGATTAAAAGGAGGAGTTGTTAAGGTAGATAGAGAGAAACTATTTCCTCTGGTGGGGGAGTTCAGAACAAGGGGACATAATCTTAAAATTAGAGCTGGGCCTTTCAGGGGTGATGTCAGAAAAAACTTCTTCACACAAAGAGTAGTCGAAATCTGGAACTCTCTCCCCAAAAAGCCGTTGATGCTGGGGGTCAATTGAAAATTTCAAAACTAAGATTGATAGGTTTTTGCTAGGTAAGGTTACGGAACCAAAGTGGACAGATGGAGTTAAGATACATGCTCTAAATTGAATGGAGTGACAGGCTCGAGGGACCGCATGGCCTCCTCTTGTTCCTAAGTAACAGGCTCAAGAAAGAAGAAAGAAAAAACGACCACCAGACGTCTCAAAGCGTTTTACAGCCAATGAAGTACTTTTGAAGTGGAGTCACTGTTGTAATGTGCCGAACAGCCTTCCCCTCTTCCTATGCAACAGTCTCAAGGGGACGAATGGCCTCCTCCTGTTTGAGGGGCTGAAAGGCCTCCTTTTTTTATTCACGGGACGTGGGCGTTTATCCAGCATTTATCACCCATCCCTAATTGCTCGAGAAGGTGGTGGTGAGCCAACATCTTGAACCGCTGCAATTTTTTTGTAGTGGTTTGATACAACCGAGTGACTTGCTAAGCCATTTCAGAGGGCAGCTAAGAGTCAACCACATTGCTGTGGGCCTGGAGTCAGATATAGTCCAGACCAGGTAAGGATGGCAGATTTCCTTTCCTAAAGGACATTAGTGAACCAGATGGGTTTTTACGACAATCCGATAGCTTCATGGTCACCATTACTGATACTAGCTGTTTATTCCAGATTTATTTAATTAACTGAATTCAAATTCCCAAACTGCCATGGTGGGAATTGAACTCGCGTCTCCAGATTATTAGCCCAGGACTCTGGGTTACTAACCACAATGCTACCGTACCCCCTGTTCCTATGTAACAGGTTTGAGGGGCTGAATGGCTTCCTCCTATTCCTGTGTAACAGGTTTGAGGGGCTGAATGGCCTCCTGTTCCTATTCTAAATCTGACTCAGCACAAAGGTTTACTGAATGGCTCAGCAGTGTCTAAACGGGAGCTCATCGCCACTGCACAAACATTTATTGACAGACCCATTAACTTGGAGTTCCCATTATACGACAGTGGGTTCTACCTCACGGTGTACATCACCAAGCATGCCTCAGCACCATATTGGCAAAGGGGATGAGTTGCACATCACTCCTTATAGTTGGGATTCAGTGTACGTTGCGCCGTGGGACGTTGTGAATAGGGAGAGCATTTCCGTGTAAACAGTACATTACAAGGCAGTGCAGGAGCATCATACATTGGCCAGCAAGGTGGCCCACAGAGTTAAGTGCAAGTTTGCACCTAAAATGGAGCGTCAGTGAGCTGATGGGTCACTCTGGGTTCCTTGAAGTAATACTGGCAGAGGGCTAGGAGCAGGATACCTGCTCCTCTTAGCTGGGAGAAGTTTCTCCTCACCCTCACCAAAAAGGATACACCCACCCCACCACCTTATTTTTCTCCCCTCTGAAGGCATCAATCTTTTGCTGGGGTACAGTTCCATGGGTGTCAAGTGGTGACCCTTTTACCTTTGAACAAAGACAGGCTTTTCTACAACGTGGACAACAGTCCTACCTGGTGTCCATTTGCAGCCATGGGTCACCGAATCTATGGTGCCGTCAGGGCAAAGGTGGAGTTATTTAGGTGTTTCTGGATGCAGGAACTAAGATGAGCCAAATGGCCTCCCTAGGGCATCTGTCATTATCTTGTGATAGTGATCAGGGGCAGGAACTCACTGATATTCTCTTCCTTAACCCAGCCAACCTTGGTGCTGCTCTTGCCATCTCAGCTAAGATCGGCTAACTGCAGACCGGGGAATCAAACCTGGCATTTTCTTGGTCTTTATGGTTCAGCTTAGGACTAATTTATTAAGGTGAGTTGTCAAGAGTGCCGCCAAAAACTCTCAATTATAAAATGGGAAAGTAAGTTTTGTATAATCAGGACTGAAGAATTACATAGAATTTACAGCACGGAAACAGGGCATTTGGCCCAACTGGTCTATGCTCCACACGAGCCTCCTCCCATCCTACTTCATCTCACCTTATCAACATATCCTTCTATTCCTTTCACCATCATGTGCTTATCGAGCTTCCCCTGAAATGCATCTATGCTATTCGCCTCAACCACTCCTTGTGGTGGCGAATTCCACATTCTCACCACTTTCTGGGTAAAGAAGTTTATCCTGAATTCCCGATTGGATTTATTGGTAACTTTCTTATATTTATGGCCCCTAGTTCTGGTGTCCTCCCACAAGAGGAAACATCTTCTATACGTCTACCCTATTAAAGCCCTTCATAATTTTAAAGACCTCTATCAGGTCACCCCTCAGCCTTCTTTTTTCCAGAGAAATAAATAGAGAATAAAGTTTATGACTGATCCTCCTTTCTTCAAAGCCCCCACCCCACCTCAGGCAGAGTATTGAAAAAGTTCATTCCTACTGGACTCATGCTGAAGTGTTTGATTTTCTTTAATACGATCTGTTCGCTGTATTCTTCAAGTTAGCTTTGAACCCATCAGGCAACAGCTTCAGGGATCAATAAAAACAAATATGGAGGATTCAGCAATTAGGAATTTTCTTTGGATTAAAACTAAAGGAAATGAACCTACTGCTTACCTAATGGCTCCAGCACAAGTTTAAAGACTGTTAATGCCCTGCACCCTGTTACAATCCCTGCTTAAGGTTTATCCTGAAATCAGGTGCCTATTTCCCATTATAACTTCATCATATGAATAAATGAATGCATTTGGAAAAGGATAAAGGATAGATGCACTTGCCCCTCACAAGCAGGTTTGACTCTGGTATTCAGAAAATCATACCGCACAGAAGGAGACCATTCAGCCCATCGCAACTGTACCAGCTCTTTGAAAGAGCTGCCCAATTAATCCCACTCCCCCTGATCTTTCCCCATAACCCCACAATTTTTTTTTCCTTTTTCAAATATTTATCCAATTCCCTTTTGAGGGTTACTATTGAATCTGCTAGAATCAAAAACATGGAACGCTTTGTTAAATTGGCAACAGTCTTGCTATCTGAATTCTCTCATGATGGCCAATGAATTCTAGTTCCTCCTGGTTGAGGGAGTAAGCTCCAAAGATTTAGTGGGTTGATTCACCAAGTGCTACGACACTGAGTTATTCAGACTAGGTTTTAAAATCCCTTCATGGCCTCACCCCTCCCTATCTCTCTAAACTCCTCCAGCCCTACAATCCTCCAAGATCTCTGCTCTCCTCCAATTCTGACCTCTTGTTCCATCCCAGATTTCCCTCACTCCACCACTGGCGGCCATGCCCTCAGCTGCCTGGGCCCTAAGCGCTGGAATTCCCTCCCTAAATCTCTCAGCCTCTCTCTTCTCCTTTAAGATGCTCCTTAAACCTACCTCTTTGACCAATTGTCCTGATATCTCCTCATGTGGCTTGGTGTCAAATTTTGTTTGAATACGCTCCTGTGAACCTGCCTTTGGACATTTTTACTACATTAAAGCAAGAAAGACTTGTATTTTTATAGCGCCTTTCACGACCTCAGGATGTCCCAAAGCACTTTACAGTCAATGAAGTACTTTTGAAGCATAGTCACTGTTGTAATGTAGGAAACGCGGCAGCCAATTTGTGCACAGCAAGCTCCCACAAACAGCAACGTGATAATGACCAGATAATCTGTTTCTGTGATGTTGACTGAAGGTTAAATATTGGTCAGGACACTGGGGATATCTACCTGGCTCTTCTTCAAAATAGTGTTGTGGGATCTTTTGTGTCCACCTGAGAGAGCAGATGGGGCCTCGGTTTAACGTCTCATCCGAAAGACGGCACCTCAGACAGTTAAAGGTGCTCAAGTTATTTGATCTTAAGTCTGTACTGAGTTAGCCAACTTCAACTGTCCCAGCCTTGGGAGTGCTACAAATTAACCTCAATGTCTCCAGATTAAAGAAATTAAATAACTGCTGGTGCACAGTGAACCACAGAACAACAAGTCATGCCCTTGAGAGGGGTATTATTTTATATATCTTGTAACACAAAATTTGATTTTGCAAAGGCTACTATCTTACTGTCAATTGCCATTATATGAGATTAGCAATAGGATACCATGACAACAACAACTTTCATTTATATAGCGCCTTTAACATAGTAAAACGCCCCCAGGTGCTTCACAGGAGCGTTATCAGAAAAAAATTGACACCAAGGAGATATTAGGGCAGGTGACCCAAAGCTTGGCCAAAGAGGTAAGTTTTAAGGAGCGTCTTAAAGGAACAGAGAGAGGTAGCGAGGCAGAGGCGTTTAGGGAGGGAATTCCAGAGCTTAGGGCCTAGACAGCTGATCGCTCCACCAATGAACCAATGGTGGAGCGATTAAAATCAGAGATGCTCAAGAGGCCAGAATCAGAGGATATCTCGTAGGGTTGTAGGGCTGGAGGAGGTTACAGAAAGAGGGAGCAGCGAGACCATGGTGGGATTTGAACACAAGAATTAGCATTTTAAAAGCGAGTTGTTGCCGGACCGGGAGCCAACATAGATCAGCAAGGCAGAGGGGTGATGGGTAATGTTCCCCCTAATTTTTCCTTTGGCTGCACGGCCCATTCAGTTTTGCACATGCACAAAATTTAACATTGAAAAAGCCGGCCCCGAGCTGTGAGGGACCGGCAGAAAGCTGCACAGCCACGCAGCCAAGAGGGAACGTTGGTGATGGATGAACGGGACTTGGTGCAAGTTAGGATACGGGTGGCAGAATTTTGGATGAGCTTAAGTTTACGGCAGGCGGAATGTGCAAGGCCAGCCAGGGGAGCATTGTGCTCAAAGTGCAGTCAGATCAGAATCAAAGAATTAGAGAATCATAGAATAGTACAACACAGATGGGGATCATTCGGCCCATCGAGTCTGCGCCAGCTCTTTTGGCGAGCAATTCAGTTAGTCCCGCTCCCCCGCTCTTTCCCCATATCCCTGCAATTTTTTCTCCTTCAAGTATTTATCCAGTTCCCTTTTGAATTCCAGAGCTTAGAGCCTAGGCAGCTGAATCGCTCCACCAATGAACCAATGGTGGCGCGATTAAAATCACAGATGCTCAAGAGGCCAGAATTAGAGGAGTGCAGATATCTTGGGAGGGTTGCAGGCAACGTTTCTGCTAAGCTGTACAACCGTACAGTGGTCTGGAGGTCCCATGCAGGCCGCTCACTGGCTTTTCAATGAAAGAAACCGTGCATGCGCGAAAATTTGAATGGGTTGCAGAGCCAGTTAAAAGGAACGCGCACAAAAAAAATTAGAGAGAACATTGGTTATGTGGCTGGAGGAGATTACAGAGATAGGGAGGGGCGAGGCCATGGAGGGGTTTGAACACAAGGTTGAGAATTTAAAATCAAGATGTTGCTGCTTAACTGGGAGCCAATGAAGGTCAGCGAACACAGGGGTAATGAGTGAACGCAACTTGGTGTGAGTTAGGGCAGCAGGATTTTGGATGACCTCAAATTTACAGACCGTAGAACGTGGGAGGTCAGCCAGGAGTGAGTTGGAATAGTCAAGTCTAAAGGTAACAATTGCATGGATGAGGGTTTCAGCAGCAGATGAGCTAAGGCAGTGGCGGAGTCAGGCGATGTTCCGGAGGTGGAAATAGGCGGTCTTAGTGATGAGTATGGAGGAACATGAGCAGTATTATAACAAAAAATAACACTTGTGAAAAATGTATAGGATGATAAAAATACAAGCACAGGTTGAGTGTCCAAAATCCAGAGTTCCTGAATGTTCCGGAATCCGGACGATTGGTGGCAGGGTTGTCTGGAATCCGTAAAATGTTCCGGAATCCAGACACCCTGTTTCCACCGCCAGCCGGGCCCAGGCATTTCTGGACTCGGAGCATGTTTCTGATGTCCGAAGTCCGGAAACGCCCGAACCCAGGTTGCGATATTTCCGGACTTCGGACATCAGAAATACGTTCCGAAGTCCGGAAAAACACAAAAACCGGCTCGGCCTCGGTCCCGAGGTTGCTGGATTCAGGACGCTCAACCTATACATCATAAAAGTTACTTCCAAAGTAAAATAACTGGATTTATAAATGGGTTTGCACACACTTAGAGGTTCTCAACCTATGACAGCATTAACACTAGTGTTGCTCACAGTCTGTGGAGTTCAGGGGCATGAGCAGCTAGCAGCAAGAAAGTAGTAAAAAAAAAAATCATCCAAGAGTAGGAAGGAGCTGTAATTGGGGATATGTAGTGCCAGAAAGCCCAATGCTAAGAGAGGACAATGAGCATAAGTTTGGAGCACTGGGCAATACATAGCAGACCTGTTGTTGGAAGCGAAAGAACATGAACCAACAGGACAAAAACTCAAAACTCAAAAAGCTGCCTGACCTGCTGAGTGTTTTCCAGCATTTTCTGTTTTTATTTTAGGCAAACAAAGTACTTAACAGCAACCAGGATGTCAGGAACTGTAATAGTGACTGAGTTGCACACAATTTTTTTTGGTAAAAGATTTTTTGTGACTAAATTAATCACAAAAAGAAAATGACACACTATATAGACACCAATCGTAAACATTAGAAATAATGAACCAGTCAAAGATTTTAAAAATTGACTTGCATTTCTACAGTGCCTTTCATGACCTCAGGGCGTCCCAAAGTGTTTTACAGCCAATGAAGTACTTTTGAAGTGTAGTCACTGTTGTAATGTAGGAAACGCAGCAGCCAATTTGCGCACAGCAAGTTCCCACAAACAGCAATATGTTAATGACCAGATAATCTGTTTTTTTAGTGATGTTGATTGAGGGATAAATATTGGCCCAGGACATGAGGCTGCACTGAATCAGAATGCTCCTGCATTACACTTTCAGGCAGACAGGAGGGATGCAAGATTGGATAGATATAGACAGATAGATTAATGAATGTGGCCAGCTCCCTTTAAATGGAGGCATTTGGATTTGTACAGAAGTGTATGTCTACAGGATCCCTCAGTACCTCAGGAAGGTTAGCAGCTGCTACTCAAAAGACACCAAATTACACTTAAAGAAGTCAATATCCGGACTTAATATTAATGTACATTGTGCAGATATTCTTTTACAAAGTTCTGCATATTTTATATTTCCAAACACTAAAGAAAGAACTTGCATTTATATAGCACCTTTCACAGCCTCTGGACATCCCAAAGCACTTTACAGCCAATGAAGTACTTTTGAAGTGTAGTCACTGTTGTAATGTAGGAAACGCAGCAGCCAATTTGCGCACAGCACGATCTCACAGACAACAAATAGATAAATGACCAGATAATCTGTTTGTTTTTAGTAATGTTGGTTGAGGCATAAATATTAGCCCGTGAGACAGGGGAGACCTCCCCTGCTGTTCATCAAAATAGTGGCCAGGGGATCTTTTGCACGGGAACATGAAACAGAAAAATGTTCCAGTCCCGCACATTAACAGCCATGGCTCAGTGGGTAGCACTCTCACCTCTCAGTTAGAAGGTTGGGGGTTCGAGTCCCAATCCAGAGACTTAAGCACAAAATCTAAGCTGGCATTCCAATGAAGTACTGAGGGAGTGCTGTACTGTAGGAGGTGCCGTCTTTCAGAGGAGACATCTGCTCTCAGGTGGATCTCAGGGGCACTATTTCAAAGAAGAGCAGGGGAGATCTGCCCAATGTCCCGGGCCAATACTTATCCCTCAATCAACATCACTAAAACAGATTATCTGGTCATTATCACATTGCTGTTTGTGGGACCTTGCTGTGCGCAAATTGGCTGCTGTGTTTCCTACATTACAACAGTGACTACAACCAATGAAGTACTTTTGAAGTGTAAAGCACTTTGGAGTGTCCTGAGGTTGCGAAAGGCGCTATATAAATGCAAGTCTTTCTTTTCCCCCCTTAATGTATAAAACAAATTGAAGTATAAATGCACCTACACTAAAAGACTAGACTCTCTGCGCCACCTAGTGGTCAGATCTGAAGCAATATTGTTCGAGGGATCAGGTCCGCTGCCTGTCCTCTTACTCATGAAATGAAGGATAAAAACAGACGGGGAAAAAAAACTTTCAAGTTGTGTGGATACAAAATAATCATACATGTGCCACAATGTGGCTATGTAGGGAATACTCACTGGATTATGGAGAATGCAATCTAATTGTTGCTATTTATAAAATACGAAGTGCTTAATACAGGGCAAGAAATCTGTCAGATTTCACACCTTTTCATGGTCATTTATTGAAGCCCGATTCACAACTTGACTTTATAAATAGAGGTGCAGAGTATAAAAGCAAGGAAGTTATGCTGTTTTTTTATGAATCACTGTTGGGCCCCAGCTAGACCAGTGTGTCCAATTCTGGCCACCACACTTTAGGAGGGATGTTAAGGCCTGGGAGAGGGTGTACAGGAGATTTACTAGAATGGTTCCAGGGAATAGGGACTTCAGTTATGTGGAGAGAGTGGAGAAGTTGGGGTTATTCTCCTTACAGCTGCTTCATGAGAAGTGTCACCTTTCTGATGAGATGAGTTTGGCATCTGCCTGTTCAAATAGGTGTCAAAGATCCCATGGCAGAATAGAAACATAGAAAAATAGGAGCAGGAGTAGGCCATTCAATATGATCATGGTTGATCCCTCTATCTCAATACCATATTCCCGTTCTCTCTCCATACCCCTTGAAGCCTTTTGTGTCTAGAAATCTATCTATCTCCTTCTTAAATATATTCAGTGACTTGGCCTCCACAGCCTTCTGTGGTAGAGAATTCCACAGGTTCACCACCCTCTGTGTGAAGAAATTTCTCCTCATCTCAGTCCTAAATGTCCAACCCCGTATCCTGAGACTGTGACCCCTCCTTCTAGACACCCCCCCAGCCAGGGGAAACATCCTCCCTGCATCCAGTCTGTCTAGCCCTGTCAGAATTTTATACGTTTCAATGAGATCCCCTCTCAATTCTTCTAACCTCTAGTGAATACAGGCCTAGTCGACCCAATCTCTCCTCATAAGACAGTCCTGCCATCCCAGGAATCAGTCTGGTGAACCTTCGCTGCACTCCCTCTGTGGCAAGTATATCCTTTCTTAGGTAAGGAGACCAAAACTGCACACAATACTCCAGGTGTGGTCTCACCAAAGCCCTGTATAACTGTAGTAAGATATCCTTGCTCCTGTACTCAAATGCTCTTGCAATGAAGGCCAACATACCATTTGCCTTCCTAACTGCTTGCTGCACCTTAAGCAACACTGCCAAAATATACATTAACCAAATGTTTATCTCATTTAGTTTTGGTGGGATCTTCTGTATACAAATCAACTGCCACGATAACAACAGTTACTACACTTCAAAAGGTAACTGGGGTTAAAATACAGATCAGCCATGGTCTAACTGAAGTACTTGTGAAGTCTAGTCACTGGTGTAATGTAGCAAATGTAGCAGCCAATTTGCGCACAGCAAACTCCCACAAACAGCAATGTGATAATGACCAGATAATCTGTTTTGGTGATATTGGTTGAGGAATAAATATTCGCCAGGGCACCGGGGAGAACTCAAGGGGCCAAAAGGCTTACTCCTGTTCCTAAAAGGAATTAACTGCATGTGACATACTCTGGTGTGTCCTGAGGGCGTGATAAGGTGCTACATAAATGCAAGTTTTTTCTGAACTAAATATTTTATAAACCCAGTTGGTAGATTGTTTTACTGGCACCAGTTATGCCGTCAGCTATAAAATCCATATTCAGCACGGGGAATATGCAAGAGAGATTTATGGCACCAGTCCAGTTATGCAGGATGCTGTGCATGGGCAAAAACAAAGTGAATTGCAGCAGCATCACACCTAATGATGAACAGAATAAAACAGATATGCCATAAAGTACAGCCGGAATGTGGGAAATTGGCAAATGCAATCAGGATGATTTGGTGTCAACCCCATTACCAAGTTACATCTCCGAATCATAACATAAGAAATAGGAGCAGTGTGGTGTATGTAACTGTTCCACCTTTAAGAGAACTATTTTAAGAGATGCACTACTTTATCTTGGCTGCTGTATACTGTAATACCGGTGGTAACCACACCAGTATATAAGTGCTGTGTAATGATTTATTGGGCAGTTCAGCCTGACCTTCGACTAGTAAAGACCTGTTGAATTTATTCTTGTGGTCTGTGTGCAGTGATTCTTATTAACAATAACTAGAACACACAGACTTAACAGTGGCGACGATGACGATCTTACCCTGCGGCAGAGATATATCCAAGGCAGTTTAACGGGCGTCGAGAAGAGGCATCCGCCCTCATCATCCTGCTGAGAAAAGACTCGGGTCTGAAGAGCAAGGAAGAATCCTGACACGAAGCCTTCCATCAGCAACAGGCAGTGATCATCCCTTCTACCACGGTGGTGGGTAAGCCGATCAGCGACGAGCAGCAAGTCGGCCACGTTGGCTGTGAAGTAAGGGAGGGAAAAACGGAGGATATAAGGGCGGAGAACTCGACCACGGCCGGGGAAAAGAGCCGGACAGAAGTCGGGGCCAGAGGCGCTGAGACTGGGGCAGCGTAAGGCATGGGAGCCGCGGTGAATGCAAACGCAGCCGGTGTAAAAGACCGGGCTGCAAGCGGGCTGGGAGACGCAACAGCGTCGAGAGAGAGCTCGACCGCGACCGGGGAAAAAGGCCGGGCAGCTACCGAGGCCGCGAGGCGCGGGAGAAAATAATTTTTTTTTTAAAAACCGCGGAGAACTCAGCCGCAGCCGGGGGAAAGGACCGGACTGCAAGAGGGGCTGGGAGGCACGATTTGAGAACCGCTGGGGAGGGCGAATGCAGCAATATGGCAATCGCCATTACAGCCAGCGGGGGAGAAAGGCAAACGCGGGAAGCCGCCATTTTCGTAGGCGGGGGAAGAAGACAAGCGCGGGAAACCGCCATTTTGAAAAAAGAAAAATAAAAGAAAAATTTCTTTTTGTTTCTCAAGAAGATTGCGAGGATGCCTAAGCGTGGTAACATCAACGATTTCGATCCCGATGTTGAAGATTGGGCCACGTATGTAGAACGCATAGAGATTTATTGTAAGGCAAATAAAATATCAGATGAAGATAAAGCACTAACCTTACTAAACTCAATGGGTGCGAAGACATACGGGCTATTGAAGCATCTTCTATCACCAGCTAAACCGGCGGATCAGGCTTTCGCTAATATTGTTGCTGTCCTGAGAAATCATTTGAACCCCACACCGCTGATGTTAGCGGAACGATTTAAATTTTATGCGAGAACGCAACTGAAAGAGGAAAGCAACGCGGAGTATTTAATTGAACTGCGTAAGCTAGCGAAATACTGTCAGTTTGGGGAAAGACTGACAGAGGCACTGAGAGACAAATTCGTGTGTGGATTGTCGAAAGAAGGAACACAAAAGCGGCTGCTTGAAGAGAATGATCTTACACTTGATAAGGCTGTCACTATTGCAGCATCGCACGAAGCCGCAGCGAGAGGCACTGCGGAAATGCAGCTGAAGGCAGCGGTACTCAGCGTAGATCAAATGGCTTTGGGTACAGTGAAATGTTATCGTTGTGGAAAGACAACACACAATCAGAACCAATGCTGGTTTAAAAATCAGGAATGTAGAAAATGTGGCAAGCTTGGTCACATAGCTAAAGTATGCCGGTCAGGAAAGAAGACCAGCAACAAAAAGTCACCGCAGGAAAAGTGCAGAAAGGTACATAAGGTGGCTGAGAAGAGTTCGGATGAACAGAATTCGGATTCAGACTCCAACAGCAAGGAACTGGGTAGTCTGAGAATTCACAATGTGAGTAAGGAAGCTGACCTACAAACTATCTGGGTCACACTTCAGATAGCAGGAGTCCAAGTGAAGATGGAATTGGACACCGGATCGGCGTTGACGGTCGTGAATAAGCAAGATTACAAAAGGTTATTCACACATATTCCCCTACGGGATACGGAGATAGTATTGCAGACATACACATAATAGTGGTTAGCACTGTTGCCTCACAGCGCCAGGGACCCGGGTTCGAATCCGGCCTCGGGCGACTGTCTGTGTGGAGTTTGCACATTCTCCCCGTGTTTGCGTGGGTTTTCTCCGGGTGCTCCGGTTTCCTCCCACAGTCCAAAGATGTGCGGGTTAGGTTGATTGGCTATGATAAAATTGACCCTTAGTGTAAGGGGGATTAAATACGTGGGGTTACGGGGATAGGGTGGGATATGTGTTGGTGTAGGGGTTATGGGGATCGGGTGGGATATGTGTCGGTGCAGGCTCGCTGAGCCGAAATGGCCTCTATCTGCACTGTGGGGTTTCTGTGATTCTGTGATACACGGGGCAAAGAGTATACCCCATCGGAAAGATAACCAAGGAATGGACTTATATGTACTACCTGAGGGAGGTCCACCACTTCTGGGACGGGAGTGGATCAGGAAAATAAATATGGACTGGCACTCCCTAAAAGCAATAACGGTAGATTCCGGAAAAAAAGATGTCAAACCTGAACGATTGTCCAGAGTATTGGATGAGGCTAAAGAGGTGTTCCAACAGGGACTGGGAACACTGAGAGGAATTACGGCAAAAATCAAGATTGCAGAATATGCAAACCCAAAATTTTTCAAAGCCAGACCGGTACCTTATGCGATACGACCTGCTGTGGAAGCTGAGCTGGAAGGGCTAGAACGTTCAGGAGTACTGTCTAAGGTGGGCTGGAGTGAGTGGGCCACGCCCATTGTTCCCGTCATGAAGCGTTCATCGAGTAACAAGCCAGGGGAACCGGGGAAGGTCCGCATCTGTGGAGACTTCAAGATCACGGTTAATCCGGTGCTTCACACGGTGCAATATCCGCTTCCGCGGATTGAGGATATCTTTGCTTCATTGTCTGGCGGGAAACACTTCACCAAGATAGACCTGGCGCAAGCGTACTTACAGATGGAAGTTGAGGAAGAGTCGCACCAGTATCTCACAATCAACACGCACAGAGGCTTGTATCGATATAATAGACTGGTTTTTGGAGTGGCTTCGGCTCCAGCAATTTGGCAGAGGGCCATGGAGCAGGTATTACAGGGAATTCCAAGCACTCAATGTTACTTGGACGATATCCTGATTACAGGAGATGACGATGAGGAACACCTTGCAAATTTGAAACTGGTGCTCGCCAGATTGAAGGAATATGGACTTCGAGTTAATCGCCAGAAATGTGAGTTCTTTCAGAAACGGATCTCGTACTGTGGTCATGTCATTGACCAGGAGGGGCTGCACAAGTCACCTGACAAGATCGAAGCTGTTGTGAAGGCTCCCGCTCCGGAAAATGTATCCCAGTTGAGGTCGTTCCTAGGGTTGATTAACTATTACCATAAGTTTCTGCCAAATCTATCCACGGTGCTGCACCCGCTGAACGCTCTTTTGCAGAAAGAAGTACCATGGAAGTGGAGCGAGGACTGTAAGAAGGCCTTTCGCAAAAGCAAGGCATTGATCACCTCAGAGGAAGTGTTGGCTCACTTCAACCCAACGCTACCTATTCGTTTAGCTTGTGATGCTTCTCCTTATGGTATTGGAGCAGTACTCTCACAGAAGTTGCCAAATGGCTTGGAAAGGCCAGTCGCATTTGCATCCAGATCATTGACCTCCGCTGAGCGCAACTATGCTCAGATAGATAGGGAGGCTCTCAGCCTTGTGTGGGGAGTAAAGAAGTTTAATCATTACCTGCAGGGCCAGAAGTTTACACTGCTGACAGACCACCAGCCGTTGGTATCCATTTTTAACCCTAAGAAGGGTGTTTCGGTGATGACAGCACAGAGGCTCCAGAGATGGTCCCTTTTCCTAGGGGCACATCAATATCAGATAGAATTCAAAGGTACAAAGCAGCATGGTAATGCTGATGGGCTGTCGCGCCTGCCACTACCTACTGAGGAGGAGGCACCGACGGTTGAGCCGGTGGAGTTATTTCACTCGACCATCATCGAATGTTTACCTGTCACCAATGCAAATATTGAAAGGGAGACTAGGAATGACCCGACACTGTCCCGGGTCTACGAATTGACAGTAAAGGGATGGCCAGCCCATGGTGATCCACTGTTACCGGCATTCTCAGCAAGACGAGAACAGCTGTCCATCTGTCAGGGAACATTGATGTATGGAACAAGGGTGATTATCCCTCCTAAGTTAACATGAAGGTCATCTGGGGGGAGTCAAGATGAAAAGCCTTGCTAGGGCTTATGTGTGGTGGCCGGGTATCGACCAACAGATAGAGGATCTGACGAAAAGCTGCTCAGGGTGCCAAAAAGTCCAAAATGCACCTCCAATTGCACCGCTGCATCCATGGGAATGGCCTTCAACCCCATGGCAACGTGTACATATTGGCCTAGAAATTCAGTTCGGACGCTATTGCGGCGCTAAAGTCGGGCGCTCGGCAAATTTAGCGGCCGCCGGAAAGTGCAGGCGAGCTCGCCGAAATTCAGTAGATTTGGCCAACTTTTTTGCCGAGCGCTGCAAAAGGCGTTGGAACCCTGTGTTCAGGCGCTAATCCGGCGATTCCGCCTGATAACGCCGATTCCGGGCGCAGCGCAGGTGCGATCATGTGGGGAGTGTCAGCAGACACCCTGACGCCGGCCAGCTCTTAAAGGGGGAAGAGTCAACTTTGACTGCAGCCACGCCCTGCATGCTGTAGCCCTGCAACTAGGCCTCAGGACTGGTTGTGTACCAAATCAACGCCTGGAGGTCATGGAGAGGGCCCGTGAAAGAGCCCAGCGGTTCTCTGAGCATGCGCTGGGTGTGCTCCTTCATGGGGTACGCAAGAGAAGACGGGTCGTGTGCCCGGCTAGTGGCAGGAAGGCTCCCAGGAGCCAGTTCAGGGAGGCGTGGACCAAAATTGCCCGGAGGGTCTCCTCCAACTCCAATGTTCCCAGGAGTGCGGACCAGTGCCGCAAGAAATACAATGACCTATGTCGGCTGGTCAAGGTGAGTACCCTTTCCAGTGTCCCCCTCATCCTTGCATGTGCACCTCCCATTAGGGCCAAAGGGACATCCAAGGTCTAATGCCCAGCCCTGCTGCCGCTGCAATGGCACTTGCATGTTAATCAATAGCTCTTTCTGCACTTATCACACTGTGCAAGCTATTCCACCATGGGAGGCCTCACACACAGCAACAGGGCACCACACTGTGCAAGCTATTCCACCATGGGAGGCCTCACACACAACAACGGGGCACCACACTGTGCAAGCTATTCCACCATGGGAGGCCTCACACACAGCAACAGGGCACCACACTGTGCAAGCTATTCCACCATGGGAGGCCTCACACACAGCAACAGGGCACCACACTGTGCAAGCTATTCCACCATGGGAGGCCTCACACACAGCAACAGGGCACCACACTGTGCAAGCTATTCCACCATGGGAGGCCTCACACACAACAACGGGGCACCACACTGTACTTAGACGCCCTCCTTTCTCTTGCAGGCCAAGCTGGCGAGGAACGCCAGGAGCCTGCGTGTCACTGGTGGAGGCCCTCGCGATTACCAGGAGCTAACGGTTCTGGAAGAGAGGGTGGCCCGACTGCTGCGTCACCCGGTGATTGGGCCTGTGGCGCTCGGCGACGCCGACCCTATACTGGAACCCACTGGTAAGGACAGGACCGGGTGCACCTCTCTCCTTGCCCTCGCGCATCAGATCTACATCCTTCCCCACTGGCCGAAAAATGCGCATAATGCACCAGTGCGGCCTCCCTCGCTGTCGGCCTGTCCTCACTCTAAAGCTACACTTGTGCCTTCCTGCTTTCAGCTGGTGAGGAGGAGGTGCTCCCTGAAGCCCAGACAGCCAGGCCCTCGGAGGAGGAGGACGTCGAGGAGCAGCAGGAAGGCGCCACCTCGGGGGAACCCTCCTCCGCTCCAGGAGATGGCAATGAAGGGGAGACGTCTGGCGTGCCGGAGAGCCAGGGGGAGGCGGGGGAGGGGAGCCCCGAACCTGGTCCCAGTGGCATGGACGCACGCGGCAAGGCTCCGGCGGCACACCAGCCTTCTGCCCAGAGGGGGGAGGCGGTGGAGGGGAGGGCAGAACCTGGTCCCAGTGGCGTGGCCGCACGCGACAAGGCTCCGGCGGCACGCCAGCCTTCTGGCCAGAGGGTGGAGGCGCCCTCCAGTCCGGACTCGGACGTCGCCCAGGAGGTGCGCCTCCTGGACGAGATGTCGGCGGCGTCGGAGCGGCGGCACGTCGAAATCATGGAGGTGGTGGCACAGATGCCTCACGCCATCGAAAGCCTCGCACAAAGTGTGGTGGCTTTCGGCCAATCCCAGGCCAGGGGCCTAGAGCAATTCGCAGCAGCGCACGCCAGGGGGGTGGAGCTCCTTGTGGCAGCGCATGAGAGGGGGGTGCAACAACTCGAGGCAGCGCAGCACGCCAGTCGCCAGCTGAGAGGTGCTGTGCAGACAATGGCACTGCAGATGCGGGCACATGCCGGCGCAGTTGGGGCACTGACTTCTGCCACCCTCGCACTGGCGCGGAGGCGTCGCCAGGCCAGCCGCCGCCCTGCTGCCGCACACCGGTCTGGCGACCAACAGTTTGGCGCGCTTGCTCCCCGGCCAGGCCGCCCGAGTGCACGTGTGTCTGGCGACCAGCGCGCGCCTGGCATCACCCACCTTGTCCCCATTGGTGCAGGCGAGCCTGCCACTCCCCCAGCCAAGGTGCAAGGAGCTGCTGCAGGCAGTGAAGAGGGCCACCCACAGCTGCAGCAGCCATCAGCCGGCCCCTCCCGGGCCCGCCCTCGTGTAGGCCGACCCCCAAGGGCATCTGGCGAGACGCCTTGTCGCCCTGAAGATCCTTCCCCCAGCCTCGCCACAGCCTCACGGCCCAGCTTGAGGCGCAGCAGCAGGACGGGCCGGGGCAAAAGACGGCTGTCGACAGACTCGCCCTCTCGCCACACCGAATAGAGTGTGTTGAGCGAGGGTTTGGGTGATGCGGGGGCTTCTGTTCTGGGGGGCATTATGTGGTTTGGTTTTATGGGGGTGTTTGTGTTGTGGGGGGGGCTTGTTTTTGTTAGGCCAGTGAGGAAGGCCATTTGGATGGTGATGTTTTGTTAGTCCTCCCCAGGCTTTGGGAGTGACAGAAGTTTGTGACTGTTTTTTGGGGGTCTTCTCTGTTTTGCTCTTCCATGTGGGAAGGGCCCTGAGTTTTTGAAATAAAGATGTTTATTTATTCACCATGTGCAGGTGTCATGTTTCAAGTGGTTGTTGGGTTAACCGGCTGAGGGCTTGCGGAGCGGCTGCGTTCAGTGGCCCAGGCCATTCCCTGACAGGGGGCCTAGAAGTGTCGAGCAATAAGCCCCCGGCGGACGGCCCTTGGACCTTGTCGCTCCCTCCTGGCCTGGTGCTCCTCCTCCTCAGGGTCCTCCTGAGGTGGTGGGGCAATGTCAGGTGGCAGTGCCTGAGTCCTGCGGATAGCCAGGTTGTGGAGCATGCAGCACACCACGACGAACTGGGAGACTCTATCCGGCGAATACTGAAGAGACCCGCCCGAACGATCCAGGCAACGGAACCGTTGCTTGAGGACGCCTATCGTTTGCTCTATTAGGTTCCTTGTGGCTTGATGGCTTTCGTTGTATGCCAGCTCCGCTGGGGTCCTGGGCGCGCGGAGCGGGGTCATGAGCCATCTGCACAAAGGGTAGCCCTTGTCCCCGATAAGCCATCCCCTTGGTGGAGGCTGTGCCTGGAACATGTCAGCCACAGTAGTCTGGCGCAGGATAAAGGCATCGTGGCTGCTTCCTGGGAAGCGGGCATTGACAGCTAGGATGCGCTGCCTGTGGTCACACACCAGCTGCACATTTAGGGAATGGTAGCCCTTCCGGTTGCGGTATTGCTCGGCATTGTGGATAGGTGCCCGCATAGCCACATGCGTGCAGTCAATGGCGCCCTGCACCATGGGGAAGCCCGCGATCCTGGCAAATCCGACTGCACGCTGCTCCTGCTTGTGTTGGGTCATGGGGAAGGAGATGAATTGGTGCCTCCTCGCGAAAAGTGCTTCGGTGACCTGTCGGATGCAGCGATGCGTGGCGAACTGGGAGATGTTCGCAATGTCCCCAGCAGCGGCTTGGAAGGAGCCGCTTGCATAAAAGCTGAGAGCCACCGTGACCTTCACTTCCACCGAGAGAGACGCCCTGGACATGAGCTGTGGCTGCAAATCTGCATGAAGCAGCTGGCAGATCTCTCCAACCACCTCCCTTCTGAAGCGCAGCCTCTTAACACAATGTGCCGCAGTCATGGTGAGATATGAGACCTGCTCCCGGTATTGCCTGACTGGGTAAGGCCTACGTTGGCGACGCCTAATGGCCCCTCTGCGTCTAGGCATGCCTGGCCCTCTCTCAAAGCGTCTGCGAGCCCTTCGCACAAAATGTAGCAACTGAGGGTTGGCCCCCCATGCAGCCCCCATTACAAAGTTCCAAACAGCAAAATCACAAGGATGCAAATGTCAAAGCACTGGCTAGAAGCCAAAAATACCTCTCCTATGGTGTCCGAAATCAGTAATCTCTGTGCCTTGCTCTCTGTGCAGAAATCCAAACCAGTCAAGTCATTGCAGCGAAATGGCTGGCTTTTATGGGTGAGTGGATGTGCCCTTTAATTAGCGCTCCCCGAATCCCACAGGGCCTCTGTTGAGTTCCATTTCACAGTTCTTAGCAGCGCCACGCCCACATCGGCCGGGCGCCACTGAATTTCCGGTTTGGGGCGCACAAACGGCGTTGCACGACGGAATGACGTCATAAGATGCGCGCGCAGCTGAGCGGGCGCTAACACTTTGCGCCGGCGCTAAAGCCCAGCTGAATTTCGGCGTAGGCGCAGATCCGGCGGTGCCCGGGCGCTAAGTGGATAGCGTCGGAAATCTGGCGCTAACGGCTGGCGCAAACAGCTGAATTTCTAGGCCATTGACTTTGCTGGTCCATTCATGGACTCCATGTTTTTAATTGCGGTGGACGCACATTCTAAATGGCCAGAAGTGATTAAAATGACTACCACTACCTCGGAGAAGACGATCGCGGTGCTAAGAACGATATTTGCAAGAAATGGATTGCCAGAGCAAATATGTTCAGACAACGGACCACAGTTCGTGTCAGAGGAATTCCAGAAATTCCTGAAGAAGAATGGGGTGAAACATTATACCTCTGCCCCATATCATCCAGCTACGAATGGGCTGGCCGAGAGGTTTGTACAGACGTTCAAAAAGGCAATAAAGGCCATGAGCGAAGATCAGATTCCACTGCAACACAAGGTGGACAATTTCCTACTGGCATATCGAAACGCCACCCATGCAACAACAAACCAAAGTCCTGCCATGATGTTCTATAACAGGAGGTTGCGGTCCAGGTTGGACTTGTTAAAACCAAATGTGCGGAGGGAAGTCGAAAACAAACAGTTCCAGCATATCAATAACAAGCCCACTCGGAGTTTTGAAATAGGACAACCGGTGTTAGCCAGGGACTATAAAAACGAGAAATGGCAATCTGGAACAATTCGGGCCAGACAAGGACCCCTGATGTACACGGTAGATGTTGGTGAAAACGTAATGCGATGTCATGCTGACCAACTGGTGGGATCGAGAACAAGGGTCGAGCCCATGGTTACGACAGAGACAACCGTGGAGGAAGTTAGTGAACCTGAAGCATCTACCTCAGAAGTGAATATACCTGATGATGATGTCCTATCCATAGGGGATCAACTAGATGAGTCACCCCAGCAACGAGAACCAGAGACCCCTGAAAGGCGTTATCCGTCTTGGATCAGGAGGCCTCCTCAGAGACTGAATCTGTGAACTGTTTTACATGAAGTTGTGTATATATGTTATTATGTTATGTTAAATGGGGAATATATACTGTTAAGCTAAAAAGGGAGGATTGTGGTGTATGTAACCGTTCCACCTTTAAGAGAACTATTTTAAGAGATGCACTACTTTATCTTGGCTGCTGTATACTGTAATACCGGTGGTAACCACACCGGTATACAAGTGCTGTGTAATGATTCATTGGGCAGTTCAGCCTGACCTTCGACTAGTAAAGACCTGTTGAATTTATTCTTGTGGTCTGTGTGCAGTGATTCTTATTAACAATAACTAGAACACACAGACTTAACAAGCAGGAGTAGGCCATTTGGCCCTTTGAGCCTGTTCTGCCATTCAGTAAGATCATGGCTGATCTACCTCATCTCCACTTTCCTGCACTATCCCCATATATTTGATTCCTTAATATTCAAAAATCTATCGATCTCTGTTTTGAATATACTCAACGACTGAACCTCCACAGCCCTCCGGGGTAAAGAATTCCAAAGATTCACCACCCTCTGAGTGAAGAAATTTCTCCTCATCTCAGTCCTAAATAGCCGACCCCTTATTCTGAGACTGTGACCCCTGGTTCTAGACTTCCCAGCCAGGTGAATCATCCTCCCTGCATCTACCCTGTCAAGCCCTGTAAGAATTTTGCATGTTTCAATGAGATCACCTCTCATTCTTCTAAACTCTAGAGAATATAGGCCTAGTCTACTCAATCTCTCCTCATAGGACAATCCCCCCATCCCAGGTATCAGTCTGGTAAACCTTTGTTGCAGTCCCTCTATGGCAGGTATATCCTTCTTTAGGTAAGGAGACCAAAACTGTACACAATACTCCAGGTGTGGTCTCACCACCAGGGCCCTATATAATTGCAGTAAGATGTCTTTACTCCTATACTCAAATCCTCTTGTAATAAAGGCCAACATACCATTTGCTTTCCTAATTGCTTGCTGTACTTGCATGTTAACTTTCAGTGATTTGTGTACAAGGACACCCAGGTCCCTCTGAACACCAACATTTCCCAATTTCTCACTATATAAAAAATAATCTGCTTTTCTATTTTTCCTACCAAAGTGGATAACTTCACATTTCTCCTCATTATAGTCCATTTGTCATGTTCTTGCCCATTCACTTAGCCTGTTTATATCCCCTTGAAGCCTCTTTGTAGCCTCCTCACAACTTAAATTCCCACCTAGCTTTGTATTATCAGCTAACTTGGATATATTACATTTGGTCCCCTCATCCAAATCATTGATGTAGATTGTGAATAGCTGAGGCCCAAGCACTGATCCTTGCGGTACCCCACTAGTTACAGCCTGCCAACCCGAAAATGACCAGTTTATTCCTACTCTCTGTTTTCTGTCTGTTAACCAATTCTCAATCCATGCTAGTATATGATCCCCAATCCCATGAGCCCTAATTTTGTTTAATAACCTCTTGTGTGGCACCTTATCGAATGCCTTCTGGAAATCCAAATACACCACATCCACTGGTTCCCCCTTATCTATTCTGCTAGCTACAACCTCAAAAAATGAACAGATTTCTCAAACACAATTTCCCATTCATAAATCCATGTTGACTCTGCCCAATCCTGTTATTATTTTCTAAGTGCCCTGTTACCACATCCTTAATAATAGATTCCAGCATTTTCCCTACTACTGATGTCGGGCTAACTGGTCTGTAGTTGCCCATTTTCTCTCTCCCTCCTTTCTTAAATAGTGGGGTTACATTTGCTACTTCTAATCCATGGGAACCGTTCTAGAGTCTATGGAATTTTGGAAGATGACAACCAATGCATCCACTATCGCTATAGCCACCTCTTTCAAAACCCTAGGATGTAGGCCATCAGGTCCAGGGGGTTTTTCGGCTTTCAGTCCCATTAATTTCTCCAGTACAATCTTTTTTACTAATACTAGTTTCTTTCAATTCCCCATTCTCGCTAAACCCATGGTTCTCCCGGGAAGTTTTTTGCATCTTCTTCCGTGAAGACAGACACAAAGGGTTGGATTTTCATTGAGGCGGTGGGACTACAACTTTTGGGGTTGTAGTCCCGCCTCCATCGAGTTGTGGCCAATCCACGCGATTTTGACTTGATTGACCTTGTTGAGCCCACCTAGCGGGCTCAGCAGGCCAATTAAGGGCCACCCGGCAACAGGTGACGTCACAGATTGCTATTTCATCTGTCAAGACCTTTTGACAGATAAAATATCAGCGTTTGACAGCTGTTTGAAGCTGTCAAACACTGACAATCTGTACTCTAAGTTAATTCCTTCCTCTCAGGATGATTTAGAGATCTCTCCGGAACAGAAAGCTGAATGCTGCAATTTTTGACAGATCGCGGCCATTCTGCTTTCTGTGCCGGTGAGATGAGGGACTCCCGAGACCTGAAGGAAGGAAGGCTGTAAAGGTAAGTAAAACTACTTTAAACACACCAAACACACTTACCTCTGCAGTCATGCACCCATCACTCACCTGAACACCGGACATCTCGACCCCTCCAAGCCCTTCAGCCTGCCTCGCTAACTTGGCGTGCTTTGGAGCCGTTGGGAATACCACACTTTAAAAAAAAAAATTATTCATTGATGGGATGTGGGCGTCGCTGGCTAGGCCTGCATTTAGTGCCCATCCCTAATTGCCCTTGAGAAGATGGTGGTGAGCCGCCTTCTTGAACCGCTGCAGTCCATATGGTGTAGGTACACCCACAATGCTGTTAGGAAGGGAGTTCCAGGATTTTGGCCCAGCGACAGTGAAGGATCGGCAATACAGGTCCAAGTCAGGATGGTGTGTGGCTTGGAGGGGAACTTGTAGGTGGTGATGCTCCCATGCGTCTGCTGCCCTTGTCCTTCTAAGTGGTAGAGGTCGCGGGTTTGGAAGGTGCTGTTGAAGGAGCTTTGGCGAGTTGCTGCAGTGCATCTTGTAGATGGTATACACTGCAGCCACAGTGCGCCGGTGGTGGAGGCAGTGAATATTGAAGGTGGTGGATGGAGTGCCAATCAAGTGGGCTGCTTTATCCTGAATGGTGTCGAGCTTCTTGAGTGTTGTTGGAGCTGCACTCATCCAGGCAAGTGGAGAGTATTCCATCACACTCCTGACTTGTGCCTTGTAGATGGTGGAAAGGCTTTGGGGAGTCAGGAGGTGAGACACTCGCCGCAGAATTCCCAGCCTCTGGCCTGCTCTTGTAGCCACAGTATTTATATGGCTGGTCCAGTTCAGTTTCTGATCAATGGTAACCCCCAGGATGTTGATAGTGGGGGATTCAGCGATGGTAATGCCATTGAATGTCAAGGGGAGATGGTTAGAGTCTCGCTTGTTGGAGATGGTCATTGCCTGGCACTTGTGTGGTGCGAATGTTACTTGCCACTTGTCAGCCCAAGTCTGAATGTTGTCCAGGTCTTGCTGCATATGGACACGGACTGCGTCAGTATCTGACGAGTCTCGAATGGTGCTGAACAGTGTGCAATCATCAGCGAACATCCCCACTTCTGACCTTATGATGGAGGGAAGGTCATTGATGAAACAGCTGAAGATGGTTGGGCCTAGGACACTGCCCTGAGGAACTCCTGCAGTGATGTCATGTGATTGAGATGAATGACCTCCAACAACCACAGCCAACTTCCTTTGTGCTAGGTATGATTCCAACCAATGGAGAGTTTTCCCCTTGATTCCCATTGACTTCAGTTTTGCTAGGGCTCCTTGATGCCACACTTGATCAAATGCTGCCTTGATGTCAAGGGCAGTCACTCTCACCTCACCTCTTGAGGTCAGCTCTTTTGTCCATGTTTGGACCAAGGCTGTAATGAGGTCAGGAGCCGAGTGGCCCTGGCGGAACCCAAACTGGGCGTCAGTTAGCAGGTTATTGCTGAGTAAGTGCCGCTTGATAGCACTGTCGACGACACCTTCCATCACTTTGCTGATGATTGAGAGTAGACTGATGGGACGGTAATTGGCCGGGTCAGATTTGTCCTGCTTTTTGTAGACACAACATACTTGGGCAATTTTCCACATTGCCAGGTAGATGCCAGTGTTGTAGCTGTACTGGAACAGCTTGGCTAGGGGCCAAGAATGAATGAAAATAGGGATTAGGCTAAAAACTGCCTGTTAACTACCTGTTAACAGGCAGTTAATTGGCACTAATCCCCTTCCCACCTCGGGGAGGCAGGTCCCAGTGCGGGTCGGGTCGGGTACCCGCCTCCTTGGAAACTGGCATGGAGGCGGGATGGGTTCATGCCCCCCGATTTCAGGATTTTAACCCCCCACACGCCTCCAATCCCGCCTCCACGGCCCAATGAAAATCCTGCCCAAAGTATTTGTTTAATTTCTCTGCTATTTCCTTATTCCCCATTATAATTTCTCCTGTCTCAGCCTGTAAGGGACCCACATTTACTTTTGCTAATCTTTTCCTTGTTTTATAGAAGCTTTTACAGTCTGTTTTTATGTCTCTTGCTAGTTTACTCTCATATTCTATTTCCCTTTTCTTTATCAATTTCTTGGTCCTCCTTTGCTGAACCCTAAAATCCTCCCAATCCTCAGGCTTACTGCTCTTTTTGGCAACATTATAAGCCTCTTCCTTTGATCTAATACTATCTTTAACTTCTCTTGCTAGCCACGATTAGACCACTTTTCCTGTGGAGTTTTTGTGCCTGAAAGGAATGTATATTTGTTGTAAATTATGTATTAATTCTTTAAATGCTAGCCATTGCTTGTCTACTGTCATACCTTTTAATGTAGTTTCCCAATTTACCTTAGCCAACTCGCCCCTCATGCCTACGTAGTTTGCTTTGTTTAGATTTAAGACCCTAGTTTCAGATTTAACTAAATCACTTTCAAACTTAATATAAAATGATATCATATTATGGTCACTCTTCCCTAAAGGCCCCTTTACTTTCCTACAAGGTTACTAATGAACCCTTTCTCATTGCACAATACTGGATCAAAAATAGCCTGTTCCCTAGTTGGTTCCTCAACATACTGATCTGGAAAACAATCCTGCATACATTCCATGAATTCGTCCTCCACATTATTGGTGCAAATTTGGTTTGCCCAGTCTATATGTAGATTAAAGTCCCCCATAATTACTGTATTACCCTTGTTACATGCGCCTCTAATTTCCTGATTTATACTCTGCCCTACATTACAACTACTGTTTAGGGGTCTATAAACAATACCCACCAATGTTTTCTGCCCCTTGCTGTTTCTTAGCTCCACCCAAACTGATTCTACTTTTTGATTTTCGGAGCCAAGATCCTTTCTCTCTACTGTGTTTATCCCATCCTTTATTATCAGGGCTACCTGCCTCCTTTTCCATTTTGCCTATTTCTTCTAAAAGTTAAGTATCCTGGACTATTTAGTTCCCAACCTTGGCCACTTCTCTGTTATGGCTATTAGATCAAACCTGTTACTTTCTATCTGCGGTATTAATTCATCTATTTTGTTGCGAATGCTTCGCACTCAGATATAGTGCCTTTAGCTTTGCCTTATTTCTATTTTTCCCTGATGTCACCTTAGTCACTGATGCCTTATTGCCTTTGTTACTCTCTCTGTCCCTTCCTAACCCACTCTGCTTATGTTTACTCAAAACTCTACTCTGCTCTAGAGCCTTGATATTTCTCTCGCTGCTTTTAAATTTACTCTTTCCTGAATCCTCCCACACACCCGCCCCCCCACCCCCCCGACTTCATTAGTTTAAAGCCCTGTCTACTGCCCTAGTTATTCGGTTCGCCAGGACACTGGTCCCAGCGTCCCGTCCCGTCCCAACGGAACAGCTCCCTCTTTCCCCAGTACTGGTGCCAGTGCCCCATGAACTGAATCCCCTTACTCCCACACCACTCTGAGCCACACATTTAAACCTCTAATCTGTTTGTCCCTATGCCAATAGCTCAGATAACAATCCAGAGATTATCACCTGCAATGGCTTCTCTTTCCGCTCCTGCATCGTTACCTCTGGTGTCCCCAAGGATCTATCCTTGGCCCCCTCCTATCTCTCATCTACACGTTGCCCCTTGGTGAAATAATCCAAAAACACAGCATCAGTTTCCAAATTTACGCTGGCGACACCCAGCTCTACCTCACTACCTCTTCTCTCGACCCCTCCACGGTGTCTAAATTGTCAGATTGCTTGTCTGACATACAGTTTTGGATGAGCAAAAATGTTCTCCAATTAAATATTGGGAAGACTGAAGCCATTGTTTTCGGTCCCCGCCACAAACTCCGTTCCCTAGCCACTGACTCCATCCCTCTCCCCAACATCTATTTGAGGCTGAACCACACTGTTTGCAACTTTGGTGTCATATTTAACCCTGAAATGAGCTTACGACCACATATCCGCAGCATAACAAAGACCACCTACTTCCACCTCCGTAACATCACCCGTCTCCGCCCTTGCCTCAGCTCATCCGCTGCTGAAACCCTCATCCATGCCTTTGTTACCTCGAGACTTGACTATTCCAACGCACTCCTGGCTGGCCTCCCACATTCCACCCTATGTAATCTTGAGGTCATCTAAAACTTGGCTGCCCGTGTCCTAACTCGCACCACGTCCCGTTCGCCCATCACCCCTGTGCTCGCTGACCTACATTGGCTCCTGGTTAAGCAGCGCCTCGATTTCAAAATTCTCATCCTTGTTTTCAAATCCCTCCATAGCCTCGCCCTGCCCTATCTCTGTAATCTCCTTCAGCCCCACAATCCCTCCCCCCCCACCCCCCGAGATATCTGCGCTCCTCTAATTCTGTCCTCTTGAGGATCCTTGATTATAATCGCTCAACCTTTGGTGGCCGTGCTTTCTGTTGCCTAGGCCCTAAACTCTGGAATTCCCTGCCTAAACCTGTCCACCTCGCTACCTCTCTTTCCTCCTTTAAGACGCTCCTTAAAACCTACCTCTTTTACCAAGCTTTTCGTCACCTGCCCTAATTTATCCTTATGTGGATCGGTGTCAAAATTTTGGTCTTAAAATACTCCTGTGCAGCGCCTTGGGATGTTTTACTACATTAAAGGCGCTATATAAATACAAGTTGTTGTTGTTTGGGGGTTCTGCTTTTTAATTTGGATCCTAGCTCCTCAAACTTCCTCAGCAGAACCTGATTCCTAGTTCTACCTAGGTCGTTGGTTCCTACATGGACCACGACAACTGGATCCTCCCCCGCCTACTCCAAGTTTTTCTCCAGCCACGAGGATATGTCTTTAACCTTGGCACTGGGCAGGCAACACAACCTTCGGAACTCAGTCGCAGCTGCAGAGAACAGTATCTATTCCCCTGACTATACTGTCCCCTACCACAACTACATTCCCTTTCACTCCCCCCACTCGAATAGCTTGCTGCACCATGGTGCCATGGTCAGCTTGCTCATCCATCCTGCAGGCTTTTCCCTCATCCACACAGGTAGCAAGAACCTCATACCTGTTGGACAAGGGCAAAGGTTGAGGCTCCTCCAGCACTGCAGCTGGGGTCCCCTTACCTGCCTGAGTTGCAGTCACACACTCATGTCCCTGACCACTAACCAGACTTGTACTACTATCTAACCTAAGGTGTGTGACTGCCTCCAGGATCAAAGTGTCCAGGTAACTTTCCCCTTCCCTGATGCCCCACAATGTTTGCACCTCAGACTCCAGCTCAAAAACTCTGAGCTGAAGTTCCTCAAGATGCAGGCACTTACTGCAAACGTGGTTGTCTGGGATCACAATGTTCTCCACAAACTCCCACATGCTGCAGTTGTGGCACACCACCTGCAATGCCATCCCTATATGACCTTGTTTTATTTTATTAAATTTGTAATTAGGTAACTTAGTTTACAGTGTAGTTTCTTGACTACTTACTTGATCTAGATTAAATTAAGGGTACCAAAATTAAATATCTACCTATAACAAACTCCAAGTAGTGTAGGCAAAAAGCAGCAACTCCTTCCCCCTCTACTCCAAATTCCCACTCTTTCCAAAATCCCAAATAAAACACTCTTTTCAAGTCCATTCCGTTTAATCCCACTCTGTGCAGACTGCCAATCATGGCCATTAAGATACCAAATCCAGAGGAGAAAGAAAGACTTGCATTTATACAGCGCCTTTCACTGCCCCAGGACGTCCCAAAACACTTTAAAGCCAATGAAGTACTTTTGAAGTGTAGTCACTGTTGTAATGTAGGAAACACGGCAGCCAATTTGTGCACAGCAAGCTCCCACGAACAGCAATGTGATAATGAACAGATTATCTGTTCTTAGTGATGTTGGTTGAGGGATAAATATTGGCCGGGACACCGTGGGTAACTCCCCTGCCCTTCCTCAAAATAGCGCCGTGGGATCTTTTACGTCCATCTGATCGAGCAGAGGGGACCTTGGTTTAACATCTCATCCAAAAGACGGCACCTCAGATAGTGCAGTTTTCCCTCAGTACTGCACTGGGAGTGTCAGCCTAGATTTTGTACTTAAGTCTCTGGAGTGTAACTAGAACCCACAACTGTCTAACTCAGACGCGAGAGTGCTACCCACTGAGCCATGGCTGATACCTACTAGGCTGACTAACAGCGTCTAGTTTACGCCATTAATTTGGGCAGATTTTAGACGGTATTGGATTTCAGAGGCAAGTGGACCTCTGCCCACCAGTACGATTGTGTTAAGCACAAATTTTGCTTGACAGAAATCGGCTCTAAAAAGGACCAAGAACTTGTTAGTGGCTTCACTTTTCTCATAATCATTTGACTTTGTACCTCAAACATTTTGGCTGGGCTTATCAATTTCAGATAGCTGGTGAAACTTAATTTTAAGTAAGAACTCTAAATCAATGCTGACTTTGTAAAGCAGGTTACAAAGAGTTAAAACTAAAGTGTTAGCATCACAGTATATTTGGGAATCAAATTTCAATACTAAAACCTTAAAAAGCAGTCACGTTCTCACTTGTGGTGTGTCTGGGACCTAACAACAATTTGCATTTATTTAGCGCCTTTAACATAGTAAAACGTCCCAAGGGCACTTCAGTTATCAGACAAAATTAGACACCGAGCTACATAAGGACAGGTGACCAAAAGCTTGGTCAAAGAGGTAGGTTTTAAGGAGTGTCTTAAAAAGAGAGGGGTGGAGAGTCTTAGGGCCTAGGTGGCTGAAGGCACGACCGCCAATGGTGAGGCGAAGGAAATCAGGGATGCTCAAGAGGCCAGAATTGGAGGAGAGCAGAGATCTCAGGGGATTGTAGGGCTGTCGCGCAAACTCTGACACTTTCCTGGGGAACCTGTCCTAACTTCTGACAGCACACGCTATCCAAAGGGAAAAAAACTCCGATCCTTGAAGGAATTATTTTTTATTAGTATACATCTACAGGAATAATATTCAGCAAATACAGAAATCTGATATCAAGACATCCACTGGTCACTGACCTTGTGTCCTGTAGGATCCACTCCTGGACCCCGTCAGGTCTCAGGACCCAATTTGAAACGCTCATGTGTTTGAAAGACAATTTATTCTTTTAAAAATTACATATTTAGAAAAATGCAATACGTCATAAAGTGGTGCAATATTGTATCCCAAGGACTAATTAAATATTGTATCCCAGGGACTAGTTAATTAACGGCGGGTTCATTTCCAATTCCCTGTACATCAGTTCTGACAAGGCATCTCCACCGCAAAGGTTGAACCTCGCCTTTTCAGACGCTGACCAACCCTACTGTGCATGC
Organism: Somniosus microcephalus; assembly: GCF_052327205.1. NCBI lineage: Eukaryota > Metazoa > Chordata > Chondrichthyes > Squaliformes > Somniosidae > Somniosus > Somniosus microcephalus. The sequence continues at coordinate 252,736,101 of NC_140987.1, read as the reverse complement.
CCAGATTTTCTTAATCGTCTTCACATACTTTTTGTTGTTGCTGATTTGCGAACTGCGTTTGTGTGTGGGGAGGGGGTAAAAGAGGTAAACAATAATAGAAAAATAAAGGGTAAGTTTCTAAAACAGCTTCTTTCTCGCACACTCCACTGCTGGGTGCACTGTCCAGTGACGTCAGTCTTTTTCTCACCCCCCACCCACCGCCTCCCCTTTAAAATAACGATTCGAACGCGGCGACATTTGCAGAATGGATACATTCCGCTCCGGGGATACTTTAGCGGCGCCTTTGAAGGTTCCATTTGAGAACGTGATGTAGCAAAAGAGCGAGCGGCGTGTTCCACGAACAATGGGGGAAATTGACCAGTCCCCGGATTACAATGTAGCAACTCGCTCGCCTGTTTTAAAGGCACCTGGAGCCGGGCCGCCACACCACTGCAGGCGAGCAAGCATGCAGTCTAAGACCGACTGGAGACAGCAGAGAAGCCTCTTCGCCACAACAGCAACCACCACGTATTAATTGTGTTTTTTAAAGTTATAGATCCCCCTCCATCTTTTAATCGAGTGTCATCAGATTCCAGGAAATTTCTTTACCCGTAATTTTTTTTCTTGTTGCATTTTTTCTTAATTTTTGTTAAGAATTGGGGGACTTTAAAGTACTGCTTGGGTGGAGAAACGTTCCATCAACATGGCGAACTCTCAAAGAATTGAGCTGGAGATTCTCTCCCCACCCCCCCCCGGGTCGTTTTGTAAACCGAATCTTTAGTCAAAAAATATTTTAAAATATGGTAACTTGGGGCAGTCTCATATATTCGGATGTTGTAGGAAGACAAGCCCTCCTTTTCCTGAGCAAACACGGTTGGAAACCGAATACCGCGTGTGGCGGGAAGCATCCGTTCCGCCGTTTCCTACGCCACGGGAAACGATACAGAAATCCCCCCCCCCCCCAAAAAAAAAAGTTTACTGACCGAATCTACCTTTTGCAAATGATTTGACCCAAATTGAATAAACTAAATCACAAGCTCTTTTTCCCCTCTGCATTTACAAGCAATCGGGCGATATTAAGTTTTTTTTAATGTAGCACATTATCCCTTGATAACGCAAATCGAAATTGCATATTTAATATTTGACCCTTGTTACAACTATTCGTGGAACACAGGAGAACGTACGTGGTGATTTTAGATAATAAGATGGATATTGTAATCTAGGTCCACAGTAAAATGCATTTAAGACCAGAGCTTTACCAACAAAAAATACAAGAACTTTTTAAATATATATACTGAAAATATAACTCTCCATAGAGATTAACCCCCCACCCCCCATATGTTCTCTTTAAAAGGGCGCCTTGACTGTATGTTACAAATATGGCTTCCAGAGTCTTGCAAAAAAAAATTCCAGGGAGAGAGAGACCATCTCTTCATCATCCCTCCACGTCCTGAGATGAGATACGCCTCCCACTACAGCAGAAAGTTCTCATTTATTCCGCTCCTCCAAAAAAATATTCAGCTTTCAAACAGTTAAATTGCAACATAACAGCAACTCCCGCCTCACTTAAACCACTCTCTTTTCGCACTTAAAAAAATATTTTTATGGTTATATATATATTAAATCCCCCCTTCCCCTTCCAAGAACTCGCTTTTCAAAAATAACATGACGGCGGTCCCTGCTACAAAAGAATTAAAATGTAAACCATGTGGTCACCAAAGGGTCACGACTACCTTAATTTTTTAAAAGAAAGTAACGCCAACAAAACTAGCACTAAAAACAAATCTTAATTACAAAATTACAGTGAGGAAGGGGAGGGGGAGCTTACATCAGACGGCGTTCTGTTCCGCAGTTCCAAATGGATTCTCCTTTTCATATCCATTTTTTAAATTTTAAATGGTTTAAGGTGATGAATTTGTACTCCAGGCAAGAAGTCAGTCTTGACGATCTACTCTCAGTGTGTCGGTAATGTGACCAAACGCCAAGTTCTCTCCCCGCGCCCAACAGCAGCAGAGCTCAGAGCGAGCGAGAGAACCATGGGTGGAAATGGAAACTCACTAAAGACTCACTACTGCCGCCAATGGATACCAAGCATAGCACCCTCACACACCCACATCACAGATTGTTAAAGGAGCATTCCCTTCCAAAAGCCAGCCACCAGCATTAAAAGTTAATTCTACAATAAATGCTCTTCGTTACTAAATCCTGCCAATGTTGCTGAATGAAAATCTGCACTTTAAAAAAAAAAAAAAATCTTTTTAGGGGACGGGATTAAGGTGTGCTTCCAGGGGCCAAAATAGCTTTTCTTATTTACTTTGCACCAGTTAAGCATATTTGTGTCTCCAATTCATAAAGCTGAAACTTTGCATATGCAGACTGACCTTTATCTTGTAATACTGTACCTGTAATCATCCTAAGTTTACATCTTCAGCCAACAGCTTGCATTGATGTTAATGCTGACTGCCTAATTCCCAATACCAAGAAATTCTTGACCAAGCAAAATGACAAGTATTCCACCTTATTTCAACCTCAGAAGTGATAAGATAATCCTCAACGAGATCCATACCAGCAGTGCATTTGAAGGAACAAACAATAGCTGGCAGTGGCCTCGCCTCAGAACTGGAGAATTACAGATCTCAGCCTCATTTAGCACATTTCAACTAAGCAGACTGGGCTATTGGAGGCATCTTCGTTCCAGTAAAAGTAAAATAAGGTTGCTATCTCAATTGTCCCAGTGAATGATAAAGATCCCATGGCACTAACTGCAAAGTGTAGATCTAGAAAATATTGTTTCTAATTAAACCCACCAAGTACCTTTGCTCTCCAAATCTCCAAAAGCACACTGGGTTACTGTGGTTAACACATCTTCAAATAAAAACAAAAGCTGCTGCCCAACCCAAATGCATTGAAAATGTTGGAACTCTGCATTTTTGTTTATATTTTGTTACACAAGTAACAATTATCACAGTAAAAATGACACTGGTAAGTTACATGTGAAAGTTACTTACAAGTTAGTGTAATAGTAAATTTGTGTGTGTGTCAATTTAAAAATGTTATTGATAAGTGCTCCCTATAAGAAGGAAGACTCTTGTTGATCATTCCAATGTCATTCAATCCCAGTATTGGTTTGTGCAAAATAATATAATCCCACTTTATTCACCCATGACCATTTGCCTTCCTTGGTGTGACATTTCCAAGGCCCCAGCAATTTATGAACCTTCATGTTAGAGCATTTGATCATTATTGTCTATAAATACCTAGCTCTATAATCTTCAATCCCATTACCAACCCAACCAGATAGTTAGAGTTATTTTTTAATCAAAATAGCCTAAACTAATTTACTTGGAGGTCTTATCCACTACTCTTTGAGAGGAGTAGGGATGAAGTTTCTTTCAAAGCCACACTTTTGGTTTGTTAATTTAACATTTCTTTGAGCGAGCATTTTGATTTGTGAATCTTATCACAACAGAACTGAAAGAACATAGAGGTAACATTTTAAAGAAACTATACTGGAGTCTTTTCTGTATATACCAAGTAGGTTTGTACGTCATCAATACCAAATCTACATATTTAGTCTTTTTTTTCCAAACACTTTGTGTTTCTGATTGTTGCTTGCTATGCTTCCTCTATCTGCATATAGGGCTCTTGGTGCAAATGTTTAGATAGATGACACCAATGTTGGTCCCTGATCAGGTAACAGGAAATGTGCTTGTGAAATGTAGGTTGGTTCCATCAGTGCTCCTGTAGCAACCCAACCAAGCACTGGCAACAATTACTCAATGATAACAGCAAGTTTGATTCCTGATTCCAATCCTGTTCACAGTTGGAAATTGTTTCCATTGGAAGGAGTCCACTGCCCTACCAATAAAGCTATTGAGCTACCCCTCAGCAAACAGTCCTCTTATACCCCTCAGTTGTTTCAGTAAGTTTTTAAAAACATTCACTACAAATTCAAGCATCAACTTTATTTCAAATCTGTAAAAATTAGCATATACCAGGCAAAGTAAATTGTTTTTTTAAGTAGTCTTTAGTTGTGAGATAATTGACTTTTATTGATAATGAATTATAGATCAGGTAAACACTGGTTCAAAAAAAACTGTTACTTTCAGTAAATCTAATGAAACTTAATCATGATCATAGTGAATTGATCATTTTTAAAAGATCTTGGATTTTTTCAGATGTGCAGTTTTCTTTTTAAGAGATGAATAAGATTGCATTCTTGCAGCTAGAAAATAAATTTCAACAAGTGTATTTTTAAGAAAAAAACATTTGATCATTTTGTAAACTTTGTTTTAATGTACAGATATGAATATATTAACATGGTTACATTCCAGTTCCATATCTTCCCACTGTTACTCATTGAATCAAGAGGAGAATTGGTCGTGGATAATGTTAAAGTTCATTTCAAAGCTGAAGAGAGCCCATTCAAATGTCCCAATGCTCACTTAGAAGTATTTAGGAATTGCATTTTCATTTTCAAAAAATATATATTTTTGTTTCATTATCCCAATTATTCTTTCACTTCAGCCCATCTGCTCCATCCACCAGCTGGGAGAAAGAGACTCTGGGCCATGTACTCACTTACATTGTTTCAGTTAGGAGGGCTAATGGATCTGCAAAAACTACCACAATCACTGCCACTGTGCTGACCCAATAGGCAATATGTGGGGTGCAGGATTAGAGGGAAAGATGCTATCTTTCTTCCAAGGGAAGATAATGTGCCATCATAAAACACTTGACCCATACATTGCAACATGTGAAGGTGGGTAGTTGATTGTACTGGAATATTCGTTCAAGTACTCAGAACCAAAATACAGTTCAATGATTTCAAAACCAAACAAGGTAACATTTTATTGTGAATGTAAGCGGTTGTACCTGCAATAGCTTTTGGTCATTTTATAAAATCTTCTAACCGTTATAAAAATGGCCTGTAAAATGATGCGATGCATAATTTTTACAATTGGTATGTGCTTTATTATTGTAACAATTTTCTCAGCAAGTATTATTCAACCAGGAGGCATAAACATAATCCACTATTTTGCAACGAAACATTAACTGGGTTAAGACAATGTCATTGAAGAGTAAGCATAATGAACTGCAGTTTCTGGGTATTTGAAGAGGATGGGATGATGATGCTCGATGCCATGTCCATGAATTTAGAATCTACCAAGTTGAATTAAGTTTTAAGTTTTAAGGCCATCTGTGAGGAAGAGGACTTCCTATCTGCATTGGTTTTAGAACTAGAATTAGCTCAACAGAACTATAAATGACCTACTTTCAGAAAGCCTCCAGCAGCCGCCACCTCCTGGTCTATCCACAGAAATACAAAATTTGCTCACTACGACCAGCAACCTTGACTTTCTTGAAGCCATTCGAGCACAAAAAGTATAATTGGAGCTAAAATTTAAGTAACATTCTTGCGCTCACCCACAGAGCAGTGGAAATTAATTAAAATTCAACACTTCTATTAAGGTTTACAAAATAAACAAAACCAAATTAACCACACAAAAACGAGTGCTTCCTCGAACAATGAGATTTCTCCCTCCAGCGTTTTTATGATGTTAATTAATATAATCTATAGTACCTGCACATTAGTATTGTAGTAAGAAAAATATGCCACGTGACATTAGATATTTATAGGCAGTGAATTGTTGAGAAAGGTGGGTTGCTAATACTGCAGACAGCTGAAGATGAGTACTCAATTAAATCCAATCCTGGGCAAAGTCCTTGGATGGAAAAAGCTAATATTCTTAATTATAAAATAACACTTAATTCTTCCAAAATGTATACATATATTAAAATTTTCACTGAAAGACGTGCAATGCAAAATCCCCCTGGTGACAGGAGATAAAGGCTGTTAAGAACGGGAGGTCCCCCCTTTTTCTCTCTCGCCAAAGCTGCTGTTTGCTCTCAATGGAAAGGATGTTCTCAATTCTACAAACAGGGTAACTCGCCAGAGATCATAGAACATGGAGGCTCTGTCACGCGCACGAAAAGACTCCATAAATTATGCAGGTCATTCATATGAATTGAAAGGGTGTAGTTTTCAACCATCTCGGGTGAGCTCTGTTCTGTGGCTTTTCTTGACCAGACATTCGATTCAGTAGCATGGAAGTGATTTAAGTGTTGTATCTCACTTTTGTGTCTAACTTGTTTTTTTGGAGGGGGGAGGAGGAGGAGGAGGGGCGGTCATAACATTTTAATTTATGTCCATATGCAAAATTAACACATCTGTATAACGATAACGAATTATATTGACTCAGACCAGGCTTCCATTAGCCATTTCACCAGTGGAGGAAGTCTAAAATATGTTCATATATATATATGTATGTAGTGTTTAAACCGTACTATTTTCCGACTGTAACTCTGCATGACTAAAAAAAATGGAAATGCTGTAATTTTATAATTATTACAGCTGATGCAAATCATTTCAGCACTTGGAAAATGTGCAATCTCCATGTGTAAACATTTATTTCATTAAAGAACTGGTTGCATTAAAAAAAGGAAATACCCGATTAAGGCAGATCGCTGAATGCCTGTCAATCACAAACACATGACCATCACGCGCCATTTCATAGAATGTTATTACGCATGCAAAAAAACTATATACACACGTCACTGATGCATACAAAAAACGAGACTGCACGCAATGGGTTAATCTATTTAGAAATAAAAGGTATTTTAATATAAATTGTTACGAATACCAGTGCACCATGAATCATATAAAATCGATTTTTGTATCTCCGTGCGATCATTGCATGAAAACCGCAGCCTTCTGCAACGAGCCTATCTCCAGTCTTTGGCGATGGGATTCCGCTTCACAAGCCACTTCTTCTCGGTGCTTTTTTTTTTGCTGCATCGTGTATTTTTTTTTATTCTTCCCCTTTTGGTCGGTGCATACTTCGTGCAATAATGCTAATCTACGGTCGAAAAAAAACAGATCTCATCTCGCTTTCCGGACGCAACTGCTAGATGCCATGTTTTTGCAACGCTGCGCTGTCGTTATTTCACTGTAAATGCAATCGTCAGCAATACCTCGAGCAAACTCCCTCTAGGCCATAATACTGGTATGACAACATATCAAGGGCAACAGACTAAATAGACCCACTCATGGAGGAGACAGTAACCGTTTTGTTGATTATTATATAGGCTGGTTGAAATAATCAAATCTCCAACATATATTTAAAAACTCATATAAAGGTGTGTGGTACTTTATTTTAAGAAACTACATTTATTGCTAACTAAATTAAGCTGTTTGCTGTGAACCCTAGATTTAAAAAAGGGAGGCTGAAAATGCACCGTTCTTAATTTGACCATAGTCTATGAATCTATGTTTCTGCAATTATTATGTGCTTTGTTTAAAAATCAAATTTCATATATCATATTGGTATTGCAGAGAGTTGCCTGTTTTGTAATCTCAGCTGCAGGCACCATTTAGGAATTGTTCAGATATCGCCTATCACCTTCCGAATCCGTGCCCATCTTTCTCTCAACTCCCATGTTTGAACTCCAATCAGGTTTTTGCTCCTGCCACAGCACTGAAATGGCCCAAATCAAATTCACAAGTGACATCCTCTGTGAATGTGACCTTGGTGCATTATACCCCCTCAGCCTTCTTGACCTGTCTTCAGCCTTTGACACGGTTGACGACACCATCCTCCTCCAACACCTCTCCTCTGTTGTTCAGTTGGGTGGGATGGCCCTCGGCTGGTTCCATTCCTATCTACCCAGTCGTAGCCAGAGAATCTCCTGCAATGGCTTCTCTTCCCACTCCTGCACCGTTACCTTTGGAGTCTGCCAAGGATCTATCCTTGGTCCCCTCCGATTTCTCATCTACATGCTGCTCCTCGGCGACATCATCCATAAACACGTCAGGTTCCACATGTATACTGATGACACCCAGCTCTAGCTCTCCACCACCTCTCTCGACCCCTCCACTGTGGATCTGAGAGGGTCAGACATCAAAGCCATGGAGGACCCGAAAAGATGAGTGGCCTTTGTGTTTTTCCAAGTCCCCATCGATCTTTGGCGCTGTTTTTGAACACCAGTTTTAAGGCTATTACCGCAAATGCAGTCCTCAACAAAGAGCTGTTCTCTGCCCACAGAGAACATCGGGTCTTTGTTAATGACCTGAATCCAGAAATACAGGCAGGTGCAGGTCACATCAGGTCGTTCTCATTCTAGGAGTCCACTGCCTGACTAATGCCCAGGTGAAGACTGAGTGGGTGAGGGGGTGGGGAGGTTGAGGGGAGAAAAATCAGCCCCAAAGTGTTTTGGACAGTCTCTTACACAGAAACAGGAGGAGGCCATTCAGCCCCTTGAGCCTGTTCTGCCATTCAGTTAGATCATGGCTGGTCTGTATCTTAACTCCATTTACCCGTCTTGGCTCTGTAGCCCTTAATACCCTTGCCTAACAAAAATCTATCATAGTACAAAAGTGGGCTACAGTAAATTACATTTGGTAATATCAGTAAACAAAAAATATTCACAAGGGGCTGGAGGAATGGGCCTGCTCTGCAATGGCATAATTCTGAATTTATTAAATGACCCAGTCCCACTATTGTTCAATGAACAATACTTTATTCTGTGTTTTCTTCTCTCCGATGTGATTTCAATCGCTCCACCATTGGCAGCCTTCAGCTGCCTAGGCCCTAAGCTTTGGAATTCCCTCCCTAAACCTCTCTGCCTCTCTACCTCTCTCCTCCTTTAAGACACTCCTTAAAACCTACCTCTTTCACCAAGCTTTTGGTCATCTGACCTTATGTGGCTCGGTGTCAGATTTTGTTTGATAACGCTCCTGTGAAGCACCTTGGGACATTTTACTACATTAAAGGTGCTATATAAATGCAAGTTGTTGTTGATGTAGTTACAAAATTACCAACTTCATAAAATAAGAATCCTCATCACAGTCTAGCATTTGGTGAAGAGATCTTGGAAAATATAGGTTTTGTAAACATGGCATATACAATGGTGTTATTGTGTTACCAACTGCAGATATCAAGATAATATGACCAAAGTTATAGTTACTTTTTAATACGAGACAGAAATACGGAAAAGAACATGCTGTGCCAGATGGAAAATCTGTTTCAACCCAGTCTCTTCTCCAGCCTGGAAGTTGAAAGCTTAGTGAAGTCAACTGTTTCTCGATGTTACAGGAATGGGAGGCTACACATCAATATTCCTTAGTGTACCAGTGAAGCTCAACCTCTCCTGGGTTTTGCTCGCAGCAGTGTCCTGGAGATTAATCTTAAATTCATGGAGATTCCAGGTTAATCCTGGAGGGTTGACAACCAACGTTCCCTCTAATTTTTTTTCCCTGCACGGGCCCTTTAAACTTGCTGAGCGGCCGCACATGCGCCGTCTCTCTTCCAGCATAACAACTGGTGAGCGGCCTGCACAGGACCTTGTGATCGGTGCGCGGTCACGCACCTTAAGAGGAACATTGTTGACAACCCTACCAGCCTCAACAGCTTTATGGGGAGACAGTTACAGATTTCCACTATCCTTTGTGTGAAGAAGTGCTTCCTGACATCACCCTTGAACTGCCTAGCTTTAATTTTAATTTTAACCGGCCTCACTTTCTTTTTATTTGGGTTGTGCTACCTGCTTGTGTACTGGTTAACAGATGTGTTATAGGAAATGCAGTAGCAAATTCAACACTTTCGAATTAACTTTCTTATGCTATTGATACTGTAAAGCGAGTTGAACTGCACTTGAACCCGAGCCACTGTGATGAGTGAAGTGGTACAAATCAGACAAAGGAAGGTTTTCTTCTCTCATGGCAGAATATTGGGTTTGAGATAGTTCCTTCTACAATAATTTTTTACTTGTTGACTTTTTATTAAAGTACAGATGCGAAGCGTCTCACAGAGATAAAGTTTGTTGGATAGCTAAAGTTTACTTATGTGCTTGTGTAGTTTTAATTGGAATCCTAACCTTGAAGGAAAGTGAAACATTGATCAGCCTATCTTATTTTTCAGTTACTTCCATAAGACAGTGACTACACATAGGTCATCAGAGATGTCAGGGGTGGGTGGGGAATCAGTGGGCCAGTGACAATTGCAAGCTGGAAAATCAGGCATAGATTTTTTTTTATTTGTTTCTGGGATGTGGGCGTTACTGGCAAGGCCAGCATTTATTGCCCATCCCCAATTGCCCTTGCCCTTGAGAAGGTGGCGGTGAGCCGCCTTCTTGAATCGCTGCAGTCCTTGTGGTGAAGGTACTCCCACAGTGCTATTAGGGAGGGGGTTCCAGGATTTTGACCCAGCGACGATGAAGGCACAGCGATATATTTCCAAGTCAAGATGGTGTGTGACTTGGAGGGGAACTCGCAGGTGATGGTGTTCCCATGCGCCTGCTGCTCTTGTCCTTCTAGGTGGTAGAGGTCATGGGTTTGGGAGGTGCTGCCGAAGAAGCCTCGACAAGTTACTGCAGTGCATCTTGTAGATGGTACACACAGCAGCTACGGTGCGCCGGTGGTGGAGGGAGTGAACATTTAGGGTGGTGGATGGGTGCCAATAAAGCAGGCTGCTTTGTCCTGGATGGTGTCGAGCTTATTGAGTGTATGTTTTTTAACTGCTTTCTCTACCTGCCCTGCCACCTTCAACTATTTGTGCACATATACCCCCAGGTCTCTCTGTACATGCAACCCCTTTAGGAATGTACCCTTTAGTTTATATTGCCTCTCCTCATTCTTTCTGCCAAAATGTATCAGTTCGCACTTTTCTGCGTTAAATTTCATCTGCCACGTGTCTGCCCATTTCACCAGCCTGTCTATGTCTTCGTGAAGTCTATCACTATCCTCCTCACTGTTCACTATACTTCCAAGTTTTGTGTCAGCTGCAAATTTTGAAATTGTGTCCTGTACACCCACGTCCAAGTCGTTAATATATATCAAGAAGAGCAGTGGTCCTAGTACCGACCCCTGAGGAACACCACTGTATACCTTCCACCAGTCTGAAAAACAACCATTCACCACTACTCTGTTTCTTGTCACTTCGCCAATTTCCTATCCATGCTGCCAACTGTCCCTTTTATTCCATGGGCTTCAACTTTGCTGGCAAGCCTATTATGTGGCACTTTATCAAATGCCTTTTGGAAGTCCATGTACACCATGTCAACTGCATTGCCCTCATCAACCCCCTCTGTTACCTCATCAAAAATGCGACAAGTTAGTTAAATACAATTTGCCTTTAACAAATCCGTGCTGGCTTTCCTTAATTAATCTACACTTGTCCAAGTGACTGTTAACTTTGTCCCTGATTATCGTTTCGAAAAGCTTCCCCACCACTGAGGTTAAACTGACTGGCTTGTAGTTGCTGGGTTTATCCTTACACCCTTTTTTGAACAAGGGTGTAACATTTGCAATTCTCCAGTCCTCTGGCACCACTCCGGTATCTAAGGAGGATTGGAAGATTATGGCCAGTACCTCCGCGATTTCCTCCTTAACTTCCCTCAGCATCCTAGGATGCATCCCATCCGGTATTGGTGACTTATCAACTTTATGTACAGACTGCCTTTCTAATACCTCCTCTTTATCAATTTTTATCTCATCCAGTATCTCCACTACCCCCTCTTTCACTATGACTTTGGCAGCATCTTCCTTGGTGAAGACAGATGCAAAGTACTCATTTAGTACCTCAGCCATGCCCTCTGCCTCCATGCGTAGGTCTTCCTTTTGGTCCCTGGGGAATTTAAATTCAGTTAATTAAATAAATCTGGAATAAAAAGCTAGTATCAGTAATGGTAACCATGAAACTATCAGATTGTCATAAAAACCATCTGGTTCACTAATGTCCTTTAGGGAAGGAAATCTGCAGTCCTTACCTGGTCTGGCCTATATGAGACTCCAGACCCACAGCAATGTGGTTGACTTTTAACTGCCCTCTGAAATGGCACTCAGTTGTAACAAAACGCTACGAAACACAATAAGAATGAAACTGGACGGACCACCCAGATTCAACCTCGGCAACAGCTACGGACAGGGCAACGGCACACCTAGCCCAGTCGACCCTGCAAAGTCCTCCTCACTGCTGGTATCTATCCTCCACAACTCTAGCATCTATCCGACAATGTGGAAAACTGCCCAGGTATGTCCTGTCCACAAAAAGCTGGACAAATCCAATCCGGCCAATTACCACCCCATCAGTCTATTCTCAATCATTAGCAAAGTGATGGAAGGTGTCATCAACAGTGCTATCAAGTGACACTTACTCACTGCTCACTAATGCACAGTTTGGGTTCCACCAAGACCACTCGGCTCCCGACCTCATTACAGCCTTGGTCCAAACATGGACAAAAGAGCTGAGTTCCAGAGGTGAGGTGAGAGTGACTGCCCTTGACATCAAGGCAGCATTTGACCGAGTGTGGCATCAAGGAGCCCTAGTAAAACTGAAGTCAATGGGAATCGGGGGGGAAAACTCTCCACTGGCTGGAGTCATACCTAGCACAAAGGAAGATGGTTGGAGGTCAATCATCACAGCCCCAGATCATCGCTGCAAGAAATCCTCAGGGCAGTGTCCTAGGTCCAACCATCTTCAGCTGCTTCATCAATGACCTTCCCTCCAACATAAGGTCAGAAATGGGGATGTTTGCTGATGACTGCAGTGTTCAGCGCCATTCACAACTCCTCATGCAACAAGACCTGGATGACGTTCAGGCTTGGGCTGTTAAGCGGCAAGTACCATTCGTGCCACACAAGTGCCAGGCAATGACTATCTCCAACAAGCGACAGTCTAACCACCGTCCCTTGACATTCAACGGCATTACCATCACCAAATCTCCAACCATCAACATCCTGGGGGTCACCATTGACCAGAAACTTATCTGGACCAGCCACATAAATACTGTGGCAACAAGAGTGGGTCAGAGGCTAGATAGTCTGCGGCAAGTGTCTCACCTCCTGACTCCCCAAAGACTTTCCACCATCTACAAGGCACAAGTAAGGAATGTGATGGAACACTCTCCACTTGCCTGGATGAATGCAGCTCCAACAACACTCAAGAAGCTCAACACCATCCAGGACAATACAGCCCGCTTTATTGGCACCCCACCCACCACCTTAAACATTCACTCCCTCCTCCACCAGCTGCAATGTGTACCATCTACAAGATGCACAGCAGCAACTCGCCAAGGCTTCTTCGGCAGCACCTCCCAAACCCGCGACCTCTTCCACCTAGAAGAACAAGGGCAGCAGGCGCATGGCAACACCACCACCTCCAAGTTCCCCTCCAAGTCACACACCATCCTGACTTGGAACTATATCGCCGTTCCTTCATCGTCGTTGGATCAAAATCCTGGAACTCCCTACCCAACAGCACTGTGGGAGTACCTTCAACACACGGACTGCAGCTGTTCAAGAAGGTGGCTCACCACCACCTTCTCAAGGGCAATTAGGGATGGCCTTGGAAGCGATGCCCACATCCCATAAACAAATAAAAAATAAATTGGCCCCACCCCTCCTCTTGCTACCCATTTATTATTTCTGTGCCTACAGAAGACTTTTGAATTCCCTTTTATGTTAGCTGCTGTGGTAAACCACTGTTATTGTTTTCACTGTCGTTCACTACCGTTATCGTTATCGCACATTGTTACCTCCTGCTACTCACTGTGTACCTATGCATGCCTCAGCTGACTCCGCCTACATGACCTGGTATAAAGGTGGCTGCCCGGCAACCCACTTCCTTCTTGGAACCGGTCGTCCACGAGAGGCATGCTCTGTTCTTTAGTTAATAAAAACCTTTTCATTACTTTCCTAATTCATCGCCTTTTATGGAGTAATTGATAAGCGTATCAATTTTATTAACTAAAAGTAAAATGTCCGGAACTGAGCAGCAACAACAGCAGGCGTTGCTGCAAGCCCTCAGACCAGCATGCCTGGACCTCGACCCTCAAGCGGCGGGTTCAGCTACCAATTTCAAACACTGCTGAGCTGCTTTGAATCCTTCCTAGAAGCCTCCGCCGTGACATCGGAGGAGAACAAATTAAAAGTTCTGACCGCCCAGGTGAGCCCTCAAGTATATACACTCATCCGGGACGCTACTACGTACATGGCGGCTCTCGACCTGCTAAAAGGGCAATACAAGCGCCCAGTGAATACGATTTACGCCAGACACCTCCTGGGATCCCGCAGGCAGCAACCGGGGGAATCGGTAGAGATTTTTACGGGCGTTACAGACACTCTGCAGGGACTGCGACTGTAAGGCGGTAACGGCTGCGGCGCACGCGGAGGGACTTATCTGTGATGCCTTCATTAAGGGCCTCCAGTCCGACTACTCCCGGCAGAGACTGCTCGAAAGCAAGGAGCTCGACCTGAAGACGGCCGTAGCCCTCGCGCTCTCACTAGATGCGGCCCACCGAAACCTCGAAGCATACTCACGTAACGGTGCCGCGCCATGGCCATCGCGACCTTGGGACATGGGACCGCCGCCCCCGGTACCAACTACTGCAGCAGTGTCCCGAAATCAACTGGGACCGCCGCCCCCGGTACCAACTACTGCAACAATGTCCCGTAACCAGGCCCAAAAATGCTACTTCTGTGGCCAGTTAAAACACCCTAGAGCGCGCTGCCCGGCGAAGACCGCTACCTGCTCTGGCTGCGGGAAGAAAGGCCATTACGCCAACGCCTGCAGAGGGAAACCCGCGAACGCCAGCAGCGCCGCATGTGAACCGTGGGGGCAGCCATCTTCTCCGCCATTTTGTGCACCTCCAGCCGCGTGGGGATCGGAATCATGGCCGCCGCCATTTTGCCCGCCGCACCCAACCGCCATTTTGTCTCCGGACTCAACCACCGTCTCGTCTGATGACCATATCGGCTCACTCAGCCATACATTGGCCTCCGTTACGCTGGATCAAGCTCTCCCTCATCATCTGTCCAGGTCCATGATGGACATTACGGTAAACGGCCGCGCCACTACTTGCCTGTTTGACAGCGGGAGCACGGAGAGTTTTATTCACCCCGACACGGTGCGTAGCCACTCCCTCACGGTCCTGCCAACGCGCCATCGGACTTCTATGGCGTCCAAGTCCCATTCAACGGACGTCGGCGGCTACTGTGTGGTGACCCTTTCGGTTAGGGGCACCGAATATAAAAATTTTAAACTTCTTGTCCTGCCCCGTCTTTGCGCTGCCGTTCTGCTAGGGTTGGATTTTCAGTGCCACCTCAAAAGTGTCACATTGGCATACGGTGGACCCCTCCCCCCACTCACAGTCTGCAACCAACAGTTTTTAAATCACCCGCCGCGCACCACTTGCAGTCTTTCCACACTCAAAGTACCCCCCCTCCCCTGTTCGCTAACCTCACCCGCGACTGTAAACCCATCGCTACCAAGAGCAGGTGGTACAGCGCCGGGGACAGAGCTTTTATTAGCGCTGAGGTGGAGCGGCTCCTGAAGGAGGGCATTATCGAAGGGAGCACCAGCCCCTGGCGAGCCCAGGTTGTAGTCGTTAAGACCGCCGAAAAACGCCGCCTGGTCATTGACTACAGCCAAACCATAAACCGGTACACCCAGCTGGACGCATACCCCCTTCCCCGCATATCTGATATGGTCAATCAGATTGCGCAATACAGGGTATTCTCCACCATTGACCTTAAGTCAGCATACCACCAACTCCCTATCCGCCATGAGGACCGCCCGTATACTGCCTTCGAGGCAAACGGCCGCCTCTACCACTTCCTTAGGGTTCCTTTCGGCGTCACCAATGGGGTTTCGGTCTTCCAAAGGGAGATGGACCGGATGGTCGACCAGAACGCGCTGCAGGCCACCTTTCCCTATCTGGATAACGTCACCATCTGCGGCCACGACCAGCAGGACCATGACGTTAATCTAGCGAAATTCCTCCGGACGGCCCAGCGGCTGAATCTAACATACAATAAGGAGAAATGTATGTTTCGCACCAAGCGCCTTGCCATCCTCGGCTGCGTAGTGGAGAACGGAGTCATTGGGCCCGACCCCGACAGAATGCGCCCCCTTATGGAGCTCCCCCTCCCCCACTGCCAAAAAGCACTGAAGAGATGCCTGGGGTTTTTCTCTTCCTACGCTCAGTGGGTGCCCAACTATGCAGACAAAGCCAGACCCCTCATCAAGTCCACCTCCTTCCCCCTGACATCAGAGGCGGGTGCAGCCTTCACTCTTATCAAGAGTGATATTGCGAAGGCCACAATGCACGCAGTGGATGAGTCCATCCCTTTCCAAGTGGAGAGCGATGCGTCCGACTTCGCCCTAGCTGCAACCCTTAACCAGGCGGGGAGACCCGTGGCCTTTTTCTCAAGGACCCTCCAGGGCCCCGAGATTCGACACTCCTCTGTCGAAAAGGAGGCCCAGGCTATTGTGGAAGCGGTGCGACACTGGAGGCATTACCTGGCCGGAAAATGATTTACCCTTCTCACTGACCAGCGTTCAGTTGCTTTTATGTTCAATAATAAGCAAAGGGGCAAAATCAAGAACGACAAGATCTTGAGGTGGAGAATTGAACTCTCCACCTACAATTACGATATCTTGTACCGGCCCGGGAAACTCAATGAGCCCCCAGATGCTCTATCACGAGGTACGTGCGCCAACGCGCAAGTTGATAGACTGCGGACCCTCCACAATGACCTCTGCCACCCCGGGGTCACCAGATTCTGCCACTTCATTAAGTCCCGCAACCTGCCCTACTCCGTCGAGGAGGTCAGGGCTATGACCAAGAACTGCCAAATCTGTGCCGAATGCAAACCGCATTTTTATAGGCCAGACAGAGCAAGCCTGATCAAGGCCACTCGCCCCTTCGAGCGCTTGAGCATCGACTTTAAGGGGCCCCTCCCTTCCTCTGACCGCAATGTGTACTTCCGCAACATTGTTGATGAGTACTCCCGTTTCCCGTTCGCCATCCCTTGCCCAGACATGACCAGTGCCATGGTCATCAAATGTCTGAATGACCTCTTCGCCTTGTTCGGGTTCCCTAGCTATATACATAGTGACCGGGGCTCATCCTTCATGAGCGACGAACTTCGTCAGTACCTGCTCGCGAGAGGTATTGCTACGAGCAGGACCACCAGCTACAACCCCCGGGGAACGGCCAGGTGGAAAGAGAGAACGCGACGGTTTGGAAGGCCGTCCTCTTAGCCTTAAAATCTAAGGGCCTTCCGACCTCTCGCTGGCAGGAGGCCCTCCCTGCAGCGCTCCACTCCATCCGGTCACTGCTTTGTACTGCCACTAATGCCACCCCTCATGAGCAAATGTTCGTTTTCCCCAGGAAGTCCACATCGGGAACCTCGCTACCGACATGGCTGACTTCTCCTGGGCCCGTCCTACTGCGGAGGCATGTGAGGACCCATAAAATGGACCCCCTGGTCGAGAGGGTGAACCTCCTACACGCCAACCCCCAGTATGCCTACGTGGCATACCCAGATGGGCGGGAGGACACGGTCTCCATACGAGACCTCGCACCCTCGGGCGCCCCTGAATCACCGCCGTTATTATCCACCACTCCTCCCAACCCAACCCCTGTAGACGGCATGCCGGAGCCACAGGACCCTTCGTCGACCACTCAGACACCAGATTCGACGTGGGATACTGCAGCACCGCCGCCGCTGCTACGACGATCAGGACGGCATACAAGGCCCCCTGATAGACTTACCTACACGAACTCTTAGTACACTTCACCCCGCCGGACTCAATTTTAAACAAGGGGTGAATGTGGTAAACCACTGTTATTGTTTTCACTGTCGTTCACTACCGTTATCGTTATCGCACATTGTTACCTCCTGCTACTCACTGTGTACCTATGCATGCCTCAGCTGACTCCGCCTACATGACCTGGTATAAAGGTGGCTGCCCGGCAACCCACTTCCTTCTTGGAACCGGTCGTCCACGAGAGGCATGCTCTGTGCTTTAGTTAATAAAAACCTTTTCATTACTTTCCTAATTCATCGCCTTTTATGGAGTAATTGATAAGCGTATCAGCTGCCAATCTATTCTCATACTCTCACTATGCCCCTCTTATTTTCTTTTTCACTTCCCCTCTGAATTTTCTATATTGAGCCTGATTCTCACTTGTATTCTCAACCTGACATCTGTCATATGCCCCCCTTTTCTGCTTCATCTTACTCTCTATCTCTTTCATCATCCAGGGAGCTCTGGCTTTAGTTGCCCTACCTTTCCTCCTTGTGGGAATATACTTCGACTGTACCCGAACCATTTCCTCTTTAAAGGCAGCCCATTGTTCGATTACAGTTTTGCCTGCCAATCTTTGATTCCAATTTACCAGGGCCAGATCCGTTCTCAACAAACTGAAATTGGCCTTTCTCCAATCACGTATTTTTACTCTAGATTGCTCCCTGTCCTTTTCCATAGCTAGTTTAAACCTTATGATACTGTGATCATTGTTCCCTAAATGTTCCCCTTCTAACACTTGCTCTACTTGACCCACCTCATTCCCCAGAACCAGATCCAGCAATGCCTCCTTCCTCCTTGGACCGGAAACATACTGATTAAGAAAGTTTTCCTGAACACACTTCAGAAATTCTTCCCCCCTCTGCCCTTTACACTATTACTATCCCAGTCTATATTAGGATAATTGAAGTCCCCCATTATCACTACTCTATAGTTCTTGCACCTCTCTGTAATTTCTCTGCAAATCTGCTCCTCTATATCTTTCCCATGAGTTCGTGGTCTATAGAATACAGCTAGTAGTATAATGGCACCTCTATTATTTCTTAACTCTAACCAAATAGATTCTGTCCTTGACTCCTCCAGAACATCCTCTCTCTCCAGCACTATAACATTCTCCGTAACCAATACTGCCATCCCACCTCCTTTCTTTCCTTCCCACCTTATATCCAGGAATATTTAAAGCCCAATCCTGGCCTTTTTTGAGCCAGGTCTCCATTATTGCCACGACATCATATTCCCATGTCGCTATTTGCGCCTGCAGCTCAGCATCCTTATTTACCAATTGTGCAATGAGAGAGGCTTAATTAATAACCTTGCAGCAAAGGGACCTTTAGGGAAGAGTGACCATAATATGATAGAATTTTATATTAAGTTTGAAAGTGATTTAGTCAAATCCGAAACTAGGGTCTTAAATTTAAACAAAACAAACTACGTAGGCATGAGGGGCAAGTTGGCTAAGGTAGCTTGGGAAACTACATTAAAAGGTATGACAGTAGACAAGTAATGGCTAGCATTTAAAGAATTAATACATAATTTACAACAAATATACATTCCTTTAAGGCACAAAAACCCCACAGGAAAAGTGATCCAATCGTGGCTAACAGAGAAGTTACAGATAGTATTAGATCAAAGGAAGAGGCTTATAATGTTGCCAAAAAGAGTAGTAAGCCTGAGGATTGGGAGAATTTTAGAATTCAGCAAAGGAGGACCAAGAAATTGATAAAGAAACAGAAAATAGAAGAGAGAGTAAACTAGCGAGAGACATAAAAACAGACTGTAAAAGCTTCTATAGGTATGTAAAAAGGAAAAGATTAGCGAAAATAAATGTGGGTTCCTTACAGGCTGAGACAGGAGAAATTATAATGGGGAATAAGGAAATGGCAGAGAAATAAAACAAATACTTTGTGTCTGTCTTAACGGAAAAAGACGCAAAAAACCTCCCAGAAATAATGGAGAAACAAGGGTCTAGCGAGAATGAGGAACTGAAAGAAATTAGTATTATTAAAAAAATAGTACTGGAAAAATTAATGGGACTGAAAGCCGATAAATCCCCTGGACCTGATGGCCTACATCCTAGGGTTTTGAAAGAGCTGGCAATAGAGATAGTGGATGCATTGGTTGTCATCTTCCAAAGTGCCATAGATTCGAGAACGGTTCCCATGGATTGGAAGGTAGCAAATGTAACCCCACTATTTAAGAAAGGAAGGAGAGAGAAAACGGGGAACTACAGACCAGTTAGCCTAACATCAGTAGTAGGGAAAATACTAGAATCTATTATTAAGGACGTGGCAACAGGGCACTTGGAACATAATAATAGGATTGGGCTGAGTCAACAGAGACTGTAAAAGCTTTTATAGATATGTGAAGAGAAAAAGATTGGTGAAATCAAGCATAGGTCCCTGGCAGTCAGAATCATGGGAATTTATAATGGGGAACAAAGAAATGGCTGACCAATTAAATACATATTTTGGTTCTGTCTTCACAAAGGAGGACACAAATAACCTCCCAGAGATGTCGGGGAACATAGGGTCTGATGAAAGGGAAGGACTGAAAGAAATCAGTATTTGTAGGGAAATGGTGTTAGGGAAATTGATGGGATTGAAGGCCGATAAATCCCCAGGGCCTGATAATCTACATCCTAAGGTACTTAAGGAAGTGGCCCCAGAAATAGTAGATGCATTGCTGATCATCTTCCAACATTTGATGGAATCTGGAACAGTACCCATGGATTGGAGGGTAGCTAATGTTACCCCACTATTCCAAAAAGGTGGTAGAGAGAAAACGGGGAATTACAGACCGGTAAGCCTAACATCGGTAGTGGGGAAAGTGCTAGAGTCCATTATAAAAGATGTAATAGCAGAGCACTTGGAAAACAGTGACAGGATCGGACAAAGTCAACATGGATTTACAAAAGGTAAATCATGCTGGACTAATCTACTGGAAATTTTTGAGGATGTAACTGGTAAAATAGATAAAGGGAGAACCAGTGGATGTAGTGTATTTGGACTTTCAGAAGGCATTTAATAAGGTCCCGCATAAGAGATTAGTGTGTAAAGTTAAGGCACATGGGATTGGGGGCAAGGTATTGACTTGGATAGAGAACTGGTTGGCAGACAGAAAGCAAAGAGTTGGAATAAACGGGTCTTTTTCCGCGTGGCAGGCAGTGACTAGTGGGGTACCGCAGGGATCGGTCCTTGGACCCCAGCTATTCACAATATATATTAATGATCTAGACAAGGGAACTAGATGTAATATCTCCAAATTTGCAGACGACACATAGCTGGGTGGGCGTGTGTGCTGCGAGGAGGATGCAGAGAAACTCCAGGATGATTTGGATAGGTTGGGTGATTGGGCAAAAACATGGCAGATGCAATATAACGTGGATAAATGTGAGGTTATCCACTTTGGTGTCAAAAACAGGAAGGCAGATTATTATCTGAATGGTAATAGATTGGGAGAAGGGGAAGTGCAACGAGACCTGGGTGTCCTTGTGCACCAGTCGCTGAAGGTAAGCATGCAGGTGCAGCAGGCGGTTAAGAAGGCAAATGGTATGTTGGCCTTCGTAGCGAGAGGGTTTGAGTACAGGAACAGGGATGTCTTGCTGCAGTTGTACAGGGCCTTGGTGAGACCACATCTTAAGTATTGTGTGCAGTTTTGGTCGCCTTATCTGAGGAAGGATGTTCTTGCCATGGAAGGAGTTCAGCGAAGATTCACCAGGCTGATACCTGGGATGGCAGGAATGACATATGAGGAGAGATTGGGACGATTGGGCTTGTACTCGCTGGAGTTTAGAAGAATGAGAGGGGATCTTATTGAAACTTATAAAATTCTGACAGGACTGGACAGACTAGATGCAGGAAGGATGTTCCCGATGGTCGGGGAGTCCAGAACCAGGGATCACAGTTTAAGGATAAGGGGTAGGCCATTTAGGACAGGAATTAGGAGGAATTTCTTCACCCAGAGAGTGGTGAACCTGTGGAATTCTCTACCACAGAAGGCAGTAGAGGCCAATTCATTAAATATATTCAAGAAAGAGTTGGATATATTTCTTAAGGCTAAAGTGATCAAGGCGTATGGGGAGAAAGCAGGGACCGGGTACTGAAATTGGATGATCAGCCATGATCGCATTGAATGGTGGAGCAGGCTCGAGGGGCTGAATGGCCTACTCCTACTCCTATCTTCTATGTAACATGGATTTATGAATGGAAAATCACGTTTCACAAAAAGAGTTTTTTGAGGTTGTAACTAGCAGAATAGATAAGGGGGAACCAGTGGATGTAGTGTATTTGGATTTTCAGAAGGCATTCGATAAGGTGCCACACAAGAGATTATTAAACAAAATTAGGGCTCCTGGGATTGGGGGTAATATACCAGCATGGATTGAGGATTGGTTAACAGACAGAAAACAGAGCGTAGGAATAAACGGGTAATTTTTGTGTTGGCAGGCTGTAACTAGTGGGGTACCGCAAGGATCAGTGCTTGGGCCTCAGCTATTCACAATCTATATCAATGATTTGGATGAGGGGACCAAATGTAATATATCCTAGTTTGTTGATGATACAAAGCTAGGTGAGAATGTAAGTTGTGAGGTGGATGCTGATATGCCTATCAATTAGTCCAATAAAAGGCGACGAGTTAAGAACGTAACTGAAGGTTTTTATTGGCTAAATAACAGAGCCCACCCTCGTGGGTGATCCGATCCAACAGGGAGGAATACTAGCCAGTCAGCTACCTTTATACCTGGGCAGGTAATGGGCGGAGTCGGAGGTGGTCAGCCCAGGTATAACAGTGCGACAAGAGGCGACCTCGTGTAGTGATGTGACAGTGAGAACAGTGAGAACAATATACAGTGATAACTATAACAGTGGTTTACCACATTCACCCCTTGTTTAGATTAGAGTCCGGCGGGGTGAAGTGTATTACCAGCTCTGGTATGTCAGTCTGTCCGGAGGCTTCGTTAGCCTCTCCGATCGTCGCAGCGGCGGTGTTACATTATCCGGTGTTAAAGCTGGTGTCTGCGTAGTCGGCAAAGGCTCGTGGGGTTCCGGCATGCCGTCTACCTCGGCTGGACTCGGGGGGTTGGGAGGGGGGGGTGAGGGTGCGAGGTCTCGTAAGGAGACAGTGTCCTCCCGTCCGTCTGGGTAAGCCACATAGGCGTACTGGGGGTTGGCGTGCAGGAGGTTCACCTTCTCGACCAGGGGGTCCGTTTTATGGGCCCTCACGTGCTTTCGCAGCAAGACAGGTCCCGGAGAGGTCAGCCAGGTTGGTAGGGTGGTTCCCGTAGTCGACTTCCTGGGGAAGACAAACATTCGGGCATGGGGGGTGGTGTTAATGGCAGTGCAAAGTAGTGACCGGATGGAGTGCAGCGCAATCGGGAGGACCTCTTGCCAGCGGGAGGTTGGGAGGCCCTTAGACTTTAAGGCTAAGAGGGTGGCCTTCCATACCGTCGCGTTCTCTCTTTCCACCTGGCCGTTCCCTCGGGGGTTGTAGCTGGTGGTCCTGCTTGCTGCAATACCCCTCTCCAATAGGAACTGACGGAGTTCCTCGCTCATGAAGGAGGCGCCCCGGTCACTATGTATATAGTTAGGGAACCCGAACAAGGCGAAGAGTTTGTTCAGGCATTTAATGATCGTGTTACTGGTCATGTCTGGGCAGGGGAAGGCAAAGGGGAAACGGGAGTACTCATCAACGATGTTGAGGAAGTACACATTACGGTCGGATGACGGTAGGGGCCCCTTGAAGTCGATGCTCAGACGCTCGAAGGGGCGGGTGGCCTTGATCAGGCTTGCTCTGTCCGGCTTATAGAAGTGCGGTTTGCACTCAGCACAGATCTGGCAGTTCCTGGTCATGGTCCTGACCTCCTCGATGGAGTATGGCAGGTTGCGGGCCTTAATGAAATGGTAGAGTCTGGTGACTCCGGGGTGGCAGAGGTCATTGTGGAGGGTCTGAAGTCTATCACTTTGCGCGCTGGCGCATGTAATGCGTGAAAGAGCATCAGGGGGGTCGTTCAGTTTACCGGGCCGGTACAAGATCTCATAATCATAGGTGGAAAGCTCGATTCTCCACCTCAAGATTTTGTCGTTCTTGATCTTGCCCCTCAGCTTGTTATTAAACATGAAGGCAACCGAGCGTTGGTCGGTGAGGAGGGTAAATCGTTTGCCTGCCAAGTAGTGCCTCCAGCGCCGTACTGCCTCCACAATTGCCTGGGCTTCCTTCTCGACCGACGAGTGTCGGGTCTCGGGGCCCTGTAGGGTCCTTGAGAAGAAGGCTACCGGCCTACCCTCCTGGTTAAGGGTAGCGGCTAGGGCGAAGTCGGATGCATCGCTCTCCACTTGGAAGGGGATTGACTCATCCACTGCGTGCATTGTGGCCTTGGCTATGTCTCCCTTAATGAGGGAGAAGGCCGCGCACGCCTCTTCCGTGAGGGGGAAGGATGTGGTTTTCAGGAGGGGTCTGGCTTTGTCCGCATAATTGGGTACCCATTGGGCATAGTAGGCGAAAAGCCCCAGGGTTCTCCTAAGTGCTTTTGGACAGTGGGGGAGGGGTAGCTCCATGAGGGGGCGCATTCTTTCGGGGTCGGGGCCGATGACTCCGTTCTCTACTACACAGCCAAGGATGGCAAGGCGCGCTGTGTTAAACACGCATTTCTCCTTATTGTAGGTGAGGTTCAGCCGTTGGGCCGTACGGAGGAATTTCTCCAGATTCACGTCGTGGTCCTGCCGGTCGCGGCCGCAGATGGTGACGTTATCTAGGTAGGGGAATGTGGCCTGCAGTCCGTTCTGGTCAACCATCCGGTCCATCTCCCTTTGGAAGACCGAGACCCCGTTGGTGACACCGAAGGGGACCCTAAGGAAGTGGTATAGGCGCCCATTCGCCTCGAAGGCGGTGTACTGGCGGTCCTCGGGGTGGATAGGGAGTTGGTGGTAGGCCGACTTAAGGTCGATGGTCGAGAATACGCGGTATTGTGCAATCTGATTGACCATGTCAGATATGCGGGGAAGGGGGTATGCGTCCAGCTGGGTGTATCTGTTTATGGTCTGGCTGTAGTCGATGACCAGGCGATTTTTATCGCCGGTCTTAACGACCACGACCTGGGCACGCCAGGGGCTGTTGCTCCCCTCGATGATGCCCTCCTTCAGGAGACGCTGCACCTCAGAGCTAATGAAAGCTCTGTCCCCAGCGCTGTACCGCCTGCTCTTGGTAGCGACGGGTTTGCAGTCGGGGGTGAGGTTAGCGAACAGGGAAGGTGGCGGCACCTTGAGGGTGGATAGGCTGCAGGTGTTACGCGGTGGGCGGTTTAACCTTCGCTGGTTGTCGACTGTGAGTGGGGGGAGGGGTCCACCGTATGCTAGGGTTACACTTTGGAGGTGGGATTGGAAGTCCAGCCCTAGTAGGACGGCAGCGCAGAGCTGGGGGAGGACGAGGAGTTTAAAGTTTTTATACTCTGTACCCTTAACCGACAAGGTCACAGCACAGTAGCCGCTAATGTCCGTGGCGTGGGACCTCGATGCCATCGAGATTCGGTTGCGCGTTGGCAGGACAGGGAGGGAGTAGTGGCTCACCGTGTCTGGGTGGATGAAGCTCTCCGTGCTTCCGCTGTCGAACAGGCAGGTCGTGGCGTGGCCGTTTACTTTGATGTCCATCATCGACTTGGACAGGTGGTGTGGGCGGGCTTGATCCAGAGTGACGGAGGCTAGCGTGTAGGTAAGCGAGTCGTTGTCGTCTGCGGGCGAGGCGGTCGTCGGGTCCGGGGGCCCGGTGGCAGTCGGGCGTGGTGTGTAAAATGGCGTCTCCCACGAGGTAGGACAAAATGGCGGAGAAGATGGCTGCCCCCATAACTCACATGAGGCACTATTGGGGTCGGTTGCCTTGATCAAAGATGGCCGCCCCCATGACTCACGTGTGGGGATACTGGCCTCAGTTGCCGTGAAAGAAGATGGCCGCCCCCACAGTTCGCATGAGGCACTGCTGGCCTCTGAAGATCCGCTCCTGCAGGCCTTAGAGAAGTGGCCTTTCTTCCTGCAGGTTGTGCAGGTAGAGTTCCTGGCTGGGCAGCGCGACCTCGGGTGCTTCTCCTGGCCGCAAAAGAAGCAGCCGGCGGCCCGATCGCGGGTGCCCGATGTCGGAGCCGGTACCGGGGGTGGCGGGCCCGGTCGGGTCCGGGACGCCGACGCTGAGGTAGGTCCCGGGGGCGGCGCTGCGAAGGGTATTGCGGTAGGGGTCGGGCCCGAGTCCCAGGGTCGCGAGCAGTACCTGGAAAACGCCTCCTGGTCCTGATGGGCCACCTCCAGGGAGAGAGCGAGGGCTTCAGCTTTGTCCAGGTCGAGGTCTTTAGCTTCAAGCAGTCTTTGCCGTGAGTAGTCGGACCGTAGGCCTTTCACAAAGGCATCGCGGATATTATCTTCCGTATTTTCAACAGCTGTCACCGCTTTAAAGTCACAGTTCCTGCCGAGTGCTCTTAGCGCCCGTAAAAATTCAGCTACAGACTCTCCTGGCTGTTGCGGGCGGGATCTTAGGAGGTGCCTGGTGTACATGTAATTTACCGGGCTGCGGTACTGCTGTTTCAGTAGGTTGATAGCGGCCTCGTACGTAGTCGTGTCCTGTATGAGTGCGTATACTCTCGGGCTCGCTTGGGCGTTCAGAAGTCTTAGTTTGGATCTCTGCGGGGCGCCGGATTCTTCCAGGTAGGATTCGAAGCAGTCCAGCCAGTGTTTGAAGTTGAGGGCTGCGTTTGGTGCCTGTGGGTTTAGATCCAGGTATGGTGGTTTCAAGGCTTGCAGCCAAGCCGGCTGGTGTGGCCCGTTGTCTGGAGGCTGCTGTTGCTGTGCTGCTGGGTGAGCTCCTTGCTGTTGCTGTTCATTATCAGACATCTTTAAAATTTAGTCAATAAAATTGATATGCCTATCAATTAGTCCAATAAAAGGCGACGAGTTAAGAACGTAACTGAAGGTTTTTATTGGCTAAATAACAGAGCCCACCCTCGTGGGTGATCCGATCCAACAGGGAGGAATACTAGCCAGTCAGCTACCTTTATACCTGGGCAGGTAATGGGCGGAGTCGGAGGTGGTCAGCCCAGGTATAACAGTGCGACAAGAGGCGACCTCGTGTAGTGATGTGACAGTGAGAACAGTGAGAACAATATACAGTGATAACTATAACAGTGGTTTACCACAGATGCAAAGAGGCTTCAAGGGGCTATAGACAGGCTAAGTGAGTGGGCAACAACATGGCAAATGGAATATAATGTGAAGTTATCCACGTTGGTAGGAAAAATAGAAAAGCAGAGTATTTTTAAATAGTGAGAGATTGGGAAATGTTGGTGTTCAGAGGGAACTGGGTGTCCTTGTACACGAATCACTGAAAGTTAACATGCAGGTACAGCAAGCAATTAAGAAAGCAAATGGTATGTTAGCCTTTATTACAGAAGGATTTGGGTATAAGAGTAAAGACGTCTTACTGCAATTATATATGGCCCTGATGAGACCACACTGTGTATTGTTTACAGTTTTGATCTCCTTACCTAAGGAAGGATATACTTGCCATAGAGGGAGTGCAACGAAGGTTCACCAGACAGATTCCTGGGATGGGGGGATTGTCCTATGAGGAGAGATTGAGTAGACTAAGCTTATATTTTCTAGAGTTTAGAAGAATAAGAGGTGATTTCATTGAAACATACAAAATTCTTACAGGGCATGACAGGGTAGATGCAGGGAGGATGTTTCACCTGACTGGGGAGTCTAGAACTAGGGGTCACAGTCTCAGAATAAGGGGTCAGCCATTTAGGACTGAGATGAGGAGAAATGTCTTCACTCAGAGGGTGGTGAATCTTTGGAATTCTCTACCCCAGAGGGCTGTGGATGCTCAGTCGTTGAGTATATTCAAGACAGAGATCGATAGGTTTTTGGATATTAGGGAATCAAGGGATATGGGGATAGGGCGGGAAAGTGGAGTCGAGGTAGAAGATCAGCCATGATCTTATTGAATGGCGGAGCAGGCTCGAGGGGGCGAATCTCCTACTCCTGCTCCTATTTCTTATGTTCTTACTACGCTTTGTGCGTTTACACACAAGCACTGCAAACCTATCTTGGACCTTCTTGTATTCTCTCTTAGTCTGACCCACCTAATACATTACTATTTCTTACTGTAGTGCTATCTATTTCTCCCAATCCTTTGTGCACTTTGTTTCTCCTTTCTAATGCTACATCCTGGTGCCCATCCCCCAGCCAAATTAGTTTAAACCCTCCCCAACAGCACTAGCAAACCCCCACGCGAGGACATTGGTTCCAGCTCTGTTGACGTGCATCCCGTCCGGCCTGTACACATCCCACCTCCCCCAGAAATGGTCCCAAAATCCCAGGAATCTGAAGCCCTCCCTCCTGCACCATCTCTCCAGCCACGCATTCATCTGCTCTATCCTCCTATTTCTATATACTCACTAGCTCATGGCACCGGGAGTAATCCACAGATTACTACCTTTGAGTTCTTGCTTTTTAATCTCTTTCCTAGCTCCCTAAAATTTGCGTTCTACCTATGTTGTTGGTACCAATATGGACCACGACCTCTGGCTGTTCGCCCTTCCCCCCTCAGAATGTTCTGTAGCCGCTCAGTGACATCCTTGACCCTGGCACCAGGGAGACAACGTACCATCCTGGAATCACGTCTGCGGCTGCAGAAACACCTGTCAGTTCCCCTAACTATCAAATCCCCTACCACTACTGCTTTCCCGATCTTCCTCCTCCCCCCTTGTACAGCTAAGCCACCCATAGTGCCGTGGACTTGGCTCTGGCTATACTCCCCAGAGGAACCATCGCCCTCACCAGTATTCAGTACTGAATAATGGTTGGAGAGCGAGATGCACTCATGGGACTCCTGCATTACCTGCCTGGCCCTCCTTGTCTGTCTGGCGGTCACCGATTTCCTCTCTGCCGGCACACTCTTGCGCTGCGGGGTGAAACATGCTATCAGGAGGAGGCCGATATAGATCATCCACTCGGCACTTCTGGCTGAAGATGATTGCAAATGCTTCAGCCTTGTCTTTTGCACTCACTTGCTGAGTTCCACCATCATTGAGGATGGGATATTCATGGAGCCTCCTCCTCCCATTAGTTGTTTAATGGTCCACCACCATTCACGACTGGATGTGGCAGGACTGCAGAGCTTTGATCTGATCCGTTGATTGTGGGATCACTTAGCCCTGTCTATAACATGCTGCTTCCACTTTTTAGCATGCATGTAGTCCTGTGTTGCAGCTTCCCCAGGTTGGCACCTCATTTTTAGGTATGCCTGGTGCTGTTCCCGGCATGCTCTTCTACATTCCTTATTGAACCAGGGTTGGTCCCCTGGCTTGGTGGTAACGGTAGAGTGAGGGATATGCCGGGCCATAAGGCTACAGATTGTGGTGGACTACAATTCTGCTGCTGCTGATGGCCCACAGCACTTCATGGATGCCCAGTTTTGAGCTGCTAGATCTGTTCTGAATCTATCCCATTTAGCACGGTGGTAGTGCCACACAACACAATGGAGGGTGTCCTCAGTGTGAAGACGGGACTTCATCTCCACAATGACTGTGTGTTGGTCATTGCTACCAATACTGTCATGGACAGATGCATATGCGACAGGTAGATTGGTGAGGACGAGGTCAAGTAGGTTTTTCCCCTCGTGTTGGTTCTCTCACCACCTGTCGCAGGCCCAGACTGGCAGTTATGTCCTTCAGGACTCGGCCAGCTCGGTCAGTAGTGGTGCTACTGAGCCACTCTTGGTGATGGACATTGAAGTCCCCCACCCAGAGTACATTCTGTGCCCTTGCTACTCTCAGTGCTTCT
Source organism: Somniosus microcephalus (assembly GCF_052327205.1). Taxonomy (NCBI): domain Eukaryota; kingdom Metazoa; phylum Chordata; class Chondrichthyes; order Squaliformes; family Somniosidae; genus Somniosus; species Somniosus microcephalus. The sequence continues at coordinate 252,706,649 of NC_140987.1, read as the reverse complement.
TCCAAGTGGTTTTCAACATGGAGGAGTACTGATTCATCAGCTGAGGGAGGGTGGTAGGTGGTAATCAGCAGGAGGTTTCCTTGCCCATGCTTAACCTGAAGCCATGAGCCCTCAAGGAGTCCGGAGTCAATGTTGAGGACTCCCAGGGCCACTCCTTCCTGACTGTATACCACTGTGCCACCACCCTTGGTGGGTCTGTCCTGCTGGTCCTGACTACACTTCAAAAAGTACTTAATTGGCTGTAAAGCGCTTTGGGACATCCAGTGGTCATGAAAGGCGCTATATAAATGCAAGTCTTTCTTTCTTTATCAGATCTTCATGGCTGACTTTTAGGCTTTTAACCTTAAATCTGTGTCCCCTAGTCCTTGTACCATCAACTAGTGAGAACAGCCATTCCCCATCTAGCCTATCCAAACCCGTCATAATCTTGTACACCTCTATGAAATCACCCCGCAATCTCCTTTGCTCTAATGAAAACAAATCCAGCTTCTCCAACCTGTCCTTGTAGCTAAGATCCCCCATCTCCGGAACCATTCTGGTAAATCTCCTCTGCACCCTCTCAAGTGCCTTCACAGCCTTCCTAAAGTGTGGTGACCAGAACTGGACGTAATACTCCAGTCGTGGCCTAACCAGCGCTTTATAAAGGTTCAGCATAACTTCTCTACTTTTGTACTCAATACCTCTATTTATGAAACCCAAGATCCCATATGCTTTGTTAACCACTCTCTCAATATGTCCCACCACCTTCAGGGACCTATGCACATTAACTCCCAGGTCCCTCTGTCCCTGCACACTCTTTAAAACTGTGCCATTAAGTATATATTGCCACTCTCTGTTCCTTTTGCCAACATTCTGCATCACCTCACACTTCTCTGTATTAAATTCCATCTACCACTTGTCTGCCCATTCTGCTAGCCTTTCTATGTCCTGTTACAGTCGATTGGTATCATCCTCACTGTTTGCCATCCCCCCCCCAAGTTTGGTATCACCAGCAAATTTAGAAATTCTAATCTATATTCCAATATCCAGGTCATTTATATATATCAAAAAAAGCAGTGGCCCCAGCACGGACCCTTGGGGAACACCACTGTCTACCATCCTCCAGTCTGAAAAACAGCCATTTACCACAACTCGCTGTTTTCTGTCCTTAAGCCAATTCCTTATCCAAGCTGCCATGATCCACCTATTCCATGAGCCTCAATTTTGTTAACCAGCCTTCTATGTGGTATTTTGTCAAATGCCTTCGTAAAATCCATGTAGACAACATCCATTGCATTCCCTTCATCAATCCTCCTTGTTACTTCATCAAAAAATTCAATTAGTCAAACACAATCTGCCTTTTACAAATCTGTGTTGGCTCTCCTTAATTAGCTTAAACCTCTCCAAGTGTCCGTTAATTTTTTCCTTGATTATTGTTTCTAAAACTTTAACCACCACTGATGTTAAACTGACTGGCCTGTAGTTACTAGGATTGTTCTTACACCCTTTCTTGAACAATGGTGTCACATTTGCCATTTTCCAATCCTCAGGCATCTCCCCCGCATCTAGGGAAGATTGGAAAATTATGGCAAGCCCTTCTGCTATCTCCTCCCCCAATTCCCTTAGCAACCTGGGATGCAAGCCATCTGGATCAGGCGACTTATCCACTCTAAGTATACCCAGCCTTTCTGGTACATCCTGTCTATCAATTTTCATCCCTTCCATTGCTTCTACTTTTTCCACTTCTACTGATATTTTGTCAGCATCCACCTCCTTAGTAAACACTGATACAACGTACTCATTGAGTATTCTAGCCTTGCCCTGCACCTCTAAGCATATATCACCTTCTTTGTCCCTAATAGGCCCCACCCCACCTCTTACTACCCGCTTATTGTTTACATGCTGGTAAAAGATTTTTGGGTTCCCTCTTATGTTAACCGCCATTCTACTCTCATATTCTCCCTTTGCCAATCTTATTTTCATCTTCACTTCCCCTCTCAACTTATTGTATTTGGTCTAGTTCTCCCTTGAAGAATTCACCTGACATTCATCATACATCCTCTTTTTTTGTTTCATCATCTTCTCTATCTCCCTCGTCATCCAAGGAGCCCTTGCTTTGGTTCCCTTACCCTTCCCTCTTGTTAGAATATACCTAGCCTGTACTTGGAACATCTCCTCCTTAAAGATCTCCCATTGTTCCGTTACAGTTTTTCCTGTCAGTCTTTGGTTCCATTTTACTCTGGCTAGATCCTTTTGCATCCCATTGAAGTTAGCCTATTCCAGTTTAGAAGTTCCACTCTAGATTGTTCCTTGCTCCTCTCCATTGCTAATCTAAATCTTATGATACAATGATCACTCATACCCAAATGTTCTCCCACAGACACTTAGTCGACCTGGCCCACCTCATTCCCCAGCACCAGATCCAGCAATGCCTCCTTCCTAGTTGGGCCAAGAACATACTGGTCAAGGAAATTCTCCTGAACATATTTCAGAAATTCATTCCCCTCCTTTCCCTTTACCCTAGCATTATCCAAATTGATATTTGGGTAATTAAAGTCCCCAATATCACCGCGCTATAGCTCGTGCATATCTCTGCGATTTCCCTGCAGATTTGCTCCTCTACCTCCCTCTCACTATTTGGAGGCCTGTAGAATACCCCCAATAGCGTGATCATACCCTTTTTGCTCCTCAACTCTAACCAAATGGATTCTGTCCTTGTCCCCTCAAGAACATCCTCCCTTTCCAACACTACAATGTCTTCCTTAATCAGCACTGCCACCCCACCTCCCTTTTTTCCTTCCCTATCTTTTCTGAACACCTTGTACCCTTGAATATTAAGTGCCCAGTCCACATGGTTTTTAAGCCACGTTTCCGTTATTGCCACATCATATTGTCACATGGCTAATTGTGCTTGTAGCTCACCAACCTTATTCACCACACTTTGTGTGTTTACCTACATGCATTCTAAACCCATTTTTGAATTTTTCATAGTCTTTCTTAGCCTGCTCCTATCTAATATGGTACTACTTCTGCCTCTAGTACTACTTTCTTCTCTAGTACTATCCAACACACTCACTCTTTTCTGCACCTTATTCCTCTTTTCTACTCCTATATGCTGGTACCCATCTCACTGCCAAGCTAGTTTAAACCGTCCCAAACAGCACTAGCAAACCTCCCCACGAGAATATTGGTCCCAGCTCTGTTGAGGTGTAACCCGTCCGGCTTGTACAGGTCCCACTTCCCCAGAAATGGTCCCAATGTCCAATACTTGAAAAGGAAACATGCTATGGCGAAAGAACAGGGGAGTGGGACTAATTGGATAGCCCTTTCAAAGAGCCAGGACTGTCTTGGCCTCCTTCTGTGCTGTATGATTTTATTATACTGATGCCCTATCCATGAACCTAGCAGGATTATTGCTGCAAGTTTACACTATAACAGCTACCTCTGATACTGTACATCAGACTGTTTGGTTTCACTTAGTATTTGGATGGAAACTATAAACTTAATTACATTTTATTATTTTAAAAACATATACACTGCTTCTTTAATATAAAAACCACACTATCGTTGCTCTCCAAGTAACAGAACAACAATTTCTGAATTTATGTATGCAGGAGTTAAAGTAAATAACTCGTACGACAGTGTTCCTTGTCACTCATCATGGGAATAAAGTAATTCAGGCATTCCTCTATAAAGTAAAATAACTTATTAGTCACATAGGGAGCCAAGCCCAAAGTTGACCAGTAGGGGGCACTCTTATCCAATTGTAGCCTGATGGGATACAATTGACATTATTTAATCCAAACTAACAAAAACACTAGTAAAGATGCTATCCAGCTGACACTGATGTGCAAGGCAGCAAAAATAATAGGCAAACATCTATGATGAGTGGATTTCTGATCCAGACAAGTCACGTTTTCAATCACTTGACCAACTGGAGAGACAGCAGGGGTTTGTCTATCTTTTTTGAAAGTGGAGATAAGTAGAGCTGGGAAATAGGAGTTCGCTGTCAGGGTAGATGTGCATCTCTTAACCATCAGCATTGTGTTTTTAAAAATCTTTTCTTGGGGATACATTGAAGGGAATCAAGGGATATGGGGATAGGGTGGGAAAGTGGAGTTGAGGTCGAAGATCAACCATGACCTTATTGATTGGTGGAGCAGGCTCAAGAGGCCGTATGGCCTACTCCTGCTCCTATTTCTTATGTTCTTATACACATTACCATTCCCTCAAGTTACATTAAAATGTCTTACTAAAATCGCCAATAAAAATCAAACTCATACAAACGATTGCATTTAAGGGGAAGTTAGATAAGTACATGAAGGATAAAATAATAGAAGGTTCTGTTGATAGAGTTAGATGAAGAGGGGTGGGAGGAAGCTTGTGTGGAGCATAAACACCGGCATGGACCAGTTGATCCGAATGGCCTGTTACTGTGCTGTAAATACTATATATGTAAGATTAATGATAAAGTTTAACATCCTTTTTTCTGTCTATTTCAGTGACTTTTCAAATATTTTGGTTTAGATAGTAAGTACGACAAACATGATTGTAAGGTAACAACGGGTGATGTGAGGTGTCTCTCTTTAGAATACGATTTAGGATTGTGTAATCGTTCATTACACTCAAATTCCTATTTAAAGCTTCTGTGATCAGGTGCTGTATCAAATATCTGCAAAGCAGGTGGTAGATATGCACTTTCTATTTGCATCAATCTTGCAGCCTTTCTTCATCTGAAAGACATTTCCTTCTCAGTGATGAGTTTCAACACAGAAAAAACTGTCACTTGATGATTATGTTTACAATAGTCAGTGTGTCAGCTGTGGCTCAGTGGGTAGCACTCTCGCCTCTGAATCAGAAGGTTGTGGGTTCAAGTCCCACAAAAATCTAGGCTGACATTCCAGTACTGAGGGAGCGCTGCACTGTCGGAGGTGCTTTCTTTCGGATGAGATGTTAAACCGAGGTCCCGTCTGCTCTCTCAGGTGGACGTAAAAGATCCCATAGCCACTATTTAGAAGAAGAGCAGTGGAGTTATCCCCAATGTCCTGGCCAATATTTATTTTTCAATCAACATCACTAAAACAGATTATCTGGTCATTATCACATTGCTGTTTGTGGGAGCTTGCTGTGCGCAAATTGGCTGCCATGTTTCCTACATTACAACAGTGACTACACTTCAGAAGAACTTCATTGGCTGTAAAACGCTTTGAGATGTCCGGTGGTTGTGAGGGCAGGCGGGGCCTCGGTTTAATGTCTCATCCAAAAGACGGCACCTCCGACAGTGCAGCACTGGAAATGTCAGCCTGGATTTTGTGCTCAAGTTTCTGTACTCACAACCTTCTGACTCAGAGGCAAGAGTTCTACCCACTGAGCCACAGATGACATAACTGGGTCAGATTTCACTTACATGCACTTCCAGTAGCGCTCTCTGGATACTGACCAGGAGTAGACACCATAGCCAATGTTTCTCTCTATATAACCCAGAGGCATTGGGACCAATTGTAACACCTCTACTGCCACCCTGACAACTAATTCCGCACAGACTGGGAGGTAAGCTTAGGGTCTTCAGGGTCTGGATAATCCAGTTATTTACTTCACTAATGATTTGAGCCTTCGAGGAGACTTCAGGTGTCATAATAAATGTCTTCAACTTACATAAAATATTTGGGATATATATGGGTATGGCACCGCAAAAAATTGTTGGAGATTCACTTACAATGACTTCTTCCTTAGATTTGGAAATATTTTTGGAAGCTATTAGGGTAAGCACTTCGTCAACAATTATTTTGCGGCAGACCAAGTGGATGATATACCTGGCACAATTTTTTAAAACATACTCAGCTAAGTGTGGAGCTGGGCGGTGCAGGAGTGCTGTTCCCGGCTCCACTGCAGTGCCAAAGATCGTTACCAGCTCCTGCTCAGCCCCCTCCCAATTTCCCCTCCCCCCCGATCGCCCACCCGATCGCCCCCTCTCTCCTGATCGGCCCTCCCTCTCCCGATCGCCTCCTCCCTCTTCCGATCGCCCTTCCCCTCTCCCGATCGTCCCCTCACTCTCCCGATTGCCCCTCCCGATCGCCCCTCCCCATAGCAGCTCCTGCTCAGCCCCCTCCCAATTTCTCCTCCCCCTCCCAATTTCCCATCCCTCTCCCGATCGCCTCCTCCCTCTCCCATCACTCCTCCCTCGCCCGATCGCCCCTCCCTCTCCCGATCGCACCCTCCCTCTCCCGATCGCACCCTCCTTCTCCCGATCACCCCCTCCCTCTCCCGATCGCCTCCTCCCTCTCCCGATCGCCTCTTCCCTCTCCCGATCGACCCTCCCTCTCCCGATCGACCCGCCCTCTCCCGATCGCCCCTCCCTCCCCCGATCGCACCCTGTCTCTCCCAATCGCCTCCTGTCTCTCCCGATCGCCTCCTGTCTCTCCTGATCGCGTCCTCACTCTCCCATCACTCCTCCCTCTCCCGATCGCCTCCTCCCTCTCCCGATCGCCTCCTCCCTCTCCCAATCACCTCCTCCCTCTCCCGATCGCCCCTCCCTCTCCCGATCGCCACCCTCTCCCGATCGCCTCCTGTCTCTCCCGATCGCCTCCTCCCTCTCCCATCACTCCTCCCTCTCCCGATCGCCTCCACCCTCTCCTGATCGCTCCCCTCTCCCGATCGCCTCCACCCTCTCCCGATCGCCCCCCCCGTCTCCCGATCGCTTCCTGTCTCTCCCGATCGCCTCCTCCCTCTCCCATCACTCCTCCCTCTCCCAATCGCCTTCTCCCTCTCCCAATCGCCTTCTCCCTCTCCCGATCGCCTCCTCCTTCTCCCGATCGCCTCCTCTCTCTCCTGATCGCCTCCTCCCTCTCCCATCACTCCTCCCTCTCCCGATCGCCTCCTCCCCCTCCCGATCACCCCACCCTCTCCCATCACTCCTCCCTCTCCCGATCGCCTCCTCCCTCTCCCGATCGCCTCCTTCCTCTCCCGATCGCCCCTCCCTCTCCCGATCGCCACCCTCTCCCGATCGCCCCGCCCTCTCCCGATCGCCACCCTCTCCCGATCGCCTCCTGTCTCTCCCGATCGCCTCCTCCCTCTCCCATCACTCCTCCCTCTCCCAATCGCCTTCTCCCTCTCCCAATCGATTTCTCCCTCTCCCGATCGCCTCCTCCTTCTCCCGATCGCCTCCACCCTCTCCTGATCGCCCCCCTCTCCCGATCGCCTCCACCCTCTCCTGATCGCCCCCCCTCTCCCGATCGTCTCCACCCTCTCCCGATCGCCCCTCCCTCTCCCGATCGCCCCCCTCCCAATCGCCTCCTCTCTCTCCCGATCGCCTCCTCCCTCTCCCATCACTCCTCCCTCTCCCGATCGCCTCCTCCCCCTCCCGATCGCCCCTCCCTCTCCCGATCGCCTCCTCCCTCTCCCGATCGCCTCCTCTCTCTCCCATCACTCCTCCCTCTCCTGATCGCCTCCTCCCTCTCCGATCGCCTCCTCCCTCTCCCGATCGCCCCTCTCTCTCCCGATCGCCCCTCTCTCTCCCGATCGCCTCCTCCCTCTCCCGATCGCCCCTCCCTCTCCCGTACGCCTCCTCCCTCTCCCGATCGCCCCTCCCTCTCCCGTTCGCCTCCTCCCTCTCCTGATCGCCTCCTCCCTCTCCCGATCGCCCCCTCCCTCTCCTGATCGCCCCTCTCTCTCCTGATCGCCACTCCCTCTCCCGTTCGCCTCCTCCCTCTCCCGATCGGCTCCTCCCTCTCCTGATCGCCCCCTCCCTCTCCCGATCGCCTCTTCCCTCTCCTGATCGCCCCCTCCCTCTCACGATCGCCTCCTCCCTCTCCCGATCGCCCCCTCTCTCCCGATCGCCTCCTACCTCTCCCGATTGCCCCTCCCTCACCCGATCGCCCCTCTCTCTCCCGATCGCACCCTCCCTCTCCCGATCACCCCTCTCTCCCGATCGCACCCTCCCTCTCCCGATCGCACCCTCTCCTTCCCGATCGCCCCACTCCCGATCGCCTCCTCCCTCTCCCGATCGCCTCCGCCCTCTCTCGATTGCCCCTCCCTCTCCCAATCGCCTCCTCCCTCTCCCTATAGTCCCCTCCCTCTCCCAATCGCCTCCTCCCTCTCCCGATAACCCCCTCCCTCTCCCGATCGCACCCTCTCTCTCCCGATCGCCCCCCTCTCCCGATCGCCTCCTCCCTCTCCCGATCGCCCCTCTCTCTCCCGATCGCACCCGCCCTCTCCCAATCGCACCCTCTCTCTCCCGATCACCCCCCTCTCCCGATCGCATTCTCCCTCTCCCATCACTCCTCCCTCTCCCATTACTCCTCCCTCTCCCATCGCTCCTCCCTCTCCCGATCGCCTCCTCCCCCTCCCGATCGCCCCTCCCTCTCCCGATCACCTCCTCCCTCTCCCGATCGCCTCCTCCCTCTCCCGATCGCCTCCTCCGTCTCCCGATCGCCCCTCTCTCTCCCGATCGCCTCCTCCCTCTCCCGATCGCCCCTCCCTCTCCCGATCGCCTCCTCCCTCTCCCGATCGCCCCTCTCTCTACCGATCGCCTCCTCCCTCTTCCGATCGCCCTTCCCCTCTCCCAATCGTCCCCACACTCTCCCGATTGCCCCTCCCGATCGCCCCGCCCCATAGCAGCCCCCTCCCAATTTCTCCTCCCCCTCCCAATTTCCCATCCCTCTCCCGATCGCCTCCTCCCTCTCCCATCACTCCTCCCTCGCCCGATCGCCCCTCCCTCTCCCGATCGCACCCTCCCTCTCCCGATCGCACCCTCCTTCTCCCGATCACCCCCTCCCTCTCCCGATCGCCTCCTCCCTTTCCCGATCGCCTCTTCCCTCTCCTGATCGCCCCTCCCTCTCCCGATCGCCCCTCCCTCTCCCGATCGCCCCTCCCTCTCCCGATCGCACCCTGTCTCTCCCAATCGCCTCCTGTCTCTTCCGATCGCCTCCTGTCTCTCTCGATCGCCTCCTGTCTCTCCCGATCGCTTCCTCCCTCTCCCATCACTCCTCCCTCTCCCGATCGCCTCCTCCCTCTCCCGATCGCCTCCTCCCTCTCCCGATCGCCCCTCCCTCTCCCGATCGCCACCCTCTCCCGATCGCCTCCTTTCTCTCCCGATCGCCTCCTCCCTCTCCCATCACTCCTCCCTCTCCCAATCGCCTTCTCCCTCTCCCAATCGCCTTCTCCCTCTCCCGATCGCCTCCTCCTTTTCCCGATCGCCTCCTCTCTCTCCTGATCGCCTCCTCCCTCTCCCATCACTCCTCCCTCTCCCGATCGCCTCCTCCCCCTCCCGATCACCCCTCCCTCTCCCAATCGCCTCCTCCCTCTCCCGATCGCCTCCTCCCTCTCCCGATCGACCCCCCTCTCCCGATCGCCCCTCCCTCTCCCGATCGCCCCTCCCTCTCCCGATCGCACCCTGTCTCTCCCAATCATCGCCTCCTGTCTCTCCCGATCGCCTCCTGTCTTTCCCGATCGCTTCCTCACTCTCCCATCACTCCTCCCTCTCCCGATCGCCTCCTCCCTCTCCCGATCGCCTCCTCCCTCTCCCGATCGCCCCTCCCTCTCCCGATCGCTACCCTCTCCCGATCGCCCCTCCCTCTCCCGATCGCCACCCTCTCCCGATCGCCTCCTGTCTCTCCCGATCGCCTCCTCCCTCTCCCATCACTCCTCCCTCTCCCAATCACCTTCTCCCTCTCCCAATCGCCTTCTCCCTCTCCCGATCGCCTCCTCCTTCTCCCGATCGCCTCCTCCCTCTCCTGATCGCCCCTCTCTCCCGATCGCCTCCACCATCTCCTGATCGCCCCCCTCTCCCGATCGCCTCCACCCTCTCCCGATCGCCCCTCCCTCTCCCGATCGCCCCCCTCTCCCGATCGCTTCCTGTCTCTCCCGATCGCCTCCTCCCTCTCCCATCACTCCTCCCTCTCCCAATCGCCTTCTCCCTCTCCCAATCGATTTCTCCCTCTCCCGATCGCCTCCTCCTTCTCCCGATCGCCTCCACCCTCCCCTGATCGCCCCCCTCTCCCGATCGCCTCCACCCTCTCCTGATCGCCCCCCTCTCCCAATCGCCTCCACCCTCTCCCGATCGCCCCTCCCTCTCCCGATCGCCCCCCTCTCCCGATCGCCTCCTCTCTCTCCCGATCGCCTCCTCCCTCTCCCATCACTCCTCCCTCTCCCGATCGCCTCCTCCCTCTCCCGATCGCCTCCTCCCTCTCCCGATCGCCTCCTCCCTCTCCCGATCGCCCCTCTCTCTCCCGATCGCCCCTCTCCCGATCGCCTCCTCCCTCTCCCGATCGCCCCTCCCTCTCCCGTTCGCCTCCTCCCTCTCCCGATCGCCCCTCCCTCTCCCGTTCGCCTCCTCCCTCTCCTGATCGCCTCCTCCCTCTCCCGATCGCCTCCTCCCTCTCCCGATCGCCCCTCCCTCTCCCGTTCGCCTCCTCCCTCTCCTGATCGCCTCCTCCCTCTCCCGTTCGCCTCCTCCCTCTCCCGATCGCCTCCTCCCTCTCCTGATCGCCCACTCCCTCTCCCGATCGCCTCCTCCCTCTCCTGATCACCCCCTCCCTCTCCCGATCGCCTCTTCCCTCTCCCGATCGCCCCCTCTCTCCCGATCGCCTCCTCCTTCTCCCGATTGCCCCTCCCTCACCCGATCGCCCCTCTCTCTCCCGATCGCACCCTCCCTCTCCCGATCGCCCTGTGATGAAATATTCCATTCATCACTGCCTGTGACTGTGGTCGGTTTCAGTGTCATTTCCCTTCCCCCAGTCCTCATTGTATTGTTTATTGGAATGTGCTGGAATGTGCTGTGTGTGTAGGGCTCCGCCCATACCTGGCCCCTTTTGTAAGCTAGCTCAGTCTGGCCTCAGTCTCCAGAAGGAAGATACCTCTCTCTCTTACGTGTTACTTTCTAAGTTAATAAAAGCCTTGTTTTGTTTCGCTAACATCGAGTCTCGGAATTATTGAGGCACATCACGCCCCTCTCTCCCGATCGCACACTCCCTCTCCCGATCGCACCCTCTCTTTCCCGATCGACCCACTCCCGATCGCCTCCTCCCCCTCCCGATCGCCTCCGCCCTCTCTCGATTGCCCCTCCTTCTCCCAATCGCCTCCTCCCTCTCCCTATAGTCCCCTCCCTCTCCCAATCGCCTCCTCCCTCTCCCGGTAGCCCCCTCCCTCTCCCAATCGCCTCCTCCCTCTCCCGATAGCCCCCTCCCTCTCCCGATCGCACCCTCTCTCTCCCGATCGCCCCCTCTCCCGATCGCCTCCTCCCTCTCCCGATCGCCCCTCTCTCCCGATCGCACCCTCCCTCTCCCAATCGCACCCTCTCTCTCCCGATCACCCCCCTCTCCCGATCGCATCCTCCCTCTCCCATCACTCCTCCCTCTCCCATCACTCCTCCCTCTCCCATCATTCCTCCCTCTCCCATCACTCCTCCCTCTCCCGATCGCCTCCTCCCCCTCCCGATCGCCCCTCCCTCTCCCGATCGCCTCCTCCCTCTCCCGATCGCCTCCTCCCTCTCCCGATCGCCCCTCTCTCTCCCGATCGCCCCTCTCTCTCCCGATCGCCCCTCTCTCCCGATCGCCTCCTCCCTCTCCCGATCGCCCCTCCCTCTCCCGATCGCCTCCTCCCTCTCCCGATCGCCCCTCTCTCTCCCGATCGCCCTTCCCCTCTCCCATCACTCCTACCTCTCCCGATCGCCTCCACCCTCTCCTGATCGCCCCCCTCTCCCGATCGCCTCCACCCTTTCCCGATCGCCCCTCCCTCTCCCAATCGCCCCTCTCTCTCCTGATCGCCTCCTCCCTCTCCCATCACTCCTCCCTCTCCCGATCGCCTCCACCCTCTCCTGATCGCCCCCCTCTCCCGATCGCCTTCACCCTCTCCCGATCGCCCCTCCCTCTCCCGATCGCCCCCCTCTCCCGATCGCTTCCTGTCTCTCCCGATCGCCTCCTCTCTCTCCCATCACTCCTCCCTCTCCCAATCGCCTTCTCCCTCTCCCAATCGTCTTCTCCCTCTCCCGATCGCCTCCTCCTTCTCCCGATCGCCTCCTCTCTCTCCTGATCGCCTCCTCCCTCTCCCATCACTCCTCCCTCTCCCGATCGCCTCCTCCCCCTCCCGATCGCCCCTCCCTCTCCCGATCGCCTCCTCCCTCTCCCGATCGCCTCCTCCCTCTCCCGATCGCCCCCCCTCTCCCGATCGCCCCTCCCTCTCCCGATCGCCCCTCCCTCTCCCGATCGCACCCTGTCTCTCCCAATCGCCTCCTGTCTCTCCCGATCGCCTCCTGTCTCTCCCGATCGCTTCCTCCTTCTCCCATCACTCCTCCCTCTCCCGATCGCCTCCTCCCTCTCCCGATCGCCTCCTTCCTCTCCCGATCGCCCCTCCCTCTCCCGATCGCCACCCTCTCCCGATCGCCCCTCCCTCTCCCGATCGCCACCCTCTCCCGATCGTCTCCTGTCTCTCCCCATCGCCTCCTCCCTCTCCCATCAATCCTCCCTCACCCAATCGCCTTCTCCCTCTCCCAATCGCTTCTCCCTCTCCCGATCGCCTCCTCCTTCTCCCGATCGCCTCCTCCCTCTCCTGATCGCCCCCCTCTCCCGATCGCCTCCACCCTCTCCCGATCGCCCCTCCCTCTCCCGATCGCCCCCCTCTCCCGATCGCTTCCTGTCTCTCCCGATCGCCTCCTCCCTCTCCCATCACTCCTCCCTCTCCCAATCGCCTTCTCCCTCTCCCAATCGCCTTCTCCCTCTCCCGATCGCCTCCTGCTTCTCCCGATCGCCTCCTCCCTCTCCTGATCGCCCCCCTCTCCCGATCGCCTCCACCCTCTCCCGATCGCCCCTCCCTCTCCCGATCGCCCCCCTCTCCCAATCGCCTCCTCTCTCTCCCGATCGCCTCCTCCCTCTCCCATCACTCCTCCCTCTCCCGATCGCCTCCTCCACCTCCCGATCGCCCCTCCCTCTCCCGATCGCCTCCTCCCTCTCCCGATCGCCTCCTCCCTCTCCCGATCGCCTCCGCCCTCTCCCATCACTCCTCCCTCTCCTGATCGCCTCCTCCCTCTCCCGATCGCCTCCTCCCTCTCCCGATCGCCCCTCTCTCTCCCGATCGCCCCTCTCTCTCCCAATCGCCTCCTCCCTCTCCCGATCGCCCCTCCCTCTCCCGTTCGCCTCCTCCCTCTCCCGATCGCCCCTCCCTCTCCCGTTCGCCTCCTCCCTCTCCTGATCGCCCCCTCCCTCTCCCGATCGCCTCCCCCCTCTCCCGATCGCCCCTCTCTCTCCCAATCGCCCCTCCCTCTCCCGTTCGCCTCCTCCCTCTCCCGATCGCCTCCTCCCTCTCCTGATCGCCCCCTCCCTCTCCCGATCGCCTCCTCCTTCTCCTGATCACCCCCTCCCTCTCCCGATCGCCTCCTCCCTCTCCCGATCGCCCCCTCTCTCCCGATCGCCTCCTCCCTCTCCCGATTGCCCCTCCCTCACCCGATTGCCCCTCTCTTTCCCGATCGCCCCACTCCCGATCGCCTCCTCCCTCTCCCGATCGCCTCCGCCCTCTCTCGATCGCCCCTCCCTCTCCCAATCGCCTCCTCCCTCTCCCTATAGTCCCCTCCCTCTCCCAATCGCTTCCTCCCTCTCCCGGTAGCCCCCTCCCTCTCCCAATCGCCTCCTCCCTCTCCCGATAACCCCCTCCCTCTCCCGATCGCGCCTCCCTCTCCCGATCGCACCCTGTCTCTCCCAATCGCCTCCTGTCTCTCCCGATCGCTTCCTCCTTCTCCCATCACTCCTCCATCTCCTGATCGCCTCCTCCCTCTCCCGATCGCCTCCTTCCTCTCCCGATCGCCCCTCCCTCTCCCGATCGCCACCCTCTCCCGATCGCCCCTCCCTCTCCCGATCGCCACCCTCTCCCGATCGCCTCCTGTCTCTCCCGATTGCCTCCTCCCTCTACCATCACTCCTCCCTCTCCCAATCGCCTTCTCCCTCTCCCAATCGCCTTCTCCCTCTCCCGATCGCCTCCTCCTTCTCCCGATCGCCTCCTCCCTCTCCTGATCGCCCCCCTCTCCCGATCGCCTCCACCCTCTCCCGATCGCCCCTGCCTCTCCCGATCGCCCACCTCTCCCGATCGCTTCCTGTCTCTCCCGATCGCCTCCTCCCTCTCCCATCACTCCTCCCTCTCCCAATCGCCTTCTCCCTCTCCCAATCGCCTTCTCCCTCTCCCGATTGCCTCCTCCTTCTCCCGATCGCCTCCTCCCTCTCCTGATCGCCCCCCTCTCCCGATCGCCTCCACCCTCTCCTGATCGCCCCCCTCTCCCGATCGCCCCCACCCTCTCCCGATCGCCCCTCCCTCTCCCGATCGCCCCCCTCTCCCGATCGCCACCTCTCTCTCCCGATCGCCTCCTCCCTCTCCCATCACTCCTCCCTCTCCCGATCGCCTCCACCCCCTCCCGATCGGCCCTCCCTCTCCCGATCGCCTCCTCCCTCTCCCGATCGCCTCCTCCCTCTCCCGATCGCCTCCTCCCTCTCCCATCACTCTTCCCTCTCCTGATTGCCTCCTCCCTCTCCCGATCGCCTCCGCCCTCTCTCGATCGCCCCTCCCTCTCCCAATCGCCTCCTCCCTCTCCCTATAGTCCCCTCCCTCTCCCAATCGCCTCCTCCCTCTCCCGGTAGCCCCCTCCCTCTCCCAATCGCCTCCTCCCTCTCCCGATAACCCCCTCCCTCTCCCGATCGCGCCTCCCTCTCCCGATCGCACCCTGTCTCTCCCAATCGCCTCCTGTCTCTCCCGATCGCCTCCTGTCTCTCCCGATCGCTTCCTCCTTCTCCCATCACTCCTCCCTCTCCCGATCGCCTCCTCCCTCTCCCGATCGCCCCCTCCCTCTCCCGATCGCCTCCTCCTTCTCCTGATCACCCCCTCCCTCTCCCGATCGCCTCCTCCCTCTCCCGATCGCCCCCTCTCTCCCGATCGCCTCCTCCCTCTCCCGATTGCCCCTCCCTCTCCTGATCGCCCCTCTCTCTCCCGATCGCACCCTCCCTCTCCCGATCACCCCTCTCTCCCGATCGCACCCTCCCTCTCCCGATCGCACCCTCTCTTTCCTGATCGCCCCACTCCCGATCGCCTCCTCCCTCTCCCGATCGCCTCCGCCCTCTCTCGATCGCCCCTCCCTCTGCCAATCGCCTCCTCCCTCTCCCTATAGCCCCCTCCCTCTCCCAATCGCCTCCTCCCTCTCCCGATCGCCTCCTCCCTCTCCCGATCGCCCCTCCCTCTCCCGATCGCCCCCTCTCTCCCGATCGCCTCCTCCCTCTCCCGATTGCCCCTCCCTCTCCCGATCGCCCCTCTGTCTGCCGATCGCACCCTCCCTCTCCCAATCGCCCCTCTCTCCCGATCGCACCCTCCCTCTCCTGATCGTCTCCGCCCTCTCTCGATCGCCCCTCCCTCTCCCAATCGCCTCCTCCCTCTCCCTATAGCCCCCTCCCTCTCCCAATCGCCTCCTCCCTCTCCCGATAGCCCCCTCCCTCTCCCGATCGCACCCTCTCTCTCCCGATCGCCCCCTCTCCCGATCGCCTCCTCCCTCTCCCGATCGCCCCTCTCTCTCCCGATCGCACCCTCCCTCTCCCAATCGCACCCTCTCTCTCCCGATCGCCCCCCTCTCCCGATCGCATCCTCCCTCTCCCATCACTCCTCCCTCTCCCATCACTCCTCCCTCTCCCACCACTCCTCCCTCTTCCGATCGCCTCCTCACTCTCCCATCACTCCTCCCTCTCCCGATCGCCCTCCTCTCTCCCGATCGCCTCCTCCCTCTCCCGATCGCCCTTCTCTCACCCGATTGCCTCCTCCCTCTCCCATCACTCCTCCCTCTCCCATCACTCCTCACTCTCCCATCACTCCTCCCTCTCCCATCACTCCTCCCTCTCCCGATCGCCCTCCTCTCTCCCGATCGCCTCCTCCCTCTCCCGATCGCCCTTCTCTCACCCGATTGCCTCCTCCCTCTCCCATCGCCTCCTCCCTCTCCAATCACTCCTCCCTCAAACTTTAACTCTGTGGGTTGTAGTTAATAAGGCCTTTCTGGTGCAGAGTGACTGTTGGTAAACCATTTAACTGGTGTAACTAGAGGGATTGATTTAATTTAAATGCAATTAATTAAAGGGGATACTAGCATCTAAAATCGGGCAGAGGGTGTCCATAACTAACAATAAAAAATTTAATTAATTACATAGAATGGAGCAGGTGATGTGTTACTGTTGTGAGATGTGGGAGCCGGTGAACCCCATTGAGGCTCACGGTGATTACATCTGTGACAAGTGTCTGCTGCTACAGGAACTCCAGCTCCGTGTTGATGAGCTGGAGTCTGAGCTTCAGACACTGCGACACATCAGGGAGTGGGAGAAGTACCTGGACTCTGTGTATCAGGAGGTGGTCACACCTATGAAGTTAATTAATTCAGATATAGCCCATGGTCAGGGACAGGACGGTGTGACTATGAGTGAGGCAGGTACGGGGATCCAGGAGGTAGAGCTGGAGGAGCCGCAGCCCTTGCTCTTGTCCAACAGGTTCGAGGTTCTTACTCCCTGTGGGGACAGGAGCAGGGACTGCAGGGAGGATGAGCAACCTGGCCACAGTGGAACAGGGGGCCATTCAAGAGGGGGGAGTAAATAGAAATGTTGTAGTGGTAGGGGATAGTATTATTAGGGGGATAGATAGAGTTCTCTGCAGCCGAAAGCGAGAGTCCCGAAGGCTGTGTTGCCTACCCGGTGCCAGGGTTAAGGACATCTCCTCTGGGCTGGAAAGAAACTTGCAGTGGGAGGGGGTGGATCCAGTTGTCGTGGTCCATGTTGGTACAAACGACGTAAATAGGACTAGGAAGCCGGTTCTGTTAAAGGAGTATGAGCAGCTAGGGGTCAAATTAAAAAACAGAACCTCAAGGGTAATAATCTCTGGATTGTTACCTGAGCCACGAGCGAATTTGGCTAGGACAAATAAAATTAGAGAGTTCAATGCGTGGCTCAAAGACTGGTGTGGGAGAAATGGGTTTTGCTTCCTGGGACACTGGCACCAGTACTGGGGCAGGAGGGAGCTGTTCCATTGGGACGGGCTTCACTTGGCCAGTGCTGGGACTAGAGTCCTGGCGGATCATATAACTAGGGCTGTAGAGAGGGCTTTAAACTAACTAGTTGGGGGGAGGTTCCTAGAGAGCAAATAATAAAAATGACAACAGAGAAGGTCATAGACTTAGGTGGCAGTGGGGAAATTAAAAACCAGAGCGTGTCAGGAAGGGGCAGAAGGTATGGAGTAAAAGGTAAAGTAATAAAAAGAGCAAAAGCAGGAACTAAGTGTCACAAAACATATTTGAAAGTTCTCTATCTGAATGCACGTAGCATTCGTAACAAAATAGACGAGTTAATGGCACAAATAACTACATATGGGTATGATCTTGTGGCCATTACATAAACATGGCTGCAGGGTGACAATGCCTGGGAATTAAACATACCAGGTTATTTAACAATCAGGAAGGACAGGCAGGAAGGAAGGGGAGGTGGGGTGGCTATGTTAATAAAGGAAGGAATCACTGTAAGAAATGATATTGGGTGGAGGTAAGGAATAATAAGGGGAAAAAAACACTAGTGGGTGTAGTCTATAGGCCTCCGAACAGTTGCAACTCTGTTGGACGGAGTATCAATCAGGAAATAGTTGAGGCTTACAAGGGAACATCTATAATTATGGGGGATTTTAACTATCATATTAATTGGACAAATCAAATTGGGCAGGGCTGCCTTGAGGATGAGTTCATTGAGTGTATTAGGGATGGGTTTCTTGAGCAGTATGTTACTGAACCGACCAGGGGGCAAGCAACCTTAGATCTGGTCCTGTGTAACGAGACAGGATTAATTAAAAATGTCCTAGTAAAGGATCCCCTTGGAATGAGTGACCATAACATGGTTGAATTCCATATTCAATTAGAGGGTGAGAAGGTTGGATCTCAAACAAGCGTGCTAAGCTTGAATAAAGGAGACTATGAAGGTATGAGAGCGGAATTGAGTAGAGTGGATTGGGAAAATAGATTAAAGGGTAAGACGATACATGATCAGTGGTGTACATTTAAGGAGTTATTTTACAACTTCCAAAAAATATATATTCCACTGAGAAGAAAAGGGTGTAAAAGAAAAGACAGCCATCCATGGCTAAGTAAAGAAATTAAGGATAGTATTCGACTAAAAACAAGGGCATATAAGGTAGCCAAATCTAGTGGGAGGATAGAGGATTGGGAAAACTTTAAAAGACAGCAAAATATAACAAAAAGATTGATTAAGAAAGGGAAGATAGATTATGAAAGTAAATTAGCAAGAAATATAAAAACAGATAGTAAGAGTTTTTATAGTTATATAAAAAGAAAAAGGGTGGCTAAAGTAAATGTTGGTCCCTTAGAGGATGAGACCGGGAAATTAATGGTGGGAAATATGGAGATGGCAAAAACACTGAATGAATATTTTGTATCAGTCTTTACAGTAGAGGACACTAAGAATATCCCAACACTGGACAAACAGGGGGCTATGGGGGGGAGGAGCTAAACACGATCAAAATCACTAAGGAAGTGGTACTCGGTAAAATAATGGGACTCAAGGCGGATAAATCACCTGGACCTGATGGCTTACATCCTAGGGTCTTGAGGGAAGTGGCGGTAGGGATTGTGGATGCATTGGTAATAATTTTCCAAAACTCCCTGGACTCAGCAAAGGTCCCGGCAGACTGGAAAACTGCTAATGTAACACCCTTATTTAGAAAGGGCAGTAGACAGAAGGCTGGAAACTATAGACCGGTTAGCCTAACATCTGTGGTAGGTAAAATTTTGGAGTCCATTATTAAGGAGACAGTAACAGGACATTTGGATAATCATAATTTAATAGGACAAAGTCAGCATGGTTTTATGAAGGGGAAGTCATGTTTGACAAATTTGCTGGAGTTCTTTGAGGAAGTAACATATAGGGTGGATAAAGGGGAACCAGTGGACGTAGTGTATTTAGACTTCCAAAAGGCATTTGACAAGGTGCCACACAAAAGATTATTGCTTAAGATAAAAAATTACAGGATTGGGGGTAATATTCTGGCATGGATAGAGGATTGGCTATCTAACAGAAGGCAGAGAGTTGGGATAAATGGTTCATTCTCAGACTGGCAATCAGTAACTAGTGGTGTTCCGCAGGGGTCAGTGCTGGGTTCCCAACTCTTTACAATCTATATTAACGATTTGGAGGAGGGGACCGAGTGTAACATATCAAAGTTTGCAGATGATACTAAGATGGGAGGGAAAGTAGTGAGTGAGGAGGATATAAAAAACCTGCAAGGGGACATAGACAGGCTAAGTAAGTGGGCAGAGATTTGGCAGATGGAATACAATACTGGAAAGTGTGAGGTTATGCACTTTGGCAGGAAAAATCGTAGAGCAAGTTATTATCTTAATGGCAAGAAACTGGAAAGTACTGAAGTACAAAGGGATCTGGGGGTCCTGGTGCACGAAACTCAAAAGGTTAGTATGCAGGTGCAGCAAGTGATTAAGAAGGCCAATGGAATGTTGGCTTTCATTGCTAGGGGGATAGAATATAAAAATAGGGAGGTATTGCTTCAGTTGTACAAGGTATTGGTGAGACCGCACCTGGAATACTGCATACAGTTTTGGTGTCCATGCTTAAGAAAAGACATACTTGCTCTCGAGTCAGTACAAAGAAGGTTCACTCGGTTAGTCCCGGGGATGAGGGGATGAACATATGGGGAGAGGTTGAGTAGATTGGGACTTTACTCATTGGAGTTCAGAAGAATGAGAGGCGATCTTATTGAAAGATATAAGATTGTGAAGGGGTTGGATCGGGTGGATGCAGGGAGGATGTTCCCGATGATGGGTGAAACTAGAACTAGGGGGCATAGTCTTAGAATAAGGGGCTGCTCTTTCAAAACTGAGATGAGGAGGAACTACTTCACTCAGAGGGTGGTAGGTCCATGGAATATGCTGCCCCAAAAAGCTGTAGAAGCTACATCATTACATAAATTTAAAACAGGAATAGACAGTTTCCTAGAAGTAAAGGGAATTACGGGTTACGGGGAGCGGGCAGGAATTTGGACATGAGTCTAGGTTCGGATCGGACATGGGCCTGTGGGTAGCGGAGCGGGCCCAGGGGCCGTGTAGCCTGATCCTGCTCCTATTTCGTGTGTCTAATTCTGTTAGATTCAGGAGATGATTCTGTGATAGTAGATTGGCGGTTAGGATCAGATCAGCCATGATCTTATTGAATGGCGGAGCAGGCTCGAGGGGCCGATTGGCCTACTCCTGCTCCTATTTCTTATGTTCTTATGTTCTTATGATTGCCTCCTCCCTCTCCCGATCGCCTCCTCCCTCTCCCGACACCTCCTCCCTCTCCCGATAGCCCCCTCCCTCTCCCGATCGCACCCTCTCTTTCCCGATCGCTCCCCCTCTCCCGATCGCCTCCTCCCTCTCCCATCACTCATCCCTCTCCCATCACTCCTCCCTCTCCCACCATTCCTCCCTCTCCCGATCGCCTCCTCCCTCTCCCATCACTCCTCCCTCTCCCATCACTCCTCCCTCTCCCATCACTCCTCCCTCTCCCGATCGCCCTTCTCTCTCTCGATCGCCTCCTCCCTCTCCCATTACTCCTCCCTCTCCCGATCGCCCTTCTCTCTCCCGATTGCCTCCTCCTTCTCCCGATCGCCCTTCTCTCTCCCGATCGCCTCCTCCCTCTCCCATCACTCCTCCCTCTCCCATCACTCTTCTCCCTCCCGATCGCCTCCTTCCTCTCCCATCACTCCTCCCTCTCCCATCACTCCTCCCTCTCCCACCACTCCTCCCTCTCCCACCACTCCTCCCTCTCCCGATCGCCTCCTCCCTCTCCCATCACTCCTCCCTCTCCCATCACTTCTCCCTCTCCCGACCGCCTCTTCCCTCTCCCGATCGCCTCTTCCCTCTCCCGATCGCCTCCTCCCTCTCCCGATAGCCTCCTCCCTCTCCCGATAGCCTCCTCCCTCTCCCGATGGCCTCCTCCCTCTCCCGATAGCCACCTCCCTCTCCTGATAGCCTCCTCCTTCTCCTGATAGCCTCCTCCAACTCCCGATAGCCTCCTCCCTCTCCCGACTGCACCCTCCCAATCGCCTCCTCCTTCTCCCGATCGCCTCCTTCCTCTCCCGATAGCCTCCTCCCTCTCCCGATAGCCTCCTCCCAATCGCTTCCTCCCTCTCCTAGGACCTACCAGAGAACAGCTGCCAGTGACGCAGCAGCCCAAAATTGAAACTTTCTCTACTTGCAAACTGCCTGCGAAGGTGTAATATCATGGTGTAACAGTGGGAGTCACATCCTACTCATTTTCAGCATCACAGTCACACGTGGCTAACTATGGCTGAGTTAATGCTGGCCTTGCCAAGGATGCCCACATCCTGAGAATGAATAAAAGAACACTGGTGCAGTAAGCAGTAATCCAGAGGATTGGGAGCAGTTTAGGATTCAACAAAGGAGGACAAAGGGATTAATTAAGAAAGGGAAAATAGAATATGAGAGTAAGCTTGCATGGAACATAAACACTGACTGTAAAAGCTTTTATAGATATGTGAAGAGAAAAAGATTGGTGAGGTCAAGCGTAGGTCCCTTGCAGTCAGAATCAGGGGAATTTATAATGGGGAACAAAGAAATGGTTGACCAATTAAATACATATTTTGGTTCTGTCTTCACAAAGGAGGACACAAATAACCTCCCAGAAATGTCGGGGAACATGGGGTCTGATGAAAGGGAGGAACTGAAAGAAATCAGTATTTGTAGGGAAATGGTGTTCGGGAAATTGATGGGATTGAAGGCCGATAAATCCCCAGGGCCTGATAATCTACATCCTAGGGTACTTAAAGAAATGGCCCTAGAAATAGTAGATGCATTGCTGATCATCTTCCAACATTCGATGGAATCTGGAACAGTACCCATGGATTGGAGGGTAGCTAATGTTACCCCACTATTCAAAAAAGGTGGTAGAGAGAAAATGGGGAATTACAAACCAGTAAGGCTGACATCGGTAGTGGGGAAAATGCTAGAGTCCATTATAAAAGATGTAATAGCAGAGCACTTGGAAAGCAGTGACAGGATCGGACAAAGTCAACATGGATTTACAAAAGGTAAATCGTGCTGGACTAATCTACTGGAATTTTTTGAGGATGTAACTAGTAAAATAGATAAGGGAGAACCAGTGAATGTGGTGTATTTGGACTTTCAGAAGGCTTTCGATAAGGTCCCACATAAGAGATTAGCGTGTAAAGTTAAGGCACATGGGATTGGGGGCAAGGTATGGACTTGGATAGAGAACTGGTTGGCAGATAGAAAGCAAAGAGTTGGAATAAACTGGTCTTTTTCCGAGTGGCAGGCAGTGACTAGTGGGGTACCGCAGGGATCGGTCCTTGGACCCCAGCTATTCACAATATATATTAATGATCTAGACAAGGGAACTAGATGTAATATCTCCAAATTTGCAGACGACACAAAGCCGGGTGGGAGTGTGTGCTGTGAGGAGGATGCTGAGAAACTACAGGATGATTTGGACAGTTGGGTGATTGGGCAGAAACATGGCAGATGCAATATAACGTGGATAAATGTGAGGTTATCCACTTTGGTGTCAAAAACAGGAAGGCAGATTATTATCTGATTGGCAATAGATTGGGAGAAGGGGAAGTGCAACGAGACCTGGGTGTCCTTGTGCACCAGTCGCTGAAGGTAAGCATGCAGGTGCAGCAGGCGGTTAAGAAGGCAAATGGTATGTTGGCCTTCATAGCGAGAGGGTTTGAGTACAGGAACAAGGATGTCTTGCTGCAGTTGTACAGGGCCTTGGTGAGAGCACACCTTGAGTATTGTGTGCAGTTTTGGTCACCTTATCTGAGGAAGGATGTTCTTGCCATGGAGGGAGCGCAGTGAAGATTCACCAGGCTGATACCTGGGATGGCAGGAATGACGTATGAGGAGAGATTGGGTCGATTGGGCTTGTACTCGCTGGAGTTTAGAAGAATGAGAGGGGATCTCATTGAAACTTATAAAATTCTGGCAGGACTGGACAGACTCGATGCAGGGAGGATGTTCCCGATGGTCGGGGAATCCAGAACCAGGGGTCACAGTCTAAGGATAAGGGGTAGGCCTTTTAGGACAGAAATGAGGAGGAATTTCTTCACCCAGAGAGTGGTGAACCTGTGGAATTCTCTACCACAGAAGGCAGTAGAGGCCAATTCATTAAATATATTCAAGAAGGAGTTGGATATATTTCTTAAGGCTAAAGGGATCAAGGGGTATGGGGAGAAAGCAGGGACCGGGTACTGAACTTGGATGATCAGCCATGATCGCATTGAATGGTGGAGCAGGCTAGAGGGGCCGAATGGCCTACTCCTGCTCCTATCTTCTATGTTTCTATGTTCTGAGGTTGTGGTTAAAAGCACATTGTTGCAGCAGAGTAGGACTTTTTCTGTGTCTAAACCATGTTATACCTGATCTGGGAACATTTGGACCCCTGAAATTTACATACATGTATATAATTTTATAGCACAGAAACAGGCCATTCGGCCCAACAGGTGTATGCTCGATGCAAGCCTCCTCCTGCCAAATTATGGTAAAATATTCAATTTTCAAGTATTGAGATTCCTCATCTTGAAGAGCACTAAAATTCATCTGAAATGTTTAAGAAACTATTAAGATTGTAGCGTTTAAAAGAATTTTCTGGAAGCAGCACTCTGTGCAGTTTTCTCTCCAATGAGTGTGTTTTTGATTAGTCATGTAGTAGTTCAGGAGATAAGGGAGAAGGTGTGGCAGATGCAGATGTCTGAATTTTCTCTTATCTTCATATTGCAGTCTTGAATAAATGTATTTCTTTCCCTTGAGATACAGATTCAGTTATTTGCAAACCTTTCCATAAAACATTACAGAAATGGCTCACAAATAGAGCTAAATATGACATTACCTCGGAAAGGTAGGGTCTACCTCATTCTTTGAAAGAATCTCCAAATACCAAACATCTAGATATAATGCCTTGTTGTGAATGCGCCCTTAGTTTTATGACCAAAGGATCAAACATTGATTGTCCTGTAACAACGAGAGCACTGAAACATCTTCAGTCAACAATAAAACTACTCCATGCCAAGTTGGAAAGAAAATGAGGAGTGTAGGAACTTTGTAATGTGGAGGCTAAACTTTCAGTAAAGAAAGAAGAAAAGAAAGACTAGCATTTATATAGCGCCTTTCACAACCTCAGCATGTCCCAAAGCGCTTTACAGCCAATGAAGTACTTTTTGAAGTGTAGTTGTAATGTAGGAAATGTGGCAGCCAAGTTGCACATAGCAAGCTCCCACAAACAGCAATGTGATAATAACTAGATAATCTGTTTTAGTGATGTTGGTTGAGGGATAAATATTGGCCGGGACACTGGGGATAACTCCCCTGCTCTTCTTCGAAATAGGGCCATGGGATCTTTTATATCCACCTGAGAGAACAGACGTTTAACATTTCATCCGAAAGACGGCACCTTCGACAATGCAGCACTCCCTCAGTACTTCACTGGGAGTGTCAGCCTAGATTTTGCGCTCAAGTCTCAAAGAATGAGGGAGAGTGCGCCTACAGTAACCTAACATTCATCTTCATTTATTAAAGCTCCACATATAAGTAGTATTGTACTAACATAGTGCACAAACTTCTGGTAGGAGTTTGAGGGCAATTTGGGGCACAGCTGGTGAAGCATTTGTGTGGCGCTGCCAAAACAGCAATGTTTACTGAATACTTGCAGAATGCTCCTTTCAGATAGCCTTGAGAGACGGCTTCTGCATGTTGGCTCAAAGTGGCACCGAAACTGTATAGTGAACCTGACATTTTGTGTTGGGTCTTATCCAACAGACCATTCTAGCACAGCATTTGTCAATATTTAACAAAAACAGGTATCATCAGACATGCAGAAGATCAGTTAGTATCTGTGGTTGTTGATTGTCCTATAACAAAGTTTCAGGCTTGCGCGCTTGTTCAAACTGAAAAAGAAAGGGGCAGGCTACCATATTCATAGAATCAGAAAAAGGGGAGGGAAAAGTTAAAATATAAATAGATAAACAAATACTGAGCGGAGATAGCAGTGGAGTAATTGTTTGGATCATTTCAGTCACGCAATGGAAACATTAACAAAATGTTTAAAAAAATCATTAAGAGAAACAAAGGGTGTGTGAATAACTTACAGCAGTGGAGGTGTATGGAAAATGCAAGAAAATGTGAGATGTGAAAAACACAGAAAACCTGGGGGGCGTCAGGTTTGAAATTAAAGCAGAATGAATTGGCAAAGTTCACTGGGTCAATCAGCATCAAAGAAGAAGTCAACGGGGAAAGTGTTAACTCGCTTACCAGAACCTTCATGGCTTGCCAACAAGTAGTAGGTGGAGATGGAGTTGGATTGGTCCATTAGGTTTTCTTGCCACCCCACTCAGTTGAAAGTGTTTTGAAAGAAAGAAAGCCTTGCATTTATATAGCGCTCTTTCATAACCTCCAGATGTCCCAAAACGCTTTACAGCCAATGAAGTACTTTTGAGATGTAGTCACTGTTGTAATGTAAGAAACACGGCAGTCAATTTTCACACAGTAACAGCAATGTGATAATGACCAGATAATCTGTTTTTAGGTGTTGGTTGGGGGTTAAATAAGGAAAGCTCACCTGCTCTTCTTTGAATAGTGCCATGGCACATTTTACCTCCACCTGAGAGGGCAGACAGGGTTTAATGACTCATCCAAAAGTCGGCACTTCCGACAGTGCAGCACTCCCTCAGTGCTGCACTGGAGTGTCAGCCTAGATTTTGTGCTCATGTCTCAAGGCCTTGAGCCTACAACCTTCTGACTCGAGAGACGAGAGTGCTACCCACTGAGCCACAGCTGACACCTGCTAGTTCAGGATGCTCTTTGTACCAGCTTGTAAGATTTGAACCTGAGTCTTCTTAATGCGTCTTCTAACTTCACTGTTAGTACTGTAAGCTTTTGGTCATCTGTCCTATTATCTCCTTATATGGCTTGGTGTCAAACTTTCTTTGGTAACGTTCCTGTGAGGTACCTTGGGACATTTTACTACATTAAAGGCGCTATATAAATGTAAGTTGTTGTTGTCTGGATCCTTTAGTTAGAAAACTGAAATAATCTAAACTATGGACTTCACATCTGCAATTAATGTCATTCTGGGGACAATTTTCGTCCAACTACCGTACACACTGAAAATCAGGGCGCTCAGCAGACCAACATTTTAAAGAATGGGCCCACAACCAACATTCAGCAGCACTTGGTTTACTCCCCATGGTGATATTATGGAAAATAAATATAAGAACAGACAAAGGATTTAATATCATAGACAGTTTCCAATAAAATCATCGCAGACTGATGCAGGATATAAATACACATTTATCTTTTTTATGTTAATAAAGAAAAGTAGCATTTATGACTGGAATTGATTTACGGGGGGAATTTTCCCAGCCCTGGGGAGGCGGGACTGCCGGGAAAATGGCAGAAACTGGGAGCGGGTACCAAACCTGCTCCCAACCCGCCTCCGTGCCATCTTCCTGGGAGGCGGGTGCCCGACTCGCGCAGGGACCCGTCTCCTCGAGGCGGGAAAGGGATTACAGCCAATTAACTGCCTGTTAAGAGGTAGTTAACAGGCAGTTAAGAGGCTTATCCCCATTTTACCCCAGCAAGTGCGGGCTTCCCGACGTTGGGAAACCCCGCCAGGGTCAGCAAGGTGAGCAGCGGGTCTGCGGGGGTGAGAGGAATCGAAAAGTCCACTGTGGAAGTGAGTGATGGGTGCAAGTGTGGAGAGGTAAGTATGAGAGGTGAGTGTAAAGTGTTAGAAAAAGTTTACTTACCTTTGTTTCTTTCTGCAGGCTTCAACTTTTGAGGATCCGGAGGTGCCTCATCTCAACAGCAGAGATGACAGAATGGCTGCTGCATTCTCAGATACTGCAGCCATCTGATTTCTGCAGAGGAAAGAGGTTTTGGTGAGCCTTCAGTAAGGGCTCACCATAGAACAGAGATTGTCAATGTTTGACAGCTTCTCTAAGCTGTCAAACGCTGACAATTCATCTGTCAAAATTTTTTTGACAGATGAAACGTCATACGCTGACATCATCTGTCACCGGCTTTCCCTTAATTGGCCTGCTAAGCCCGCAGGGCGGGCTTAACAAGGTCAATCAAGGGATAATAGCATGGGTTGGCCAGACGTCGTTGGGGGCGGGACTGAAACCCGACAACCAGCAGTCCTGCTCCCATTGACATAATCCAGCCCATTGTTATGGAAGCAGACAGCACCTTTCCTTTATTATCACACAGCAATATTCAGGACACCTATACTTTTCAGTTATTGCAATTAACTGGAATATATACACTTCCTTTATTGCACAACATAAATGCGAACACTCAATGTTCACTTTTATTAGTTAAAATTTATTGTTTTCATCAACAGAATATGCTGATGCTTTACTCCTTACTATGTATAAAAAAGACTTGCAGCGCCTTTCATGATCTCAGGACGTCCCAAAGCGCTTTACAGCCAATGAAGTACTTTTTGAAGTGTAGTCACTGTTGTAATGTAGGAAACATTAATCACCAATCAACACCAATCCTGGGATCGCATAATGCACACATGCACTTTACAGTCGACATCACTGAATTGTGAACAGGAGCAGGAATCCAGGCTGATTCTCCCCATCCTTAGCAATGGGAACATTGAGACAACTGTAACACCCCACTGGCACCTTCAGTGAGATCAGCAAACACAGCACAGTCTGGTGTTTGGACCTGGGGCCTTCCTGGTTGTATGACTCGTTGATATACCGCATGATCTATTTACTCATGTAATTTAGGAAAGCTCAATTAAAAAAAATCATTATTTTGTCAACACTAGAAATTATTTTACAAAATTGCATATTTGGATGCATGTGTCAAAGTGTGTGCTCCCAATGGGTGTGGCTCCCTACAGGGGACCGTGATATCATAAAATTACCACTACAATGGTTTTTATGGTTAAAATGTTAAAACTCAACGGGGGAGAAATTCGGTGGAGCCGTAAACGGGGCGCCAAGCTCGCCTGGGCGCCGGAATTAGCGCAGCGATCGGAGTAGTTGCGACCGCCGGAAATTCAGCTTGAACGTCCCAAGAGGGACACAGGGCGAGGCTCGAGGCGCTCCGCGTCCCTCTTAGGGCGCTGAAACTGAGTATCGCAGCGCAACGTGCCGCAGCGCCACACGCTGCGGCACGGCGCGCTGCGGTACTGCAGGCCTTCCTCCCATTCTTAAGGGGGAGGGGCCTGCACCAGCGTGAGCGGAGATCGCAAGTGCCGGCAAAAGAGCCCGGCACTGAGGAGAAGTGCCGGGCTCTCGGAAAACAGCCGGCACTGCTGCGGGGGGAGATCAGGAGGCCGGGGACGGAGGTGCTGGCAGGCAGCCGCCGAAAAAACGGCCGCCCCGCACCTCCACCTTAATTTGCGCCACTGCCGCCACAGGTAGGCCCCGTGAACCGGGCGCGATTTGCGAACGGCACTACAGAGGCGGGCGCTACCGAATATCGAGATCGGGGCGGTAGCGGGGCGCTGCGCACACCGATGACGTCATCGGTGGCGGCGCAGCGCAACAGGCTAACGCCACCATTAGCGCCCCAGCTAAATATCGCGGGAGGCGTGGCCAGTGGCGCTAAAGCCACTGAGCGTCCTCTTTAGGTGCTAACTGGTGGCGCAGCCCACCGAATTTCTAGGCCAACGTATGTTGAGCAGTAAGTTTCGGCATAAAATAATGAAGCAAAAGAACTAACTCACAGGCAAACACTTTGTTCACAGTAAAGACACCAGTCATACACACTCAGGAGTGGGAGGTTTTCATGTCATATCAACCTTTACTGCAAAATGATTAGACAGACAACCCATTTTTGCTGCTCCTTAAAACTCATCATAAATACTGTGGCTACAAGAGCAGGTTTAGAGACTGGGTATTCTATAGAATCATAGAAAGTTACAGCATGGAAGGAGGTCATTTCGGCCCATCGTGTCCGTGCCGGCCAACAAAGAGCTATCCAGCCTAATCCCACTTCCCAGCTCTTGGTCCGTAGCTCTGCAGGTTAGAGCATCCCAAGTGCACATCCAAGTACCTTTTAAATGTGGTTAGGGTTCCTGCCTCTACCACCCTTTCAGGCAGTGAGTTCCAGACCCCCACAACCCTCTGGGTGAAGAAATTTCTCCTTAAATCCCCTCTAAACATTCCACCAATTACTTTAAATCTGTACCCCCTGGTTTTTGACCACTCTGCTAAGGGAAATAGGTCCTTTCTATCCACTTTATCTATGCCCCTCATAATTTTATACACCTCAATAAGGTCTCCCCTCAGCCTCCTCTGTTCCAAGGAAAACAGACCCAGCCTATCCAGTCTTTCTCATAGCTAAGATTATCTACTCCCGGCAACATCCTTGTAAATCTCCTCTGTACCCTCTCTAGTGCAATCACATCTTTCCTGCAATGTGGTGACCAGAACTGCACGCAGTACTCTAGCTGAGGCCTCACTAGTGTTTTATACAGTTGAAGCATTACCACCCTGCTCTTGTATTCTATGCCACGGCTAATAAAGGCAAGCATTCCGTATGCCTTCTCAACCACCTTATCTACCTGGCCTGCTACCTTCAGGGATCTGTGGACATGCGCTCCAAGGTCCCTTTGTTCCTCTACACTACTCAGTGTCCTACCATTTAATGTGTATTCCCTTTCCTTGTTAGCCCTCCCCAAATGCATTACCTCACACTTCTCCGGATTGAATTCCATTTGCCACTGTTCTGCCCATCTGACCAATTTATTGATATCTTCCTGCAGTTTACAGCTTCCTTCTTCAGTATCAACCACACAGCCGATTTTAGTATCATCTGCAAACTTATTAATTATACCCCCTATATTCTGCAGCAAGTGACTCACCTCCTGACTCCCGAAAGCCTTTTCACCATCTAAAAGGCACAGGTCAGGAGTGTGATGGAATACTCTCTACTTGCCTGGATGAGTGCAGCTCCAAAAACACACAAGAAGCTCATCACCATCCAGGACAAAGCAGCCCGCTTGATTGGCACTCCATCCACCACCTTAAACATTCAGTCCCTCCACCACCAGAGCACCGTGTCTGCAGTGTGTAAAATCTGCAAGATGCACTGCAGCAACTCACCAAGGTTTCTATGTCAGCAACTCCCAAACTACGCGACCTCTACCGCCGAGAAGGACAAGGGCAGCAGGCGCATGGGAACACAGTCACCTCCAAGTTCCCCTTTAAGTTACACACCATCCTGACATGGAAATATATATTACGTTCCTTCATCATCGCTGGGTCAAAATACTGGAACTCCCTCCCTCACAGCACTATCAGAGTACCTTCACCACACGGACTGCAGCGGTTCAAGAAGACAGCTCACCACCACCTTCTCAAGGGCAATTAGAGATGGGCAATAAATGCTGGGCTTGCCAGCGACACCTGCATCCCATGAACAAATATTTAAAAAATACTGTATTTGGTTCCCTTTATCTGCACCTCTAAATGCTGCTCAAATACATGCACCACAATGAAGTTTTAAAAATAGTTCTGGCGTAAGACATCTTCTAGTTTGATATACATGTTTTCTAAACTAAACAAATACATCTCTACTGATAATATTTACATCTGTGTAATTCTTTAAGAAGATTTAGTCCAAATAAGATAGCACGGTTTTAATTTTATTCATAAAAGTACATTTGTACTTAATTAACATTTCTGCAATGTTCTTTTCTATGTCAGTTATACAAATGATCTAGAATACTGTCGTATGATATATTACAACAGTGACAACACTTCAAAAAGTGCTTAATTGGCTGTGAAGCACTTTGGGGCATCCTGAGGTTGTGAAAGTCGATATATAAATGGAAGTCATTGTTTTATATGACTTGCTGTTTTTCTTCAGCTTAACAGGTGATAATAGCTTTTGTTAGTATGTAGGTAAATGTCTATAATTATATTGTTTGCAATGACCATAAAATATTTTGCATTGGGTTACAAGCAGGATCTCTGGTCTGCGATCAAATAGTTGCGAATAAGTGGCCAATGGTTGTAACTCTAGCAATGCTCTAAAAATACTGTGGCCTAGAAATTTGTCTTGGCCGGTGGCGCAAAACGGGCGGCATCTGATCGGGCGCCCGTTAAACGCAGCGCCTGATATTCAGTTCCACTGCAGTCACTGCAACTGAATACCAGGCGCTGCGTATAACAGGCGGCTGATCAGATACCACCCATTTTGTGCCACGGCTCAAGATGAATTTCTAGGCCTGACTTTGTTAATGCAGTAACGTATAGCTGTTAGTAAAGTTTTTTTTTAATGCTTCATTGTAAATTTTCAAAGACCAAGAAATAACGTAAAATAAAATCAACTTAATGAAAACTTGATTTCAAATCTCTCCATGGCCTAGCCCCTCCCTATCTCTGTAATCTTCTCCAGCCCCACAAACCTTTGAGATCTCGGCACTCCTCCAATTCTGGTCTCTTGAGCATCCCTGATTTTAATCGCTCCACCATTGGTGGCCGTGCCTTCAGTTGCTAAGGCCCTAAACTCTGTAATACCCTCCCTAAATCTCCCCGCCTCTCTATCTCTCTTTCCTCTTTTAAGACACTCCTTAAAACCTACCTCTTTGACCAAGCTTTTGGTCATCTGCCCCAGTATCTCCGTATATGGCTCGGTGTCAAATTCAGTTTGATAACGCTCCTGTGAAGTGCCTTGGGATGTTTCACTATGTTAAAGGCGCTGTATAAATACAAGTTGTTGAAAAGCAAACCAACAATCAATATCAAGCAATTATTATTTTAAATTTTGTAAGCAAAATTCTCAAAACGAATCTAGTTCCTAACACACAAACGTATGTAAGAGCTACAGTAAATAAACATGGATTATTGTACTATTGGGGAACTCTGTTTTAAAGCAGTTTATTTTTGGCGGGTATTTTTTACATTTTCATTTTCATTTTAATGTCCGTTGTGGGGCACTAGAATATACCTTCGTCATGTGATTGAAAAATAAATTGTTATTGGATGCCTTAACATCCCTTCTTGTGCATGTTAGATAACGATGCCTGTGTGGGTGTCAACACTGAAACTGCCTAATCCAATTTCAAAACAAAAAGGACATCACTGCCTTATTCAGACTCATCTACTTTGTTATTTCAAAAAGAAAAACAATTCTCAGCAGCGTGGAGAAAATGGATACTACAGAGTGTACCCAGAATACCACTGATCAGGAGATTCCAGGTAATATTCTTGTTAGTGACAGAATATAACAGTAGATGTTACTTCAGTAAAACACAATGGGTATATAGTTCCTTCGGAGGATACGTTAGTTGTTAAATGTCTCTAAAGTTCAATACAGTAGAAATAACACAAATATTTTACAATATATTGAGAACACATGCAGTATGTGAATGAATAATAGAATAGTTAATTATAGTGAGGACTGGCATTAGAAACTAGTTTAACTCAGTTCTGATGGCCCACAATGGAAACTAGATGTGGTTTAGTTGATTTTAATTGAGAGCATTTCTAATTCTATTAGTTATTATGTAATGTGGATTATAGTAGAATCCCATTATGTGCAACCAATTGCAATGGACATAAATAATTGCTTCCCCCAGACTCTCATAATTACAACAGTTATGTCATTGTCTAATACTTCAAGGAGGAAAGTTCAGTCTTAGTAATAATATTTGTAGAAAGTGCCAAATATTTGCTTATATCAGGATTGGACACAAATAGTATGAACTGTTTTAGTAAACTGCATAAATTGAACGATATAAAATTAGCACTGGTGCACTAGACATTTTATTTTAAAAGTATGGGTGGGAAAATTGGGTGCGCCCCGAAAAAGTTAGCACCCCTCCACTGTAAACTCAGTAGTAGCGCCCCAAGCAGGAGGTGGGGCTCTACTGGAAAGCACTCCACCTCCAGCTTGGGGCAGTTCTACTGAATTTCACGGTGCTACGTGCTGCCGCGCATGACATAGCACCGTGTCATTGCAGGCCTCCTTCCCTGATGAAAGGGGAGGGGCCTAGCGCTGCACGCACCGGGGCCCTGCTAAACCACTGTGGAGTGGGGTGCCGTGCAAACAAGAGGAGTGCTGGGCTGAGCGATCGCAGTCGGCACCCCGCATAAAAAAGTGAAAGGGGGCAGGTGCTGGCAGCTGGCCAAAATAAAAATGGCCGCCCGACACCTGCTCTTTAAGTAGCGCCGCTGCCGCTGCAAAAACGCCCCTTGATCCTATTGGACATATCATCCGGTGATGTGTCAGGGGGCGCAAGGGAAGTTTGCGGCCGGGGTGCTGCGCATGGCAAAGACGTCATCGCCGGCGGCGCGGCAGGCGCTACTGGCTGCCACTAACCTTCTGCTGAATTTAGTGAGAGGCGTTAGTGGCGCCGTGCTCGGGGATTTGCACCCTGTGGGGGGCCGCTAACGAGAGGTGCAAACCAACCCAATTTTTCCCCCTAGGAAACTTACTGAAATGCAATCATCTAAAACAAGGATTGATGCTTCCGCAATCGATAATGGCAACAACTTCGGGGGGGGGGGGGGGGATTTTAACTCTCCTCAATCGGTGAGAAAGGAGTGAGGGAGTTGTTAAAATGGCGAGGCACGATTCCCACCTATTCCCCATTTTAACACTGCTGGTTTTGACGTACATGGCACCCCGATGGTATTTAACCCGCTTCTAAATGAGGCGCTCACCTTGGGTGCTTTGCCAGGTAAAACTGTTGGGAAGCCAGCGAGGCCACTGAAGGTAAATGGAAACCTTTCCTTAGCCAGACCTTTTTTTAATGCTCCTCCATGCTCCACAAGGAAAATCCGAGCTTCTGGTACCCCACATTCTGCCAACTCCCCAGCCTTGCAACACCCCACCCCTTGCACCGAACCTTGCTGCCAGCAGCCTTCAACTGGTGCCGGCATGCGACCTCTGGGCTTCCCAACATTCATTGCCCGCTCACCCCTCACTATCTCTGTAACCTCCTCCAGCCCTACAACCCTCTGAGATCTCTGCATTCCTCCAATTCTGGCCTCTTGCGCATCCCCGATTTTCATTGCTCCACCATTGGCGGCCGTGCCTTCAGCTGCCTAGGTCCTAAGCTCTGAAATTCCCTACCTAAACCTCTCCCCCCTCCCTTACCTTCTTTAAGACGCTCCTTAAAACCTACTTCTTTCAGTTCTGATATTTCCTTATCGCTCCTGTGAAGCACCTTGGAGCATTTTACTATGTTAAAGGCGCTATATAAGTGCAAGTTTTTGGATTATATTGCTGACTGCTGAACTGCAGTCAGGCATAAAAATATTCAAAATAATTAATTCTACGTATCTTGAATCGGGCATCTACAATTTTACGTTGCAAGCATACAGATGTTGCTTTGCCTTTTATTATTGCTGTTTTTGAAGGAGAAAAATACTTGAAGGAGAAAAAATTGCAGGGCTATGGGGAAAGAGTGGGGGAGCGGGACTAACTGGATTGCTCTTTGAAAGAGCCAGCGCAGACTCGATGGGCCGAATGGCTTCCTTCTGTGCTGTACTATTCTATGATTCTATTCTGTATTATTGCTGTCTACTGTGTTTGTTTTCTGTATTTTTTGCTGTGTGCTATTCCTTTGTTCTATACTGTTACAGTGCACTGTCTGTTCTGTACTGTTGCTGTTTACTATCAAATTGAACATATTTCTGCACTTTAAACCGGCTGTCCTTCATCAGTTTCTCTGTGACCCCAGTAGTTTATGTGAGAACAAATAAACGTCTAAGGAAAATAATTTTCGTAGGGTGCTTGTTGGACAATGACAAGGCACATGTAAAAGATCTGGCCTCACGCCACCAGTAGCACTTTGTGGCAATTATCTGAAAAGTCAGCTTCAACAGTGTTGCCACACCCATATTTTGCTTCATTTTAGTATTACCCCACCTAGGTTCCTGGCGAAGTGGAGTTGACTGCATCAGCCATGGTGAGGGTTCAGGTCATAATGGTGCCAACTGCAGTTAACACCATGAGCTATGTTGTGGGTAGCATACTCGCCTCTGAGTCAAAAGGTTGTGGGTTCAAGTACCACTCCAGAGACATGAGCACAAAAATCTAGGCTGACACTCCAGTGTGGTACTGAGGGCGTGCTGTACTGTCAGAAGAGCCGTCTTTAGGATGAAATGTTAATCCAAGGCCCTGCCTTCTCTCTTAGGTGGACATAAAAGATCCCATGGTACTATTTTGTCCTGGCCAGTATTTATCCCTCAATCAACATCACTAAAACAGATTATCTGGTCATTATCACATTGCTGTTTGTGGGATCTTGCTGTGCGCAAATTGGCTGCCAGATTTCTGACATTACAACAGTGACTACACTTCAAAAAGTTCTTTATTGGTTGTAAAGTGCTTTGGGATGTCCCGAGGTCATGAAAGGCACCATATAAATGCAATTCTTTCTTTCTCTGATGGGAACTCCATTGGTTATTATGGTTGGATGTGGAATTTTCATCACCAGCACCAGCATCAGCTAGGCCTTTTTTATTGATTGGCACAGAGGAGCCATTGATGAAAAACATGGCGGGGGCAAATTTATCTGGAGCTTCTCCCACTCCACTGTCATATCTTCGCCGGAAACTCTGTTTGCGCATGTTAACGCGTTTATTCTCCCGAAGTTATGGGGACAGAGTGGGAGAAGCACCGAGGAAATTCACCCCCACCAAGCAATCAGTATTAACAAATGCAAGAGCAAACCAGTAGGCCATGAACATCTTAAAGTCTCAGTCAGTCCTTTCCGATAACTGAAAGGTTGCCGTGGCGAATTCCACACACATGCCAAAGGGCTCCTCGGTCCCCTTTTGGTAGTGTACATCTCTGGGATGGTGCTGGTGCCAAGTTAGAAAGTATCCTGTAAGGGGGTGAGCTTCGGAGCTGCAGGAGTAGGGCATTGTTGATTTTGCTTTATGTACGATGTCCCTCATATTCAGCATTTCAGGAAGGCCCTCGTTCTGTGTCTTAAACTGCTGGGAGATAATCAGTTTTCAGAGCCCAGGGAGGCAGCAGGTGGAACTACCACACCAGCGGCTAATTGGCAGAACTTCATATCTTTTAAAATTTATTTTATTTATTAATTGTCAGGATGTGGGCGTCGCTGGCAAGGCCGGCATTTATTGCCCATCCCTAATTGCCTTTGAGAGGGTGGTGGTGGAAGACCGGCATGGACCAGTAGGGCCGAATTGCCTGTTTCTGTGCTGTAAAATTCTATGTAAAACGCATTAAGTTCAAACTGAAGTGATGTTGGACGTGGGGAGTAATCCTACCAGAAGGTGGGTTTAAGTGCAGTATTGTAGTGCGTTTGGTCTGATCTGTGTTAATTCAGTCCAGTATTTACAAGCAGGCTGGTGGTGCAGTTGCTCCACTGAGTGCCTGTGAATTTCCAGTGCGGTGAGTTCCCAATTACAATCAAGGTCACAGGGTCGGGGGACAAGCACCAACAGGTCCTGCTCTCACGTTTGTTTTTACAGATGATTGCAGAACAGCATTGTAGGAAAACTTGTAAGCAGGTCAGCTTGTAACCAGAGAATAGTGGGACTTTAATAACACCTATTCTATTGGTTTTAAATCTAGGTGAACATACAATTTTGCTCGAGATCTTGCAGATGTGTTTTTTTAAAATTTCATTCTCAGGATGTGGGCATCACTGGCAAGGCCGGCATTTATTGCCCATCCCTAGTTGCTCCTTTGAAAAAATGGTGAGCTGCCTTCTTCTTTAACCGCTGCAGTCCGTGTGGTGAATGTACTCCCACAGTGCTGTTAGGGAGGGAGTTCCAGGATTTTGACCCAGTGACGATGAAGGAGCGACGATATACTTCCAAGTCAGGATGGTGTGCGACTTGGGAGGGGAACTTGCAGGTGGTGGTGTTCCCATGCGCCTGCTGCCCTTGGCCTTCTCGGTGGTAGAGGTTGTGAGTTTGGGAGGTGCTGCCGAAGAAGCCTTGGCGAGTTGCTGCAGTGCATCTTGTAGATGGTACACACTGCAGCCACGGTGCGCCGGTGATGGAGGAAGTGAATGCTTAAGGTGGTGTATGGGGTGCCGATCAAGCGGACTGCTTTGTCCTGGATGGTATCGAGCTTCTTGAGTGTTGTTGGAGCTGCACCCATCCAGGCTAGTGGAGAGTATTCCATCACACTCCTGATTTGTGCCTTGTAGGTGGTGGAGTATTAAGTCTTGAGACATGACTCAATCAACTCTTTGATTTGTGAGCTCTGTGATTACATTGCAGCCTTCATTGCCTTCCTTAAGGAATCATATCTATACTTTACTGTTGTTAAGCTGATTTCTAACAGAAAAAGCAACTCTTCCGTGGTAATCAGTTTCAGGTTTTTTTTCCACTGAAGATGTTAGAAGCTAAATACAAACTACCATTTGGACAAACCAGTGAGACATCTAAATATCTACATATCCTTAAAGATATCCATATTGTTTTTCTCGTTTCCCCTGCACTCATGAAGAAATGAGCAGCATATGCCCTTGTAGTGTCAGTCATGGCTCAGTGGGTAGCACTCTCACCTCCGAGTTAGAAGGTTGTGGGTTCAAGCCCCACTCTAGAGACTTGAGCACAAAAATCTAGGCTGACACTGCAGTGCAGTGCTGAGGTGTGACTTTCGGATGAGATGTTAAGTTGAGGCCCCATCTGTCCTCTCAGGTGAACATAAAAGAAAAAGAGCAGGGGAGTTATCCCCAGTGTCCTGGCCAATATTTATCCCTTAATCAACAGACACTTCAGTGCTGCACTGTCGGAAGTGCCATCTTTCAGATGAGACGTTAAACCGAGGCCCCGTCTGTCCTCACAGGTGGACGTAAAAGATCCCATGGCACTATTTTGAAGCAGAGCAGGGGATTTATCCCCGGTGTTATGACCAATATTTTTCCCTCAATCAACATCACTAAAACAGATTATCAGGTCATTATCACATTGTTGTTTGTGGGACCCTTGTGCACAAATTGGCTGCCGTGTTTCCAACATTACAACAGTGACTACACTTCAAAAGTATTAATTGGCTGTAAAGGGCTTTGGGACGTCCTGAGGTCATGAAAGGCGCTATATAAATAGAAACATAGAAGATAGGAGCAGGAGTAGGCCATTTGGCCCCTCGAGCCTGTTCCGCCATTTAATGAGATCATGGCTGATCATCCAAATTCAGTACCCTGTCCCTGCCTTCTCCCCATATCTCTTGATCCCTTTAGCCTTAAGAAATATATCTAACTCCTTCTTGAATATATTTAATGAATTGGCCTCAACTGTAGTAGAGAATTCCACAGGTTCACCACTCTCTGGGTGAAGAAATTCCTCCTCGTCTCTGTCCTAAATGGCTTACCCCTTATCCTTAGACTGTGACCCCTGGTTCTGGACTCCCCTGCCATCGGGAACATCCTTCCTGCATCTAGTCTGTCTAGTCCTGTTAGAATTTTATAAGTTTCAATGAGATCCCCTCTCATTCTTCTAAACTCTAGCGAATACAAGCCTAATCAACCCAAACTCTCCTCATACGTCATTTCTGCCATCCCAGGTATCAGTCTGGTGAATCTTCGCTGCACTCTCTCCATGGCAAGAACATCCTTCCTCAGATAAGGTGACCAAAACTGCACACAAAATGCAAGTCTTTCTTTCTTTCTGTGCAATAGACATATTTTTCTCTTTCTTTGGGATCTCACATTCTGGTCATGTACTACTTTTCTTCATACATATGTTGAATGGAACACGATAATAACAAAGGAATTATATTATACTCAAGCAGCTTCTAGAAAACAGGATTTCACAAGTGTATTGAAGCATTTACAATTCTAATTTGCAATAGACATCAGAAAAATACACACAAAACTGTATAAAATCAAGCATAAATGAGGTTTCAGAAAGAGTAAGGTAGATTATTAGATTTGTAGTGGTAAGCTAGCATGATAACACAATGGCATTAGGTAAGTTTCAGTTCTACAAATGTAAGAATATATTTGACAAAAATGCAGCATATTAAACCAGAGGTTATGTGGACAAGAAAATTTACGGTGCGTGAAAAGTTTATTTCTTTTGCCACTAGGAGTTCTTCCACGTCGTTTGCGTGACCGTGAACAACTCAGGAAAAGGAAGCTGGAAGCGCAAGAGAAGAAAACCTCACAGTGGGTGATTAAGTAAGATGTGATATAATAACAGTGAGATATGAGCAATGATGATTCACAACCATCCCAAGTTAATGGGATGGAATCTACACTCTCCTATGGCTATAAGCGTCCCATGTGAAATGAATCTCAGCCAATTCCTGATGGATATGACAGTTCACAACCCAAGACTGGTCCTAACTTGGCACTCGTGGGATTCACAGATGAATTTGCTGTGGTAAAAATTGTAGTTATGCTGGTCTCTTAGCTGCTTCTATTGTTCATTCAACCAGCTTCTCTTCTCAGTATAGTGAAAGGAGGGTGAACATTTTATTTTTTTCTCTCCAAACAATGCATGCAAGTAGCCTTCCACTTAAAGGAAGGCAAGTAGCAGAACCAGCTGGTGGTATAAAGGGGGTGGATTCACAAACAGAAGATGAGGCCTCTGAATGCACAGGCTTGGATTCTAGGTCCAGGCTTGAGTGTATGCAAGCTATAAAAGCACACTGTCAGAGGTCCTTGCTTTAAAAAATGTTGTTAATGCTTTTCTTAAGCTATAGCTTTTGAAAGTCGTCTCGTTGCTGATTTTCAAGAGCTGTGGTTCCACAAAGATATTTACAACATCTTTTTTTAAGCAAGGACAGAGTTATTTTATATATGACATTTTTATTTGTGGGAAACATGCTGTAATTCTTATATCAGAATTGTGAAGATATTCCATTAAAAGATAGTTACAGTGCCTATCCAATTTAATATTTTGATATCTTTCCTCTGACACATTACAGATTGTGAAAATAGTTCAAATCATGACTGTTTAACTTTTTTTCTAAAGTAACCAGAAAAGGGAGTATCCTGGCAATATAGATAAAAGTATGAAGGACCCTTAAACACTTTTGTAAACCAAAGTCTACAACGACATCATATTATATAGAATTACATAGAATATACAGAACAGGCTATTCAGCCCATCCAGTCCATACCGGCATTTATGCTCCACTCGAGCCTCCTCCCATCCTTCCTCATCTAACTCTATCAGCATAACCCTCTATTCCTTTCTCCCTCATGTGCTTATCTATCCTCCCCTTAAATGCACCTATACTATTCGCCTCAACTACTCCCTGTGGTAGCGAGTTCCACATTCTCACCACTCTCTGGGTAAAGATGTTTCTTCTGAATTCCCTATTTGATTTCTTGGTGACTATCTTATATTGATGGCCTCTAGTTTTGCTCTTCCCCACAAGTGGAAACACCCTCTCTGTGTCTATTCTATCAAAATCTGTCATAATTTTAAAGGCCTCTATTAGGTCACCCCTCAGCCTTCTCTTTTCAAGAGAAAAGAGACCCAGCATGTACATCCTTTCCTGATAGGTACAACCTCACAGCCTATCATCCTTGTA
This sequence comes from Somniosus microcephalus, assembly GCF_052327205.1. Classification (NCBI taxonomy): domain Eukaryota; kingdom Metazoa; phylum Chordata; class Chondrichthyes; order Squaliformes; family Somniosidae; genus Somniosus; species Somniosus microcephalus. The sequence goes on along the minus strand of NC_140987.1, from coordinate 252,666,130 downwards.
AATCTTTTTGCACCTTCATCAGTGCCTCTATATCCTTTTTATAATATGGCGACCAGAAGTGTGGTGTAACCAAGGTTCAATACAAGTTTAGCATAACTTCTCTACTTTTCAATTCTATCCCTCTAGAAATAAACTCTAGTGCTTGGTTTACTTTTTTTATGGCTTTATTAACCTGCGTTGCTACTTTTAGTGATTAGTGATATAGTAGAGTCAAATATATTGCACAATGAAATGTACAGATTACAAACCAAAGACATTTTATCTGAATAAATACTTAATTTTATTTTGTTTGCATTTTCCCCACTGTGCTTTGATTACATTTCTATCACCCCCATTCCATTCCCAATTATAAGCTTCACTACAGAGTGTGAATTGTGCCAAGAGGTTGGAAAGATCTCCAATCACTTAACTTTTATTATCTTGTATGGTCAATCCTTGGGGAGTGTTCTTTTATCTGGGATATTTTTGGAGCAAGAATTAGTTTAAAGCTGTCAATCCTGTTTTTGTTTATTAATTAATGAACTTAATTTAAGTCAAATGTCTTTCAACCTTATGCATGGTAAAGTTATCAAATTAATCTGTTGCATTGTCTAACATCTGAGACATGGGTGCTTGCCTTTTTGTCTGAATATTGAAATCTTTGTTTCGTGTTTTAGTGCCCCATTTTACTAAGATTTTGCTTTCACAGAATTTCTCTTTAACATGAGGATCTCTATCCCCCATGTAACCTCAACATTTTAAAACAAAGGTCTCCTAAAATCTTTTCCAATTGTTGGTAACAGGTCTTTACTTATGATTGTTTTTTTTAAAAACTATCTTTATCTGTGCACTGTTTAGTACATCACGATTTCACCAGCTTCAAAATAAAAAGTAAAAATGCCCTTTTGTATTTTATATCACATTGATTCACAGAGAGAAATCAAAGATAAAAAGAGGAAGAAAGGGAAAGGCAAGTGGAACAAGTAGAAAGCATACTAAAAACCATGAACCCGAGCCCGAACCCGAGTCTGAACATAGTCCAGAACCAGGACCTCCGCAAGAAGACAAAGAGGAGGTCACAGACAAACCAGTTCATCCTGATCCTGAAAGTGAGAGGCCTGCACTTCTGGAGGAAAGTGCAAAGCTTTCAATAACTGGGGAGACTTCCACTACTTCCACAGGTACTCAACATGGCCAGTTATGAGTTGCTCAGCTTAGTGCCAAAGATTCAGTCTAATTTATTCCAGGGCCTGCAAAAACTACACTCAACATAATTAGTCTGATAGAACAACAGTCACTGCACTTCAAGAGTAATTCACTGTGCAAATGTGAATGCCTCTTAGTACTTACAGGCTGTGGAATCTTTAGGATCATTTAGTAAACTTTACAGATTAAAACTTATAGGAATCAAAGTGGTGGATGGTACATCTCCTGGACTATTTACAGTACTGTCTTGTAAGAATCAACTACACAATTTGAAATACCTATAACATTTTTCAGTAAGAAGATTATTGTACTGCACCTCGGCAATGAGATTAACATACTGCATTTATTCCCCCTTATTCTAGATGACGCTGGAGAAACAAAGTCACCTGAAGTGGAAATACCAGAGATTCTCCAACTCCAAGCAGAAGATATGCCTGGGGAAAATGAACCATTTGAAGAACAAATGCTTGTGTTCTTTTAAAACATCAACACATTTGAACTTCATAGAATTCCTTTGATTTTCTCTGACAATTGTTATTACACGAGAGAGATAATGAGAGTACTCTTCCTTATTATCACAGGTCAAAGCACTCATTATTGCAGGTACAAACTCACGCTCTGTCACTATATGGTACAACACATCAGAGCTTCAATGCACATTGACACCTTTCTTTGTTTTTCTAGATGTAGCAATACCTAATGTGCCGTATTCTGGCGGAACGTGAAATTGCCCCCCTGCAATCTCCCACTCATTTCTGATGCATAGTACAGGGAAACCCAACAAAGAGGAAGGGCAGTATTTTGAAAGTAAGAGGGACACTCACCCTGCAGACAGGTAAATTACTTAGAATGAACAGCACAGAAACAGGCCATTCGGCCCAACTGATCTCTGCTGATGTTTATGCTCCACACGAGCCTCCTTCATCATAGGAACATGGGAATAGGAGTAGGCCATTTAGCCCCTCGAGCCTGTTCCATCATTCAATGAGATCATGGCTGATCTGTGACCTAACTCCATATATCCATCTTTGCCCATATCCTTTAATACCTTTGGTCAACAAAAATAACTCATCCTTATTTCATCTAACCCCATCAACATAACCTATTCCTTTCTTCCTCATGTACTTATCTAGCTTCCCCTTAAATGCATCTATGCTATTCGCCTCAACCACTCCGTGGTGGCGGGTTCCATATTCTAACCACTCTCTGGATAAAGAGGTTTCTCCTTAATTCCCCGTTGGATTTATTAGTGAGAAAGATAAACGGATAACAAATGCAGACAGCTCTGTTTTATATTTCTCTTTTTCCAATGTATTTGTTGGCCGATCTTCAACTGTTGGGAAAGTTCACATGGAAATATTTACATTTACTCTAAACATACCCAAGTCGATTTACAAGTAAGTCCGCCTGGCATAACAGCAATTATGGAATAGAAACATTCCCAAATTTTAGATTTTATCCAAAAATTCTCTGATTCATCAATAAATCCTGAAACTTTGGATTTCCCCCCCCCCTCAAGGAAGTAGGATCAGCTTGGATGCATGACATAGTTTGAAATGATGCTGACAGTTCAACTTCCTAGATAGAGCCCAATTACAAAACTGTAGGAAGGGAGTAGAATTCTCATAGTGACTCCCTTGCCAGAAAGAATGGAACTGAGGTGTAATAATCCTATCAGCAACTGCGAGTGTCTCTCCAGGGTAACATTCCAGGATTGTCAGTACATGCTTAATTAGACAACTGAGGTTCCCTGTTATCTTTGTAAATGTTATAAGGCATTCCCCATCGAAGTAATTCAGTTTCACCAAATGAGTTGTGTTCTTGGTGTGACTTCAGGACAATGTGATAGTTTTTGTACTGTGTAATGGACATGAAACGAAAGAAAAACTCACTTTAAAAAGATGTGAAACAATTCAGAAAATAAAGAAATTATTTACCCCTATGTTTCAATGGATTGTCCCACATGCAAAACTTCATACTTAGACTTTTCTGTGCACAACAAGATACCTACTTCCCTTTGTAATTTTAGAATATCTGGGCAGATATCTTTATTGGTGATACAACTGATATATTCTACACCTGTAAATGGAAGTCTTTTGTTGCGGTCATATTGTACATCAGCTGCAAAAAGTACTGTAGCTATTGTGAAAGTCGATTTATTAACATGATGAAGTAGTATAGACAATGGAACCAAAACTCATAAATGGGATTCTCACCATTAGTACCTTACACAAGATCAAACAAAAAAAGAATTATGATTAAATGTAACATGCTTTAATTATGTCTGCTTTTCCATTGATTATTTTAATATTTATGAAGGAGTTACAGAGCCTGACAAGATAAAAGAGCTGAAATAAAAACAGAAAATGTTGGAAACACTCAGCAGGTCAGGCAGCGTCCGTGAAGAAGAGAAACAGAGTTAACGTTTCGGGTCGATGAACTTTCATCAGAACTGGAAAAAGTTAGAGATGCAACAGGTTTTAAGCAAGTACAGAGGCAGGGAAAGAGGGGAAGGGGAGAAAACAAAAAAGGGAACAGGCTGTGATAGGGCGGAAGGCAGGAGTGATTAAATGTCAAAAGGGATGATGATACAAGGCAAAAGTGAGTGGTAATGGGACAAGAAAAGAAACAAAAGATGGGTCATAGGAAGCTGTAGAATCAGCACCTGCTGTCTGAAAAATGGGAGCAGTGGTTATGATCTGAACTTGTTGAACTCATTGTTGAGTCTTGAAGGCTGTAAAGTACCTAATCAAAAGATGAGGCGCTGTTCCTCGAGCTTATGTTGAGCTTCATTAGAAAAGTATAAGAGGCCGAGGACAGAGTGGTAAGGGGACGGAGAATTAAAATGGCAAGCAACCGGCAGCTCAGGGCTCCCCAATGTAGAGGAGACCACATCGTGAGCAGCGAATACAGTATATTCAAGTGAAAGAAGATAAAGGAGCTGTACGGGCGGCAACTACTAACTCTGGGTGCTTCAGCAATCTTGTCATTTCATTTGGACATGTCGGGCTTGATTTTAATTCCTGAGGCGGGTTGGAGTCGGGTTGCATGGTGGGCGGGTTCTGGAGCCGCTTCCGGCGGGATCAGCTGCTGATGTCCGAATTCAATTTAATGAGTTCGTTTATTTCAATGGGGTGCGCTGGCCGGTCCAATGAGTGCGATTGAGTCGGCTGGCCGCCTCTGATGATGTCATCATAGCAGCTGCTTTTAAAGCTGCCATTCAGCCTAAGCCTTTCTCTTGTGGATTCCTGGACTCATTGATATTGATCTATACACAATGGGCAGGATTTTCATTGGGCCGTGGAGGTGGGATTGGAGGCATGTGGGGGGTTAAAATCATGAAATCGGGGGGCACGAACCCATCCCGCCTCCATGCCAGTTTCAAAGGAGGCGGGTACCCGACTCGCACTGGGACCCGCCTCCCCGAGGCAGGAAGGGGATTAGTGCCAATTAACTGCCTGTTAACAGGTAGTTAACAGGCAGTTTTTAGCCTATCCCTATTTTCATTGGTGAAATGTGGGATTCCCGACAGCTCCAAACCATGCCAAGTTAGCAAGGCGGACCGTCGGAATTAAGGGCTTGGAGGATTCGAGGTGTCCGGTGTTCAAGTGAGTGATGGGTGCATGAGTGAAGAGGTGTGTTTAGTGTGTTTAAAGAAGTTTTACTTACCTTTACAGCCTTCCTTCTTTCAGGTCTCGGGAGTCCCTCATCTCACCGGCACAGAAAGCAGAATGGCTGCAATCTGTCAAAAATTGCAACATTCAGCTTTCTGTTCCGGAGAGATCTCTAAATCATCCTGAGAGGAAGGAATTAACTTAGATTACAGATTGTCAGTGTTTGACAGCTTCAAACAGCTGTCAAACACTGATATTTCATCTGTCAAAAGGTCTTGACAGATGAAATATCAATCTGTGACATCACCTGTTGCCGGGTGGCCCTTAATTGGCCTGCTGAGCCCGCTGGGCGGGCTCAACAAGGTCAATCAAGTCAAAATCGCGTGGGTTGGCTAGAACCCAATGGAGGCGGGACTACAACCCTGAAAGTTGTAGTCCCGCCTCCTACCCACCTCCTCAATGAAAATCCAGCCCAATGACTTCTTCCAGAGGCAAGGCAACTCCTCGATTTAATGATGACTCCCTCCATGCGCTTGTGGATGCTGTCAGAGGGTGCAGGGAGATTCCCTTCCCTCCTGATGGCCGGAGGAAGCCTCCTCAGCAGACCAAAGCAGCCTGGCTGCGCATTGCTGAGGAGGTCAGCGCAAGGTCCATATGTTCACGCTCATGGATCCAGTGCCGAAAAAGGTTTAATGATCTTATGCGAACATCAAAAGTGAGTATCCTATCACACTTGCCTTCAATCTGCTTCCCTTCTCTTCTCATCACCAGCACTCTGCATTGTAAGCCTGCTCCTCCACATCCCACCTTACCCTTACTTCCCTTGCATCCTTACCTATCCATCTCTCTCTCTGTACTGAATCACTTCACCATCCTGCCTATGCACCCCTTAGACTCGCTCTCACTATCATGCAGTGGCAACAACTAACAACACACAGGGAGCTACCTTCCTGTTGGTACCTTACTCCATCTTCGTCTCCCTCAAAGCTTCTACAGTGAGGATTATTCACACTCACTCCATCACTGTGGCTGAAACACCACTTTTGTCCCTCCTTGCAGGAAAAGATAGCCCACAATAAGAGGGAGAGAGCACTGATTGGAGGAGGAACACCTACCCTAGCAACTTTGACCAGTGCTGAGGAGGCTGCATACGAGATTGTGGCGAGGACCTGGAGTGGGCAATGGAGAGACAGGCACACTAGAGGAAGCTGGTGACATAATAGAGTTTCATCCCTCTCAGACTGCAATGGCATATGATGTTCATAGAGAATCGCTTTCGCGGGCTTTTTTTTATTTTTTTACAGAGGCCAGTGTCGGGAGGAGCAGAGAGCGGCAGTACAGTGAGTACTTAAACTCACTTTCGTGGGCTTTTTTACAGAGGCTTACCAATCTCACAGACCGGCGGCAGCGTTCTGGAGCCACGTCACGATTCAAAAAGTGACGCAGGCAAGAGGAAGCAGCTGATTGGGTGAGTATGGCCAGGTGAGTATTTATACTACTCTATAGTTTGACAGTTAAGATTAATAGTTTATAAAATTTAGAAGGTCTTAATTTTTGTGGTTATAGTTTCTAAGGTCTCTGTTGTGTATCGGGGAGTGCTAGTAACCAAAGTCCCTTGAGTATATTAATTAATTGTAGAGTAATTAGTGGTATTGATTTGATTTAAATTAATTTAAATTAATTAAAGGGTGACATTAAAAAAAAATTTTTTTGTTCATTGATGGGATGTGGGCATCGCTGGCTAGGCCTGCATTTAGTGCCCATCCCTAATTGCCCTTGAGAAGATGGTGGTGAGCCGCCTTCTTGAACCGCTGCAGTCCATATGGTGTAGGTACACCCACAATGCTGTTAGGAAGGGAGTTCCAGGATTTTGGCCCAGCGACAGTGAAGGAATGGTGATACAGGTCCAAGTCAGGATGGTGTGTGGCTTGGAGGGGAACTTGTAGGTGGTGATGTTCCCATGCGTCTGCTGCCTTGTCCTTCTAAGTGGTAGAGGTCGCGGGTTTGGAAGGTGCTGTTGAAGGAGCTTTGGCGAGTTGCTGCAGTGCATCTTGTAGATGGTATACACTGCAGCCACAGTGCGCCGGTGGTGGAGGCAGTGAATATTGAAGGTGGTGGATGGAGTGCCAATCAAGCGGGCTGCTTTATCCTGAATGGTGTCGAGCTTCTTGACTGTTGTTGGAGCTGCACTCATCCAGGCAAGTGGAGAGTATTCCATCACACTCCTGACTTGTGCCTTGTAGATGGTGGAAAGGCTTTGGGGAGTCAGGAGGTGAGACACTCGCCGCAGAATTCCCAGCCTCTGGCCTGCTCTTGTAGCCACAGTATTTATATGGCTGGTCCAGTTCAGTTTCTGATCAATGGTAACCCCCAGGATGTTGATAGTGGGGGATTCAGCGATGGTAATGCCATTGAATGTCAAGGGAAGATGGTTAGAGTCTCGCTTGTTGGAGATGGTCATTGCCTGGCACTTGTGTGGTGCGAATGTTACTTGCCACTTGTCAGCCCAAGTCTGAATGTTGTCCAGGTCTTGCTGCATATGGACACGGACTGCGTCAGTATCTGACGAGTCTCGAATGGTGCTGAACAGTGTGCAATCATCAGCGAACATCCCCACTTCTGACCTTATGATGGAGGGAAGGTCATTGATGAAACAGCTGAAGATGGTTGGGCCTAGGACACTGCCCTGAGGAACTCCTGCAGTGGTGTCATGTGATTGAGATGAATGACCTCCAACAACCACAGCCAACTTCCTTTGTGTTAGGTATGATTCCAAACAATGGAGAGTTTTCCCCTTGATTCCCATTGACTTCAGTTTTGCTAGGGCTCCTTGATGCCACACTTGATCAAATGCTGCCTTGATGTCAAGGGCAGTCACTCTCACCTCACCTCTTGAGTTCAGCTCTTTTGTCCATGTTTGGACCAAGGCTGTAATGAGGTCAGGAGCATGCTCCTCCTGCGCTATGTGGGAAATCAGGGACACTTCCTGTGTCCCCGACGACCATGTGTGCGGGAAGTGCATCCAGCTGCAGCTACTGACAGACAACATTGCAGCACTGGAGCTGCGAATGGATATATACTGGAGCATTCGCGATGCTGAGGACATCGTGGATAGCACGTTTAGGGAGTTGGTCACACCGCAGGTAAAGGCTGCACAGGCAGGAAGGGAATGGGTGACCACCAGGCAGAGTAGTAGGCGCAGGCAGGTAGTGCAGGGTTCCCTTGTGGCCATCCCCCTCTCAAACAGATATACCACTTTGGATATTGTTGAGGGAGATGGTTTATCGGGGGAAGGCAGCAGCAGCCAACATCCTGGCACCATGAGTGGTTCTACTGCACAGGACGGGAGGAAAAAGACTGGGAGAGCTATAGTGATAGGGGATTCTCTTGTAAGGGGAATAGATAGGCGTTTCTGCGGCCGCAAACGAGACTCCAGGGTGGTATGTTGCCTCCCTGGTGCAAGGGTCAAGGATGTCTCGGGGTGGCTGCTGGGCATTCTGGAGGGGGAGGGTGAACAACCAGTTGTCATGGTGCATATAGGTACCAATGATATAGGTAAAAAACGGGATGAGGTCCTAAAAGCTGAATATAGAGAGTTAGGAGGTAAATTAAAAAATAGGACCTCAAAGGTAGTAATTTCAGGATTGCTACCAGTGCCACGTGCTAGTCAGAGTAGAAATAGAAGGATATTTCAGATGAATACGCGGCTAGAGGAATGGTGCAAGGGGGAGGGATTCAAATTCCTGGGACATTGGAACCGGTTCCAGGGGAGGTGGGACCAGTATAAACTGAACGGTTTGCACCTAGTCGGGACCGGGACTGATGTCCTAGGGGGAGTGTTTGCTAGTGCTGTTGGGGAGGGTTTAAACTAAAATGGCAGGGGGTTGGGAACCTGTGCAGGGAGACAGAGGAAAGGGAAGCAAGAATAGAAACAAAAGACAGGAAGGAGAAAAGCAAAAGTGGAAGGCAGAGAAATCAAGGGTGTAAATCAAACAGGGCTACAGTAAATAATAATTCTAAAAGGACTAAGAGTGTTAAAAAAACAAGCCTGAAGGCTTTGGCCTAGAAATTCAGTTGGTAGTGCCAGCCGCTAGCGCCTTAAGAGGGCGATAAGTGGGGCGCGAAGTGGCTAGCGCCCGGGCGCGGCGCGATCTGCGCCTCTCGCGAACTTGAGTGGACATTTAGTGGCGGCGCAAAACCGCAACGCCCGCTCAGCTGCGCGCGCAGATCCTGACGTCATTTCATGGTGCAACGCCCTTGGCGCCCCCCTTCTTTCCGCCTGCTGCTCCCAGCGACTGGTTGAGTGGAACGGTTCCCAGTCGCTGTGGGGCTGGGGGGGCGCTATTTAAAGGGGGCTCTTCCTGCCTTCTTAGTGGTAGCCATTTTGGACCACTCCTTCTGTGTGTGAGAGAGAGATTTGCAGAGACACAGGGAGAGAGCTTTCTGCTTTGACTCAGCACTTGCACAGGTACTTCTGGCTTCAGCCCAGAGCTTTGCAGTTGGATTGATTTCTCAGTGCCATAGCCTTGAGTGGCCACATATAATGGGGGCTGCAATGGGTGGAAACGTTGGGTTTCTCCATTGCATTGAGAGGGCTCAGAGACGCTGAGAGAGAGTGCCAATCGTGGCCAGATGGAGGAGGCCCAACAGGCATCGGCACAGGAGGCCTTACCCTCCCAGGGTATACCGCCAGCAGTTCTCCTACCTCAACATGTCTGAGGAGCAGTGCATTCGGAGGCTTCGATTCAGAAGGGAGGTGGTCACCGAGATCTGCCACCTGCTTCAGAGAGATCTGCAGCCTCAGCTGAGGAGCAGAACGTCTCTGTCGGTGGCAGTGAAGGTGACAGTGGCTCTCAACTTCTATGCCACCGGCTCCTTCCAATCTGCTACTGGGGACATTGCCAATGTCTCCCAGTTCGCGGTGCATTGCTGCATCCACCAAGTCACGAATGCCCTCTTCAAAAGGAGACGTCAGTACATTTCTTAGCCCATGACCCTGGACAAGCAGCAGGAGCACGCAATGGGATTTGCAAGAATAGCGGGCTTCCCCATGGTCCAGGGCGCCATTGACTGCACGCATGTGGCTTTGCGGGCGCCTCTAGAGAATGCCGAGGATTACCGCAACTGGAAGGGGTTCCATTCGTTGAACGTGCAGTTGGTGTGTGACCACAGGCAGCTGATACTAGCTGTCAATGCCCGCTTTCCAGGCAGCAGCCACGACGCCTTCATCCTGCGCCAGACTTCTGTGGCAGACCTTTTCGAAGACCCGGCTCACCCAGGAGGCTGGCTTCTCAGGGACAAGGGCTATCCTTTGTGCACCTGGTTGATGACCCCGCTCCGTGCGCCCAGCACCCCTGCTGAAGAGTGATACAATGACAGCCATCAAGCGACCAGGAACATCATTGAACACACAATCGGCGTGCTAAAGCAACGGTTCCGCTGTCTGGACCATTCCGGGGGAGCCCTTCAGTACTCGCCTGAGCAAGTCTCCCATTTCGTTGTAGTGTGCTGCATGCTGCACAACCTGGCTATCCTCAGGACTCAGCCACTGCCAGCAGGCATTGGAGGACCACCAGAGGAGGAGGAGGAGGAGGAGGAGCACCAAGACGGGAGGGAGGCACAAAGTGCAAGGGCCGTCTGTCAGCGGCTTATTGCAAGTTGGTTCTAGGTCCCCTCTCAGGGAATGGCTTGTGCCATTGAAAGAACACGAATGGACCCGCTCCACAAACCCTGAGCCGGTCAATGCAACAAATAGTTCAAAGTGCAAACATGCACAATCTGAATAAAGACAATTATTTATTTAACAAACTCTGTGCCCTTCCCGCGTGACAAACAAATACAGAGAAACCCTCCAAAAAACAGTCAGACACATAACTGGCTCTCACAACCTGGAGACAATGAACAAGAGTTAAACAAAAATGACCATGATCCTCGGCCTTCACAAAAAAAAACACAGCATTTTGCCACACCTCCTACTTTTTGGCCTGCGAGGGTGATCTGCCTTGCTTGCGAGATTGGCCCCTTCCCACCCTGCAGCTCCTCTGCAATGGGACCCCAGTGGCTGCAGCAAGGCTGGGGGAAGGCTGCTGAGGGTCAGATAGTGAGTCAGCAGATGCCCTTGGGGGACAGCCTGGACCAGCTCTGGGCCTGGAGGGCCCGGCTGCTGACTGCTCCAACTCTGCTTGGGCGGCAGCAGTCTGTCCTACGGGTAGTGGCAGCTGCAGTGGAGGAGTGACAGTGTTGGCAGCAGGAATGCTGCCAACCTGACAGAGCACAGGCACTCCCTGGTCGGACGAGACACTGACACTCGCACGGGGCAGCACTGAACCATGCGCAGCAATCTGCTGAAGCACAGACTGCTGGCCTGCTGCGGCACGGCGAGGGCCCCGGCGAATCCTGCCCGATCCAGCGAGGGTGGCAGCAGTTGGTGCTCGTGTGGCCCTGATCTGTGTCTGCATCAGACCAGCCAGTGACTACATGGCACGACTAAGCACTTGGCTGGAAGCCGCCTGTGCTGCACCGAAGTCCTGCAGACTCCTTGCCTGTGCTGCCCCGAATTCCTGTACACTCCTTGCCAGTGACTCTATGGAGTCAGGCATCCTTGCCACTGCAGCCATGAGCTCAGTGTGCCTGCACTCCGCCTGGGCGCCCATTTCAGCAAGGAGCCGCACCTCCTCTGTGCTCACTGTAGCAGGACTGGAGGCCACACTCTCCCTCCGGGGAGAAGGCCGCCGAGCTTCCCTACCCCCCCACCCCGTGTTGCTGCAGCCCGCTGGGCCCCGGAGCTTCATCCTCCTCAGACCCTTCCCCCCTGCTCCCCTCCAGGGAAGACGTGTCCCCATTATGGCCATGGGCTGCCTCGGCTGAGGGTGGCACTGATGTTCTGGCTTCCTCTTCCTCCTCCTCGCCTTCCGATTCACTCACAGTGGCAGCTTGAGGGCCCGCCTCCTCACCTCGCGAATCAGCATCTGAAAGCAGGGAGGTACAAGAGTTGCTTTAGCGTGAGGACAGGGCGGCAGCGAGGGAGGCATGAGTGCTGCAATGCACTGCATTGGTTTGATAGTGGCAAAGGATGCTGGTGTGAAGCACAAGTGGAAAGAGAGAGGTCAAAAAGGTGATGACCTTACCATTGCTGTCCAGAACGGGGTCGGCATCTCCAGTGGCGACGGGGCCAATCAGCCGGCCTGCCGTAACCCGTTCCACTCGCTGCTCCAGATCGCTGAGGTCTTTAAGTTCAGGACGGCTTCCCCCGGTCCGTTGCTGCTGCCTCCTATTGTGGGCCAGCTTGCCCTGCAAGAGAAAGGACGGACTCTGAGTACAGTGTGAAGCCCTGATCTTGGCTGCACTGCCTCCCATGGTCGAATAGCCCTTACAGTGTCAAGCACTGATCTTGGCTGCACTGCCTCCCATGGTCGAATAGCCCTTACAGTGTGTAAAGTGGTGAATGGGCATGTGATTTTCATGAGAGGCCCATAGGTGTTGGATGAGGGCTGGGCATTGGGGCTTTCAGGACCCTTTGGCCATAAAGTGAGGTGCACATGCAGGGATGAAGAGGATACTGGAAAGGGTACTCACCCTGACAACCCGAGTGAGGTCGTTGAACTTCTTCCTGCATTGCGTTGGGGTCCTCGGTACCACGCTGCTGGAGGTCACTCTGTGTGTCACCTCCCTCCAAGCTTTTCGATATTCGTTGGACAGTGGCCTCCTGCCACTGTCCGGAAAGAGGATAGGTCACCTGCGCTCCACTGCGCCAACCAGAACCTTCAGGGCCCCCTCACTGAAGCGCTGCGCTCACTCCCTGGCCCTCTCCATGGTCATAGGCGTAACGATGTCGCAGCAGGTCTGCCCAGGCCTAGAATCAGGGCTCCAATGTGCAGGGCGTGGCTGCAAGCCAAATCGACCCTCCCCCTTTAAGAGATGACCGGCGCCAGCGTGTCTGCCTGCAATCGCTAACTGGCCGCACCTGCGCTGCGCCCGCCCTCGGTCTTAGCGCCTCGCCTCTCCGGCTTAGCGCCTTAGGATAGTCGTGCAGCGCCTGCTTAAGCGCAGCAAGAACCTCTTGGGGCGAAGCAACTCAATTTCGCTGAAGGTGGCGCTAAGTTGCGCCGGGCGCTAAATTTAGCGCACGCTCAACTGTAGCGCCCCAAATGTGGCGATACTGAATTTCTAGGCCTTTGTGTCTTAATGCGAGGAGCATTCATAATAAGGTGGAGGAATTAGCTGCGCAAATAGATGTAAACGGATATGATGTAATTGGAATTACAGAGACATGGCTCCAGGGTGACCAAGGCTGGGAATTCAACATCCAGGGGTATTCAATATTCAGGAAGGACAGGCAAAAAGGAAAAGGAGGTGGGGTAGCATTGCTGGTTAAAGAGATTGACACAATAGTAAGGAAGGATATTAGCTCTGATGATGTAGAATCTGTATGGGTAGAGCGCTGAAATACCATGGGGCAGAAAACATTAGTGGGAGTTGTATACAGACCCCCAAACAGTAATGCTGAGGTTGGGGATGGCATTAAATGGGAAATTAGAGACGCATGCAATAAGGGCACAGCAGTTATCATGGGTGACTTTAATCTACATATAGATTGGGCTAACCAAATTAGTAACAATACTGTGGAGGAGGAATACCTAGAGTGTATACGGGATGGTTTCCTGGACCAATATGTCGAGGAACCAACTAGAGATCAGGCCATCTTAGACTGGGTATTATGTAATGAGGAAGGATTAATTAGCAATGTTGTTGTGCGGGGCCCCTTGGGGAGGAGCGATCATAATATGATAGAATTCTTCATTAAGATGGAGAGTGAAGTAGTTGACTCAGAGACTAGGGTCCTGAATTTAAATAAAGGAAACTACGATGGTATGAGGCGCGAGTTGGGTACGATGGATTGAGGAATGTTACTTAAAGGGTTGACGGTGGATAGGCAATGGCAAACATTTAAAGATCGCATGGATGAACTACAGAATTTGTTCATCCCTGTTTGGCATAAAAATAAAACAAAAAATGTGACTGAACTGTGGCTAACAAGGGAAATTAGGGATAGCATAAGATCCAAGGAGGGGATATATAAATTGGCCAGAAAAAGCAGCAAAATTGAGGATTGGAACCAGTTTAGGATTCAGAAAAGGAGGACAAAGGGATTAATTAAGAGGGGGAAAATAGAATATAAGAGTAAGCTTGCAGGGAACATAAAAACTGACTGTAAAAGCTTCTACAGATATGTGAAGAGAAAAAGATTGGTGAAGTCAAGCGTAGGTGCCTTGCAGTCAGAATCAGGGGAATTTATAATGGGGAACAAAGAAATGGCTGACCAATTAAAGACATACTTTGGTTCTGTCTTCACAAAGGAGGGCACAAATAACCTTCCAGAGATTTCAGGGAACATAGGGTCTAATGAGAAGGAGGAATTGAATGAAATCAGTATTTGTAGGGAAATGGTGTTAGGGAAATTGACGGGATTGAAGGCCGATAAATCCCCAGGGCCTGATAATCTACATCCTAGGGTACTTAGGGAAGTGACCCTAGAAATAGTAGATGCATTGCTGGTCGTCTTCCAAAATTCTATAGACTCTGGAATAGTTACCATGGATTGGAGGGTAGCTAATGTAACCCCACTATTTAAAAAAGGTTGTAGAGAAAAAATGGGGAATTATAGACCGGTAAGCCTGACATCGCTACTGGGGAAAATGCTAGAGTCCATTATAAAAGATGTAATAGCAGAGCACTTGGAAAACAGTGACAGGATCGGATAAAGTCAACATGGATTTACAAAAGGTAAATCATGTTTGACTAATCTACTGGAATTTTTTGAGGATGTAACTGGTAGAATAGATAAGGGAGCACCAGTGGATGTGGTGTATTTGGACTTTCAGAAGGCTTGCGATAAGGTCCTGCATAAGAGATTGGCGTGCAAAGTTAAAGCACATGGGATTGGGGGTAAGGTGGGTGTACCTACACCATATGGACTGCAGCGGTTCAAGAAGGTGGCTCACCACCATCTTCTCAAGGGCAATTAGGGATGGGCACTAAATGCAGGCCTAGCCAGCGACGCCCACATCCCATCAATGAATAAAAAAAAAAGGTACTGACTTGGATAGAGAACTGGTTGGCAGACAGGAAGCAACCGACCATAGAGCACATATACCAGAAATGCTGTTTACGGAGGTCACGGTCCATCATCAAAGACCCTACCCACCCCAGCCACAGTCTGTTCGCCCTCCTGCCATCTGGGAGACGCGACAGATGCATTCGCACCCGTACGACCAGATTTAGGAACAGCTTCTTTCCCAGGGCTGTCATCCTACTGAACTCCACAAATAAACTCTGAAGCCTGCACATCTGCTAATGCACTTTATTATGGTTGTGCTTATGTTAATGTATTACAAGCCAAATGTATGTTGAATGTTTAAATGTCTTAATCTAAATGTACACTCTCGGGAGCCGCAAGACTACATTTCGTTGTACTGCACTTGTGCACTAACAATGACAATAAAAGTTGATTTGATTTGATTTGAAGAGTTGGAATAAACGGGTCTTTTTCCGAGTGGCAGGCAGTGACTAGTGGGGTACCGCAGGGATCGGTGCTAGGACTCCAGCTATTCACAATATATAATAACTAGCTGGAGTGCCCGGCGGTGCCGAGGCTTTTTCGAGGGCATGTTGTTGTTGGAAGAGAGAGAGAGCGCGCGACTGGGGGGGAAGAGAGAGCGCGACTGGGGGGGGGGGGGGAAGAGAGAGCGTGACTGGGGGGGGGAAGAGAGAGCGCGACTGGGGGGGGAAGAGAGAGAGCGACTGGGGGGAAGAGAGACAGCGACTGGGGGGGAGGGGGAAGGCGGGGGGAGGGGAGGGGGAGGGGAGAGGGGAGGGGGAGGGACTGGGGAGGGGGAGGGAGGAAGGAAGGGGAGGGGAAGAGGAAGGAGGGGAGGGGGGAGTCCCCGAGCCCCGCCCCCATCTCCCGCTCCCGATCTCCCGCCCCCCGATGTCCCGCTCCCCGATCTCCCGCCCCCGATGTCCCGCCCCGCGATCTCACGATGTGCCGCCCCCCGATCTCCCGTCCCCCGATCTCCCGATGTCCCGCCCCCGGATCTCCCGCCCCCGCGATCTCCCGATGTCCCCGCCCGAGCCGGCTTCAAGACCAGAGAGATGCCGCCGCGCAACCTACCGTGTGAGGCCCGGCCGGACTCAAATCGTGCTCCGGGCAGAAGATGACGCAGACGCTGACTCCCGCCCGCCTTTACTAAGATGGCGGCGGTGGCGACGCTCGGCTCAGGCCCGCCCCCTCCAGCCTTCACAAAGATGGCGGCGATCGCTGGCCTTTTGTCGATCGCGACGGGAGGCGCCTAGCTCGGGCGTGGCTGGTCAACAGACGCCCAGGCTTTGAGGCCTGGAAAAACGGTGAAAGGTAGGAAAATTATAGAGGTTGGACAAAAGATTTACAAATTAATTAACTTTTTTAAAAAACAATTTGTCTTTTAAAAGCAACTTTTTTTTTGCTGGAAATGTAGATTTGAAAAGAAACATGCAGAAAGCGGGAAAAAGAAATGAAAAGTTTGGAATCAAGATGGCGGCGACTCACCTTGGTTCAGAATGATAAGGCCCGCCCACACAGGCACCGATTGGTGGACCGTCAGGTCACCGAAGCATAGGATTGGTCAATCGTCCCGTCACTCGACCGTAGGAGGGCCCGGCCGCACGCGCCAGGAACCCGCCGTACGATTGGTCGACCTCGACGTCACTCGATGCTAATGAGCGGATAATGAGCGGAATGTTGAACTTTTTTGGATACCGCGGGCGCAATTTTTGTCCGGCCGAAACGTAAATACGCTTAGGACGGTTCTGGAATCGTCAGCTTTCTTTCGACGTAACGCACGTGTAGGTAAGCTCTATAACTTTCGAGTTAATTCAAGACAGACAGACAGATGGAATGACAGACAGAAGTATCCTTTTATATGTATATATATAAGAATAGATGGTGTGGACGAGGGAGTTAGATGTAATATCTCCAAGTTTGCAGACGACACAAAGCTGGGTGGGCGTGTGTGCTCTGAGGAGGATGCAGAGAAACTCAGTATGATTTGGACAGGTTGGGTGATTGGGCAGATGCATGGCAGATGTAGTATAATGTGGATAAATGTGAGGTTATCCACTTTGATGGCAAAAACAGGATGACAGATTATCTGAGCGGCAATAGATTGGGAAAAGGGGAAGTGCAACGAGACGTGGGTGTCCTTGTGCACCAGTCGCTGAAGGTAAGCATGCAGGTGCAGCAGGCGGTTAAGAAGGCAAATGGTATGTTGGCCTTCATAGCGAGAAGATTCGAGTACAGGAGCAAGGATGTCTTGCTGCAGTTGTACAGGGCCTTGGTGAGACCACACCTTGAGTATTGTGTGCAGTTTTGGTCGCCTTATCTGAGGAAGGATGTTCTTGCCATGGAGGGAGTGCAGGAAAGATTCACCAGTCTGATACCTGGGATGGCAGGAATGATGTATGAAGAGAGATTGAGTCGATTAGGCTTATATTTGCTAGAGTTTAGAAGAATGAGAGGGGATCTCATTGAAGCTTATACAATTCTAACAGCACTAGACAGACTAGATGCAGGAAGGATGTTCCCGATGGCGGGGGAGTCCAGAACCAGGGGTCACAGTCTAAGGATAAGGGGTAAGCCATTTAGGACTGGGATGAGGAGGAATTTCTTCACCCAGAGAGTGGTGAATCTGTGGAATTTTCTACCACAGAAGGGAGTAGAGGCCAACTTATCTATCTATATATATAAAAGAGCTCTTCTGTCTGTCTGTCCCGATGTCTGTCTGTCTGTCCGTCCGTTCTCTATACGTTTGAAAGTTACAGAGCGTACCGACGCGCGCGTCGCCTCAAAAGAAAGCTTGCGATTCCGGACCGGTCATAGGCATATTTACGTTTCGGCCGGACAAAAATCCCGCCCGCGGTATCCCAAAAACGTTCAGCATTCCGCTCATTAGCATCTCATTAGCGACCGTGTGACATCGAGGTCCACCAATCGGACGGCGGGTTCCTTCCTACAGTTGAGTGTCGAGTGACTCGACGATTGACCAATCCTACGCTTCGGTGACCTGACTGGTCGACCAATCGTGTGTGTGGGTGGGCCTTATCCTTCTGAACCGAGGTGAGTGGCCGCCATCTTGATTTTTCACAATTTTTTCCCCCACACTTTCTGTGTGTTAGGGAACTAAGGTAAATATTTTAATGATGTGTTAGGGAATTAAATAACAATTTAATAGGGGGGGGAGAGCCTCGGGAAATCGCGGGGGGGGGAGAGCCTCGGGAAATCGCGGGGGGGGAGAGCCTCGGGAAATCGCGGTGGGGGGGGGAGAGCCTCGGGAAATCGCGGGGGGGGGAGAGCCTTGGGAAATCGCGGGGGGGGAAGAGCCTCGGGAAATCGCGGGGGGGGCGAGCCTCGGGAAATCGCGGGGCGCTCGCGCCGCCCGCACTGACCGCGCATGCGCCGCCCGCACTGACCGTGCATGCGCCGCCCGCCCGCCCACAGCGGCCGTCCATCAGCCGCGCGATACGCGGGGGACCTCAGCTCCGGACCTCAGGCGCTAGGCAGGGGGAGGGGCCGGAGAGAGGGACAGAGGGGAGTGGGGGAGGGGAGGGAGAGGAGGGGAGGGGAGGGAGGGGAGGGGAGGGGGGGTGGGAGGGATAGGACAGGGAGAGGGAGAGGGCATGACAGGGAGAGGGGGGACACACAGGGGCAGGGAGACCAAGCGCCCCAAAATTGCCCACTGACCGCGCATGCGCCGCCCGCCCGCCCACAGCGGCCGTCCATCAGCCGCGCCATACGCGGGGGACCTCAGCTCCGGACCTCAGGCGCTAGGCAGGGGGAGGGGCCGGAGAGAGGGACAGAGGGGAGTGGGGGAGCGGGGGTGGGGGTGGGCGAGGGGAGGGAGGGAGGGAGACAGGGGAGGGGAGGGAGAGGAGGGGAGGGGAGGGAGGGATAGGACAGGGAGAGGACATGACAGGGAGAGGGGGGACACACAGGGGCAGGGAGACCAAGCGCCCCAAAATTGCCCTCGTGCCCCAAAATTGCCCTCGCAACGCGGGGCTCCCCAGCTAGTTAAATATATTCAAGAAGGAGTTAGATATATTTCTTAAGGCTAAAGGGATCAAGGGATATGGGGAGAAAGCAGGGACAGGGTACTGAATTTGGATGATCAGCCATGATCTCATTAAATGGCGGAACAGGCTCGAGGGGCCGAATGGCCTACTCCTGCTCCTATCTTCTATGTTTCTATGTATCATCTGCTCAAAAGGATGTGTCTGCTACATCAATATCAGCATGCCTTTACTCTCCCACAGGACCATCGAGCACCCCTCTCCCCACAATCCAGAACGAAGAGCCGGTCAATTCCTCGGAGGAACCTGAAGCCTCTGTGGTAACAGCGTCACCAGGACTCAGTGCACCCAGCACCAGGGCAGCAACGCACACCTTGGTGGGGCCATCGCGAGTTATAGTCGTGTTGCCACCTGGTCTATCACAGTGCACAAGTGAGCATCAGCAGATGGTGGAGACAGTGACATCAGTGGAGCATCCTCGGCAGACGTTGCAGCAATCTTCTAGCTCTGCTGAGCTGCATCCAGAAAACGAGCATCTTGGGAAATACAGCAATAAGTGCAGGAGTCTCTGGAAGGGTTTGCCTCCAGTGTTAGTGCGAGTGTGGATAGAATGGAGGAGTCCATCTCTAACATCAGCACTGCCATGGTGGAGGCAAAGGCACATGAACGCACCACCATGGATAGAATGGCAACCTCCATGGAAAGGCTGGCTACCTCCATGGAAAGGATGGCAACCTCCATGGATAGGGTGGCAACCTCCATGGAAAGGATGGAAAGGAGGAAATAAGTTGCCAGAGTCAGGAAAACATGGTGACTGTTCAAAGTAGAATGTCATCGCTGGAGGAGCGATGGGCAGCTATTGAGCAGAGAGACCAGAGCTTCATGGACGTCCTTGTGATGAGGACTGCCAGTGCAGATACGGGTCCTCAGTGTCCTCCTGATGTGCAGCAAGGTGCTCTCCAGCCACTTGCCAGCACTGAGGTGCAGCTGACCCATGAGAGGGATGTTGTTGGCAGGACACAAGGAAGTGTGGGCTCCTATCAAAGCGCTCACATGTCTATGCCACTGCGGAGCCCTCGGTCAGAGATCCACTTTGCGGAGACAACTGAGATGGCCATTTCAGCCCCTGCACAGCCGCAGGAAGAGCAGATTGTTGAAGAGCCCTCCCAGGCTCCCAAACCCAGAGGACGCCCGCCAAAAGTGTCTAGGCAGGCGCAGCATCCTAGTCAGCAAGGTGCCTCTACATAGAAACATAGAAGATAGGAGGAGTAGGCCATTCGGCCCCTCGAGCCTGCTCTGCCATTCAGTGAGATTATGGCTGATCATCCAAATTCAGTACCCTGTCCCTGCCTTCTCCCCATATCCCTTGATCCCTTTAGCCTTAAGAAATATATCTAACTCCTTCTTGAATATTATTTAATGAATTGGCCTCCACTGCCTTCTGTGGTAGAGAATTCCACAGGTTCGCCACTCTCTGGGTGAAGAAATTCCTCCTCATCCCAGTCCTAAATGGCTTCCCCCTGGCCATCAGGCACATCCTTCCTGCATCTAGTCTGTCTAGTCCTGTTAGAATTTTATAAGTTTCAATGAGATCCCCTCTCATTCTTCTAAACTATGGCAAACAGTTGATTGTGTGGCCTGTGTGTTCTGGGAAATGGCAAAAACGCATTGGAACATCTGCTGAAGCCACAGGGAAGCACCACATAGAAGCACGCATAAGAGAAAGATAAAGCACTTATAGTCACAAGGGGACTCACTTGGGTGTTTTGTCTTTTTTTCTGACTGTTGTTGGTTTATTATCCTTTTGTCATATTGTGGTAAACCACTGTTATTGTTGTTCACCGTTGTTGCTGTTGTTGCACACTGTTGTATCTATGCATGCCTCAGCATGCCTCTGCTGGCTCCGCCCCTGGCTCCACCCACAGGCCCAGGTATAAAGGTGACTGCTCTGCAGCCCCCTGCCTTCTTGGAACCCAGTCAACCACGAGAGTCATGCTCTGTTCTTTGCTAATAAAAGCCTTTTAGTTACTCTCGTAACTCACCGTCTTTTATGAGTAATTGATAGCGCATCAATTTTATTAGCAAAAACAAAATGTTGGCACCAAACGCTGAGCAGCAGGCTGCTGCACCAAACGCTGAGCAGCAGGTGCTGCAGCAAACGACGGCACCAAACGCTGAGCAGCAGGCGCTGCTGCATGCCCTCAGACCAACATGCCTGGACCTAGACCCTCAAGAGGCGGGTTCGTCTACCAAGTTCGCACAATGGCTGCGTTGCTTCGAAGCTTACCTGGAAGCCTCAGCCGTGACACTAGATGGAAACAAACTAAAAATCCTGGCCTCCAAGGTGGGCCACCAAGTCTACACGCTCATCCAGGACGCGACTACCTACACGGCGGCTATCGATCTGCTAAAAGGACAATACACACGCCCGGTAAATACGGTTTATGCCAGACACCTCCTGAGATCCCGCAAACAGCAGTCCGGGGAATCGGTGGAGGCATTCCTACGGGCACTACAGATACTCAGCTGAGCCTGCGATTGTAAAGAGGTATCGGCCGCGACACACGCGGAGGGACTTATCCGAGATGCCTTCGTTGCGGGCCTCAAATCCGACTACTCCCGGCAGAGACTGCTGGAGAAGGGCGAAATCGACCTGAAGAAGAGTGTCCCTCGCGCTCTCGCTAGACGCGGCCCACCGGAATATGGACGCATTCTCCCCTAATCGCTCCGCACCGTGGACGCCGCAACCTTGGGTCATGGGACCGCCACCCCCAGCACCAACTGCTGCAGCGATGTCCAAGGGCCCGAAATGTTACTTTTGTGGCCAGGCAAAACACCCCAGAGCACGCTGCCAGGCGAAAAATGCTACCTGCTCTGGCTGCGGGAAGAAAGGACACTACGTCAGCGCCTGCAAAGGTAAAACCGCTAACGCCAGCAGCGCCGCGTGTGAACCGTGGGGGCAGCCATCTTGTCCGCCATCTTGGACACCTCCAGCCGCGTGCGGATCGGGATCATGGGCGCAGCCATTTTGTCCGCCATCTTGGACGCCTCCAACTCCAATCGGTGACCCGGACTCAACCACCGCCTTGTCTGACGACCACAGCGACTCGCTCGACCATACGCTGGCCTCCGTGACGCTGGACCAATCTCTCCCTCACCAACTGTCCAGGTCCATGATGGACATTACGGTAAACGGCCGCGCCACTACCTGCCTTTTCGACAGCGGGAGCACGGAGAGCTTTATCCACCCCGACACGGTGCGCAGTTACTCTCTCCCGGTCCTGCCAACGCGCCATCGGATCTCTATGGCTTCCAAATCCCATTCAGCAGACGTCGGTGGCTACTGTGTAGTGACCCTTTCAGTAAGGGGCACAGAATACAAAAATTTTAAACTTCTTGTCCTGCCCCATCTCTGCGCTGCCGTTCTACTGGGGTTGGATTTTCAGTGCCACCTTAAAAGTGTCACATTAGCGTACGGCGGACCCCTCCCCCCACTCACAGTCTGCAGCCAGCAGCTTTTAAATCGCCCGCCGCGCACCATTTGCAGCCTCTCCACGCTTAAAGTCTCCCCCCCTCTTGTTCGCTAACCTCACCCGCGACTGTAAGCCCATCGCTACC
The DNA here is from genome assembly GCF_052327205.1 of Somniosus microcephalus. Lineage (NCBI taxonomy): Eukaryota > Metazoa > Chordata > Chondrichthyes > Squaliformes > Somniosidae > Somniosus > Somniosus microcephalus. The sequence goes on along the minus strand of NC_140987.1, from coordinate 252,643,613 downwards.
AAAAGCAGGCGGTACAGTACCGGGGATAGGAGCTTCATTAAATCCGAAGTAGCAAGACTCCTGAATGAAGGGATTATTGAGGGTAGCACTAGCCCATGGCGAGCACAAGTGGTGGTAGTGAAGACTGGCGAAAAACAGCGACTAGTTATTGACTACAGCCAGACGATCAATCGCTACACCCAGTTAGATGCATACCCACTCCCCCGCATATCTGACATGGTCAATCAGATAGCACAATACCGGGTGTTCTCGACGATTGATCTGAAGTCGGCATACCACCAGCTCCCCATCAGGGCTGAGGACCGCCAGTACACAGCTTTTGAAGCTGACGGTCGTCTCTACCACTTCCTCCGAGTCCCCTTCGGCGTCACCAACGGGGTTTCGGTCTTCCAAAGGGAGATGGACCGAATGGTTGACCAGAATGCGCTGCAGGCCACCTTCCCCTATCTAGACAACGTCACCATCTGCGGCCACAACCAGCAGGACCATGACGTTAACCTAGAGAAATTCCTCCGTACGGCGCAGCGGCTGAATCTAACATACAACAAGGACAAATGTGTTTCGCACTACGCGCCTCACCATTCTTGGCTGCATAGTGGAGAACGGAGTCATCGGCCCCGACCCCGACAGAATGCGCCCCCTTATGGAGCTCCCCCTCCCCCCACTGCCAAAAAGCACTGAAGAGATGCCTAGGGTTTTTCTCTTACTACGCTCAGTGGGTGCCCAACTATGCGGACAAAGCCAGACCCCTCATCAAGTCCACCTCCTTCCCCCTGACAGCAGAGGCATGTGCAGCCTTCACTCTCATAAAAAAAGATATTGCGAAGGCCACAATGCACGCAGTGGATGAGTCCATCCCTTTCCAAGTGGAGAGCGACGCATCCGACTTCGCCCTAGCTGCAACCCTTAACCAGGCGGGGAGACCCGTGGCCTTTTTCTCAAGGACCCTCCAGGGTCCCGAGATTCGACACTCCTCTGTCGAAAAGGAGGCCCAGGCCATTGTGGAAGTGGTGTGACATTGGAGGCATTACCTGGCCGGAAAACGATTTACCCTGCTCACTGACCAGCGTTCAGTAGCTTTTATGTTTAATAATAATCAGAGGGGCAAAATCAAGAACGACAAGATCTTGAGGTGGAGAATTGAACTCTCCACCTACAATTATGATATCTTGTACCGGCCCGGGAAACTCAATGAGCCCCCAGATGCCCTATCACGTGGTACATGCGCCAACGCGCAGGTCGCTAGACTGCAGACCCTCCACAATGACCTCTGCCACCCGGGGGTCACCAGGCTCTTCCATTTCATCAAATCCCGTAACCTGCCCTACTCCATCGAGGAGGTCAGGACCATGACCAGGAACTGCCAAATCTGTGCCGAGTGCAAACCACATTTTTATAGGCCAGGCAGAGCAAGCCTGATCAAGGCCACTCGCCCCTTCGAGCACCTGAGCATCGATTTTAAAGGGCCCCTCCCCTCCTCTGACCGCAACGTGTACTTCCTCAACATAATTGATGAGTACTCCCATTTCCCGTTTGCCATCCCGTGCCCGGACATGACCAGTACCACGGTCATTAAATGTCTGAATGACCTTTTCGCCTTGTTCGGCTTCCCTAGCTATATCCATAGCGACCGGGGCTCATCCTTTATGAGCGACGAACTCCGTCAGTACCTGCTCACGAGAGGTATTGCTACAAGCAGAGCCACCAGCTACAACCCCCGGGGGAACGGTCAGGTGGAAAGAGACAACGCGACGGTTTGGAAGGCCGTCCTCTTAAACTTAAAATCTAAGGGCCATCCGGCCTCTCCCTGGCAGGAGGTCCTCCCTGCGGCACTCCACTCCATTCGGTCACTGCTTTGTACGGCCACCAATGCCACCCCCCATGAAAAAATGTTCACTATCCCCAGGAAGTCCACATCGGGGACCTCGCTACCGACATGGCTGACGTCTCCAGGACCCGTCCTACTGCGGAAGCACGTGAGGTCCCATAAAACGGACCCCCTGGTCGAGAGGGTGAGCCTCCTCCACGCCAACCCCCAGTATGCTTACGTGGCGTACCCGGAGGGGCGGGAGGACACAGTCTCCATACGAGACCTCGCACCTTCGGGTGCCCCTGAAACACTACCATTGCGGGAGGACACAGTCTCCATACGAGACCTTGCACCTTCGGGTGCCCCTGAAACACTACCATTGCCATCCACCACTACCCACAACCCAACCCCGGTAGACGGCATGCTGCAGCCCCAGGACCCGTCATTGACCACCCAACCACTCAATGAGACGCCAGATTCAACGTTGGATGCTGCACCATCACCGCCACCACCACGACGATCAGGACAGCATACAAGGCCACCTGATAGACTTACTTACACGAACCTTTAGTACATTTCACCCCTCCGGACTCAATTTTAAACAAGGGGTGAATGTGGTAAACCACTGTTATTGTTGTTCACCATTGTTGCTGTTGTTGCACACTGTTGTATCTATGCATGCCTCAGCATGCCTCTGCTGGCTCCGCCCCTGGCTCCACCCACAGGCCCAGGTATAAAGGTGACTGCTCTGCAGCCCCCTGCCTTCTTGGAACCCAGTCAACCACGAGAGGCATGCTCTGTTCTTTGCTAATAAAAGCCTTTTAGTTACTCTCGTAACTCACCGTCTTTTATGAGTAATTGATAGCGCATCAAATATGTAAAAGAAAAACTATGGCAAACAGTTGATTGTGTGGCCTATGTGTTCTGGGAAATGGCAAAAACGCATTGAAACATAGAAGAAACATAGAAAAATAAGAGCATAAGAACATAAGAAATAGGAGCAGGAATAGGCCACTTGGCCCCTGGAGCCTGCTCCGCCATTCAGTAAGATCATGGCTGATCTTGGGCTCAAAGTCACTTCCTCGCCCACTCCCCATAACCTTTCACTCCCTTATCTAGCAAAAATTTGTCTATCTCCACCTTAAATGTATTTAATGACCCAGCCTCCACAGCTCTCTGGGGCAGAGAATGCCACAGATTTACGACCCTTTGAGAGAAGAAATTCCTCATCTCAGTTCTAAAAGGGCGACCCTTTATTCTAAAACTATGCCCCCGTGTTCTAGATTTCCCCACAAGGGGAAACATCCTCTCTGTATCTACCTTGTTGTGCCCCCTCAGTACCTTATATGTTTCAATAAGATCACCTCTCATTCTTCTAAATTCCAATGAGTATAGGCCCAGCCTGCTCAACCTTTCCTCATAAGTCAACCTCCTCATCTTTGGAATTAACCGAGTGAATCGTCTCTGACTGCCGCCAATGCAAGTATATTCTTCCTTAAATAAGGAGACCAAAACTGTACGCAGTACTCAAGGTGTGGTCTCACCATTACCCTGTACAGTTGTAGCAGGACTTCCCTGCTTTTATACTCCAACCACCTTGAAATAAAGGCCAACATTCCATTTGCTTTTTTGATTACTTGCCGTACCTGCTGTGGTAAACCACTGTCGTTCACGGCGTTCACTATTGTTGTTGTTGTCGTTCACTCTTGTTTCACTGTTATACCTGACTATGCCTCAGCTGACTCCGCCCTTGGCTACCTGGTATAAGGACGGCTGCACGGCAGCTCTCTGCCATTCGGTCGTCCACTAGAGGCATAGTCCTGATCTGTTTGTAGTTGCATTCAGTAGTTAATAAAAGCCTGTTGTTCTGAACTCTACTCAGCCTTTTATTAGAATCGATAGCGCATCAATTTTATTAACTACTGACAAAAAAAAATAACGATGCTGCAGATACTTAAGATCAAGTGCCTGGAACTCGACCCGCAAGAACCGGACTCGCCTGCTAAGTTCTCACACTGGTTGAACTGTTTTGAGTCTTTTCTGGCTGCATCCGGCGAGACCGTCGCCGACAAGCTCAGGGTGCTGAATTCGAAAGTAAACCACCAAGCTTTTGCCCTTATCCGGGACGCTACGAGCTACCAGGGGGCTATCGACATTTTAAAGGAACAATATGCACGCCCGGTCAACTATGTTTACGCAAGACATCTCCTGGGGTCCCGCAAACAACAGCCCGGGGAACCCACAGAAGCATACATACGGGCGCTGAAGGAACTCGGCTGAGCCTGCGAATGCAAGCAAGTATCAGCCACGGAACATACGGAGGAGCTCATCCGGGACGCCCTCGTTGCGGGCCTCAGGTCCACTCACACACGGCAGCGACTGCTGGAAAGTAGTGAGCTCGACCTGAAGAAGGCGATTTCACTCACCCTTTCGTTGGATGTAGCCCATCGGAACATGGAGGCCTACTCCCCGGACTGCGCGGCCGCCTCGTGGATGTCGCGGCCGCCGCCATCTTGGGACGTGGCGCCGCCCCGGGCCCCAGCCCCAACTGCTGCAGCGATGTCCCGCCCGAGCCAGAAATGTTATTTCTGTGGCCAAACCAAACACCCCAGGGCACGCTGCCCGGCGAAAAACGCTGTCTGCTCTGCCTGCGGTAAGAAGGGACACTACGCTAGCGTCTGCAGAAGTCAGAAGACCCCTACCTTCAGCAGCGCCGCTTGCGATTCGTGGGAGCGGCCATCTTGCCTTCCTCCAGCCTCGTGGGGATCGGGATCGTCATGGGCGCCGCCATTTTGTCCTTCTTCTCTGACACCGCCATTTTGTCCGCCATTTTGCCAATGGGCCCCCGACTCACCGGGGTTTTACAGCGACGCTCCCGACTCCACAGCGGCCTCCATTACGCTGGATCAATCCAGACCCCATCAGCTAGCCAGGTCCACGATGGACATCCAGGTAAATGGCCGCGCCACAACTTGCCTTTTTGATTCCGGCAGCACGGAGAGCTTCATACACCCTGATACGGTACGGCATTATTCCCTCTCGGTCCTGCCAGCGCGCCATCGGATCTCCATGGCCTCAAAATCTTACTCAGCAGATGTCGGCGGCTACTGCGTAGTGACCCTTTCGGTGAGGGGCTCCGTTTATAAAAATGTAAAGCTCTTCGTCCTGCCACATCTCTGCGCTGCCGTTCTGCTGGGGTTGGACTTTCATTGTCACTTTAAGAGTGTCACCTTGACATACGGTGGACCTTTTCCCCCACTCACTGTCTGCAACCAGCATTTTTAAATTACCCACCGCGCCCCACCTGTAGTCTCTCCACCCTCAAAATCACCCCCCCCCCGTTCGCTAACCTCACCCGCGACTGCAAGCCTATCGCCACAAAGAGCAGGCGATACAGCACCGGGGACAGATCCTTCATAAGATCTGAGGTGACGCGGCTCCTGAAGGAGGGGATTATTGAGGGTAGTACCAGCCCCTGGCGAGCTCAGGTGGTAGTCGTTAAGACCGGCAACAAGCAGCGCCTGGTCATCGACTACAGCCAGACAATCAACAAGTACACCCAGTTGGACGCATACCCTCTCCCCCGCATAGCCGACATGGTTAATAAGATAGCGCAATATCGCGTTTTCTCGACCATTGACCTCAAGGCAGCATACCACCAAATCCCTATCCGCCCTGAGGACCGCCAGTACACAGCCTTCGAGGCAAACGGCCGTCTTTTTCACTTCCTCAGGGTTCCTTTCGGCGTCACCAACGGTGTCTCCGTCTTCCAGAGGGAGATGGACCGGATGGTCGACGAGAATGCGTTACAGGCCACGTTTCCCTACCTGGACAACGTGACCATCTGCGGCCATGACCTACAGGACCATGACGCCAACCTTGATAAGTTCCTTTGCACGGCCCAACTCCTAAACCTCACGTACAAGGAAAAGTGCATATTCCGCACAACCCGCCTCGCTATCCTTGGCTGCATGGTGGAACACGGAGTCATCGGTCCTGACCCTGACCGGATGCGCCCCCTGATGGAACTTCCCCTGCCCCACTGTCTCAAGGCCCTCAAAAGGTGCCTGGGCTTCTTTTCCTATTACGCCCAGCGGACAAAGCCCATCCACTTATCAAGTCCACTTCCTTTCCCCTGACGGCGGAGGCCCGCTCAGCCTTTCACCGTATAAAAGATGACATTGCCAAGGCCACCATGCACTCGGTGGACGAGTCCATCCCCTTCCAGGTGGAGAGCGATGCATCCGACTTTGCCCTGGCCGCTACCCTTAACCAGGCGGGAAGACCCGTGGCCTTCTTTTCACGAACCCTCCAGGGCTCCGAACTCAGACACTCCTCTGTAGAAAAGGAGGCCCAGGCCATTGTGGAGGCGGTGCGCCACTGGTGGCACTACCTGGCTGGAAAACGATTTACCCTGCTTACTGACCAGCGTTCAGTTGCTTTTATGTTCAATAATAAGCAGAGGGGCAAAATCAAAAATGACAAGATTTTGAGGTGGAGAATTGAACTTTCCACCTACAATTACGACATCTTGTACCGGCCCGGGAAACTCAACGAACCCTCAGATGCTCTATCGCGAGGCACATGCGCCAACGCGCAGATCGATAGACTACGGGGCCTCCACAACGACCTCTGCCACCCGGGGGTCACCAGGTTCTTCCACTTCATCAAGGCCCGCAACCTGACTTACTCCATCGAGGAGGTCAGGACCATGACCAGGAGCTGCCCAGTCTGTGCAGAGTGCAAGCCGCGCTTCTATATGCCTGATCAAGGCCACCCGCCCCTTTGAGCGCCTGAGTGTCGACTTTAAAGGGCCCCTCTCCTCCTCTGACCGTAATGTGTACTTCCTCAACATAGTTGATGAGTACTCCCGCTTCCCTTTCGCCATCCCCTGCCCGGACATGACCACCGCTACGGTCATTAAATGCCTGCACAACCTCTTTGCTTTGTTCGGTTTTCCCAGCTATATTCATAGCGACCGGGGCTCGTCCTTCATGAGCGACGAACTCCGTCAGTAACTGCGCATGAGAGGTATTGCCTCAAGCCGGACCACCAGCTACAACCCCCGGGGGAACGGACAGGTTGAAAGAGAGAACGCGACGGTCTGGAAGGCGGCCCTCCTAGCCTTAAAATCTAGGGGCCTTCCGACCTCCCGTTGGCAGGATGTCCTACCTGATGCGCTCCACTCCATCCGGTCACTGCTGTGTACTGCCACCAACGCCACCCCCCATGAGCGAATGTTCATTTTTCCCCGGAGGTCCACATCCAGTACCTCACTACCACACTGGCTGACGTCCCCAGGGCCCGTCCTGCTGAGGAAGCATGTAAGGTCCCACAAAACGGCTCCCCTGGTAGAGAAGGTTCACCTCCTCCATGCCAACCCCCAGTACGCCTACGTGGCATACTCGGACGGGCGGGAGGATACAGTCTCCATTAGAGATCTGGCACCCTCGGGGTCCACTGACCCATCACCATTGCCCTCCACCACGACCCCCTTCGACACGGCCCAAAATTCAGTAGACCCAATTCTCACCCCTGTCCATTCCACCCCGGTAGACGGCATGCCGCGACCCCAGGACCCGCCGGAGTCCACTCGCCCACCCAACACCAAAGGGGACGATACGCCGGTGCTCGATCCCGTTCAAGACGCGTCGTTGGAAGCTGTACCATCTCAACCGTCGCCACGAAGATCTCGACGGCAAACGAGGCCGCCCGACAGACTCACCTGCTCGAACTTTTGATACACTTCACCCCGCCGGACTTAATTTTAAACGAGGGGTGAATGTGGTAAACCACTGTCGTTCACGGTGTTCATTATTGTTGTTGTTGTTGTTGTCGTTCACTCTTGTTTCACTGTTATACCTGACTATGCCTCAGCTGACTCCGCCCTTGGCTACCTGGTATAAGGACGGCTGCACGGCAGCTCTCTGCCATTCGGTCGTCCACTAGAGGCATAGTCCCGATCTGTTTGTAGTTGCATTCAGTAGTTAATAAAAGCCTGTTGTTCTGAACTCTACTCAGCCTTTTATTAGAATCGATAGCGCATCACCTGCATGCTAATATTTTGTGTTTCATGCACAAGGACCCCTAGGTCCCTCTGAACTGTAGCATTTTGTAATCTTTCTCCATTTAAATTAAAATTTGCTTTTTTATTTTTCCTGCCAAAGTGTATAACCTCGCATTTTCCCACATTATACTCCATCTGCCAAATGTTTGCCCACTCACTTAGCCTGTCTATATCCCTTTGCAGGTTCTTTGAGTCCTCTGCACAACTTGCTTTCCCACCCATCTTTGTATCATCCACAAACTTGGCTACATTACACTCAGTCCCTTCATCCAAGTCATTAATATAGATTGTAAATAGTTGAGGCCCCAGCACCGATTCCTGTGGCACCCCACTAGTTACCGTTTGCCAACCGGAAAATTACCCATTTATCCTGACTCTCTGATTTCTGTTAGTTAACCAATTCTCTATCCATGCCAATATGTTACCCCCAATTCCGTGAGCTCTTATCTTGTGCAGTAATCTTTTATGTGGCACTTATCGAATGCCTTCTGGAAATCCAAATACACCACTTCCACTGGTTCACCTTTGTCCACCCTGCTCGTTACCTCCTCAAAGAACTTCAGCAAGTTTATTAAACATGATTTCCCTTTCATAAAACCATGCTGACTCTGCTTGACTGCATTATGATTTCCAAATGCCCTGCTACTGCTTCCTTAATGAAGGGCTCCAGCATTTTCCCAACGACAGATGCTAGGCTAACTGGTCTATAGTTTCCTGCTTTCTGTCTCCCTCCTTTCTTAAATAGGGGTGTTACATTTGCGGTTTTCCAATCCGCTGGGACCTCTCCAGAGTCCAGGGAATTTTGGTATATTGCAACCAATGCATCCACTATCTCTGCAGCCACTTCTTTTAAGACCCTGGGATGCAGGCCATCTGGTCCAGGGGACTTGTCATCTTTTAGTCCCATTATTTTACCAAGTACTATGTCCTTAGTGATAGTGATTGTCTTTAGTTTCCCCCCTCCTTGTGGCCCCTTGATTATCCATTATTGGGATGTTGTTAGTGTCTTCTACCGTGAAGACAGATACAAAATATTTGTTCAGAGTCTCTGCCATATTCCCGTTCCCCATGATTAATTCCCCAGTCTCATCCTCTAAGGGACCAACATTTACTTTAACTACGCTCTTCCTTTTTATATACTAGTAGAAGCTCCAACTATCTGTTTTAATGTTTCTTGCCAATTTACTCTCATCATTCATCTTCTCTCTCTTTATTTTTTTTAGTCATCCTTTGCTGGTTTTTAAAAATTTCCCAATCTTCTGGTCTCCCACCAATCTTGGCAACATTGTATGCCTTCGTTTTCAATTTGATACCATCCTTTACTTCCTTAGTTAGCCACGGATGGTGCTCCCTTCTCTTAAAATCTTTCTTTCTCACTGGAATATATTTTTGTTGAGAGTAATGAAATATCTCCTTAAATGTCCACCACTGCATTTCAACTGTCTTACCGTTTAATTTATTTTTCCAGTCCACTTTAGCCAGTTCTGCCCTCATGCCACTGTAATTGCCTTTGTTTAAGATCAGGACACTGGTTTGAGATACAACTTTCTCACCCTCCAACTGAATTTGAAATTCAACCATGCTATGATCACTCTTTCCTAGAGGATCCTTTATTATGAGATCATTTATTAATTCTGTCTCATTACATAGTATCAGATCCAAGATAGCCTGCTCCCCGGTTGGTTCCATTACATGCTGTTCTAGGAAACCATCCCGGATGCACTCTATGAACTTCTCCTCAAGACTACCATGGCTAATTTGATTTGTCCAATCAATAATTCAGCCCTTCGAGCCTGCTCCACATTCAATATGATCATGGCTGATGCTCTATCTCAATACCATATTCCCGCTCTCTCCCCATACCCCTTGATGTCTTTTGTGTCTAGAAATCTATCTATCTCCTTCTTACATATATTCAGTGACTTGGCCTCCACAGCTTTCTGTGGTAGTGAATTCCACAGGTTCACCACCCTCTGAGTGAAGATATTTCTCCTCATCTCAGTCCTAAATGTCCTATCCTCATTGAGGGCTCAGGGCGACTTGCTTTTGTAATGCTTATGGTGAAAGTGATAGGAAATAACAGGGTGTAGCAGAGATGATGTATGACGTTGGACAATTGTCGCCTGCAATTACAGAGCCATATGGTAGCCACCTATGGTTGAAGAGTAAGCTTATGCTAATGTGGCATGGCAGTGTGCATACCCTGCTTGATGGGCAGCAGTGAACTGGAGGGATGCTGCATTGGTCACAACAGGGCCTGCAAGATGCCCCTTGTCCTCCTCCTACTCCTCTTCCCAGGAAGATCTGCGCTGAGCCACGTGGCTGCTGCTCCTCCAATTATGAGGACCAGGATGAGAGGGCATAAATTTTTCCCATCCCCTTGCTATAGATTTCATTTGAGGCAACAAGCTTGCAAGCGCACAGTTGAAGTGGCCTGAAATTATTCCATTCAGGTCACACTGCAGATGGGTGTCAGCTTGAACAGTCACAAGGTTAGTAGATGTGCAAAATCTTATCCCATATCTACAACAGCAAAGTTGTTGCATTTGAATGTCAGCCATGTTTCAGGGGCGCTTTTAAAGTGCTCCACCAATGCATACAAATCATGTCCTCCAGCAACTCGTCTCCATTAACCTGGCCTGTTTCTGACAAGTTGGGAAACAGGAGCCAGAAGCACGAAAATGGAAAACAACTATAAAAATAGGATTACCAAGGCAGTTAACTGCCTTTACTACTTGTCCCACCGGTTCCAGTCGGGTCAGTTTGGGAGCGGCTAAACAGACACTCAGGAAAATTGGGTGGGGGCGGGATGGAGGCGGGTTGGGTGTATGAAGCCATTTTTTCCAATTTTCGCTAAAGACCCGCCTCCTCAGGGCTATTAAAATCGAGCCCATCGATTCAGTTCTATTATGTTTTTTAAAAAAAAGCTTTAATTAATTTGGTTAATAAAACGTAATCAGTTATTTAAGTATTATAAAAGCATCTTTCCAATTAAATAAGGTAGGGAAGACCAGGGGTCACAAATTTAAGTAGTATAAGGCCAGACCTAGGTTAGATGTCAGGAGGTGGTTCTTTTCCCAGAGAATAGTGGATCTCTGGAACAAGCTGCCGTCTCTTGCGGTGGGTGCCGATTCGCTGAATTCCTTCAAGCGAAAGCTGGACCGATTTCTAGCTGGGTCGGAGATCACTTCTTACAGGTCAGCTCCTTACAAACTACCGCCCCTTCTCCAACATCCTTTTCCTCGCCAAAGTCCTTGAGCGTGTTGTCACCTCCCAAATCCGTGCCCATCTTTCCCGCAACTCCATGTTTGAATAAGAACATAAGAACATAAGAAATAGGAGCAGGAGTAGGCCAATCGGCCCCTCGAGCCTGCTCCGCCATTCGATAAGATCATGGCTGATCTGATCCTAACTGCCAATCCACTATCACAGAACCATCTCCTGCATCTAACAGAATTAGACACACGAAATAGGAGCAGGATCAGGCTACACGGCCGGGCCCGCTCCGCTACCCACAGGGCCATGACCGATCCGAACCTAGACTCATGTCCAAATTCCTGCCCGCTCCCCGTAACCCTTAATTCCCTTTACTTCTAGGAAACTGTCTATTTCTGTTTTAAATTTATGTAATGATGTAGCTTCTACAGTTTTTTGGGGCAGCATATGCCATGGACCTACCACCCTCTGAGTGAAGTAGTTCATCCTCATCTCAGTTTTGAAAGAGCAGCCCCTTATTCTAAGACTATGCCCCCTAGTTCTAGTTTCACCCATCATCGGGAACATCCTCCCTGCATCCACCTGATCCAACCCCTTTACAATCTTATATGTTTCAATAAGATCGCCTCTCATTCTTCTGAACTCCAATGAGTAGAGTCCCAATCTACTCAACCTCTCCTCATATATCCATCCCCTCATCCCCGGGATTAACCAAGTGAACCTTCTTTGTACTGACTCAAGAGCAAGTATGTCCTTTCTTAAGTATGGACACCAAAACTGTACGCAGTATTCCAGGTGCGGTCTCACCAATACCTTGTACAACTGAAGCAATACCTCCCTATTTTTATATTCTATCCCCCTAGCAATGAAAGCCAACATTCCATTGGCCTTCTTAATCACTTGCTGCACCTGCATACTAACCTTTTGAGTTTCGTGCACCAGGACCCCCAGATCCCTTTGTACTTCAGTACTTTCCAGTTTCTTGCCATTAAGATAATAACTTGCTCTATGATTTTTCCTGCCAAAGTGCATAACCTCACACTTTCCAGTATTATATTCCATCTGCCAAATCTCTGCCCACTTACTTAGCCTGTCTATGTCCCCTTGAAGGTTTTTTATGTCCTCCTCATTCACTGCTTTCCCCCCCATCTTAGTATCATCTGCAAACTTTGATATGTTACACTCAGTCCCCTCCTCCAAATCGTTAATATAGATTGTAAAGAGTTGGGGACACAGCACTGACCCCTGCGGAACACCACTAGTTACTGATTGCCAGTCTGAGAATGAACCATTTATCCCAACTCTCTGCCTTCTGTTAGATAGCCAATCCTCTATCCATGCCAGAATATTACCCCCAATCCCGTGATTTTTTATCTTAAGCAATAATCTTTTGTGTGGCACCTTGTCAAATGCCTTTTGGAAGTCTAAATACACTACGTCCACTGGTTCCCCTTTATCCACCCTATATGTTACTTCCTCAAAGAACTCCAGCAAATTTGTCAAACATGACTTCCCCTTCATAAAACCATGCTGACTTTGTCCTATTAAATTATGATTATCCAAATGTCCTGTTACTGTCTCCTTAATAATGGACTCCAAAATTTTACCTACCACAGATGTTAGGCTAACCGGTCTATAGTTTCCAGCCTTCTGTCTACTGCCCTTTTTAAATAAGGGTGTTACATTAGCAGTTTTCCAGTCTGCCGGGACCATTGCCGAGTCCAGGGAGTTTTGGAAAATTATTACCAATGCATCCACAATCCCTACCGCCACTTCCCTCAAGACCCTAGGATGTAAGCCATCAGGTCCAGGTGATTTATCCGCCTTGAGTCCCATTATTTTACAGAGTACCACTTCCTTAGTGATTCTGATCGTGTTTAGCTCCTCCCCCCCTTTAGCCCCCTGTTTGTCCAGTGTTGGGATATTCTTAGTGTCTTCTACTGTAAAGACTGATGTAAAATATTCATTCAGTGTTTTTGCCATCTCCATATTTCCCACCATTAATTTCCCGGTCTCATCCTCTAAGGGACCAACATTTACTTTAGCCACCCTTTTTCTTTTTATATAACTATAAAAACTCTTACTATCTGTTTTTATATTTTTTGCTAATTTACTTTCATAATCTATCTTCCCTTTCTTAATCAATCTTTTTGTTATTTTTTGTTGTCTTTTAAAGTTTTCCCAATCCTCTATCCTCCCACTAGATTTGGCTACCTTATATGCCCTTGTTTTTAGTCGAATACTATCCTTAATTTCTTTACTTAGCCACGGATGGCTGTCTTTTCTTTTACACCCTTTTCTTCTCAGTGGAATATATATTTTTTGGAAGTTGTAAAATAACTCCTTAAATGTACACCACTGATCATGTATCGTCTTACCCTTTAATCTATTTTCCCAATCCACTCTACTCAATTCCGCGCTCATACCTTCATAGTCTCCTTTATTCAAGCTTAGCACGCTTGTTTGAGATCCAACCTTCTCACCCTCTAATTGAATATGGAATTCAACCATGTTATGGTCACTCATTCCAAGGGGATCCTTTACTAGGACATTTTTAATTAATCCTGTCTCGTTACACAGGACCAGATCTAAGGTTGCCTGCCCCCTGGTCGGTTCAGTTACATACTGCTCAAGAAACCCATCCCTAATACACTCAATGAACTCATCCTCAAGGCAGCCCTGCCCAATTTGATTTGTCCAATTAATAAGATAGTTAAAATCCCCCATAATTATAGATGTTCCCTTATTACAAGCCTCAACTATTTCCTGATTGATACTCCGTCCAACAGAGTCGCCACAGTTCGGAGGCCTATAGACTACGCCCACTAGTGTTTTTTTCCCCTTATTATTCCTTACCTCCACCCAAACTGTTTCATTGTCCTGATCTTTTGACCCAATATCATTTCTCTGTATTACAGTGATTCCTTCCTTTATTAACATAGCCACTGATGTAAGAAAAAGGAGGCTTACCATCAAGTAACTTTAAAGTAAGCTTTAAGTAACTTATAAACACACTATATACAAGAGAGGTCTTTACCATGCCTCTGGTAGAAGCCTCTTACAATACTGAACAGACCAGTATTTATACCAGTCCAACAGGAAGTGACACATGACAGGAAGTGAGGTATGTACACAGTTCATAGTTCACAGTTCACAGGAAGTGATGACATAACTTCCCGGAAGTTATTATTTTTATCACATTCTTCCCTCCTGCAGGTTTAGGAGGCTGTGGTCTACCTTTTGGTCCGCAGCCGCCGAACAAGGAAGAGTCGCACCCGTTTGGATTCCCGTCGTAGAGGGTCGCTGGTCCGCTTACATGCGGTTGGCCATTGGCCAGAGTCCGTGTGGCCTGGATTGCCCTGTGAAGGGTCAGGGAGATCATGGCTTCGAGTACGAGCCCCAATAGGTTCAAAGTCAGACTGCCTCTGTTCAGAGGGAGGTGCAGAGCTGGTCTGTGGCAGACCAGTACTTTCATGCGTGGTGCTGGGAGGGTCGCAACCTTGAGCACGGGGTTCTACCGGCACCAAGCTAGTTGGTGTCCGATCAGGATCCTGGAGAGGGGTACCCGATAGGTCCCAAGAGTTTCCTGGTGAAATGCCATCACCCGATGTCCCACTAGGTCCTGGTGGGCAGGGAGCCAGATCCCGTAATGATACGGTAGATTCTCGGCCGTCGGAATATCGTATGTTTGCATAGGTGGGGTTGGCATCGGTTAGTTCGACCTCGTCTACAAGAGGGTCATTTTTAGACGTCCGAACGTATCTTCGGAGTAATACAGGTCCAGGAGTAGTTAGCCATGACGGGAGTGATGTCCCATGAGATGAGCGACGCTGGAATCCAAAGAACCGCTCATGAGGTGTAGTATTTGTGGCTGTAGAAAGCAGGGACCGTATAGAGTGCAATGCATCCGGAAGCACTGTTTCCCATTGCTGGTCTGGTAGGCCCCGAGATCTTAAAGCGAGACGTACGGAATTCCAGATGATACCGTTATACCTCTCTACCTGCCCATTTCCGATGGGATGGTATGGTGTTGTTTTGCTTGTAGCAATTCCCCGTTCTGAGAGGTAGTCCTTGAGTTCCCTCGACATAAAGGATGGACCCCGATCTGAGTGAATATAAGCCGGCATGCCACAGAGAGAAAATACCTGCTCAAGGCAGCAGATTACTGTGGACGCCAGCATATTGGAGCAGGGGAAGGCAAATGGAAAACGTGAATATTCGTCGATCATGGCGAGCAAATATGTGTTCCGAGTTGAAGAGGGCACTGGGCCCTTAAAATCGATGCTAAGTCGTTGCATCGGTTGGGTTGCATGTATGAGTATACCATCTGAGGGGCGGAAGAACTGAGGTTTTAATTCCGCACAAAGCCGGCATTCTGAGCATATTTTCTTCACATCTCCAGTGGAAAAAGGGAGATTCCGTGATCGTACGAAATGTAGCATGCGCGTAACGCCAGGATGGCACAAACCATTGTGGACATCCATGAGGGTGGAGGATGACATAGTGGAGCAGAATGCCTGTGTGAGGGTGTCCGGGGCCACATTCTCCTTGCCAGGCCGATAGAAAATGGTATAACCAAAAGAGGCCAGTTCCATCCTCCAAAGTTGTATTTTATTATTCTTAATTTTGGTTCGTTTTCGATTATCGAGCATGAAGGCGACTGATCGTTGGTCCGTGATCAATGTAAAGTGCTGGCGAGCTAGAAAATGGTTCCACTTCCGTACTGCCTCTATGATGGCTGTGGCTTCTTTCTCAACCGGAGGATAATGTAGCTCGGCACCTTGTAAGGTCCTGGACATAAATGCTACAGGACGACCTTCCTGATTCAGAGTAGCCGAGATCGCCACCTCCGAGGCATCACATTCAACCACGAAAGGGAGATTCTCATCAATGGAGTGAAGAGCCGCTTTCTCCAACTGTTTTTTGAGAAGGTTAAAGGCTGCAACAGCCGCTGTTCCCAGTGGAAATGATCTAGCATGCAGCAAGGGTTGGATTTTGTCCGAAAAATTAGGAATCCATTTAGCGTAGTATGCAAACAGACCGAGAGCCCGACGTAAAGAAGCCGGATTCTTAGGTGACGGGAGCTCTTGGAGCGGGCGAAGTCTTTCTGGGTCTGGCTTAATGATACCATTGCCTACGCAGTAGCCAAGGATGTTGATGGTCGGTTGCGACTCAACAGATTTGGATTCATTCAGGGTCAAATTACGGCGATGGAGGGCATCCCGAAATTTTTGGAGGTTGGAGTCGTGTTCCTGTTGATCGTGACCTGCAATGGTAATGTTATCAAGATAGGGAAAAGTGTCCCTTAGGTTTTCCTGCTTAACCAGGCCATCCATTGCCCGTTGAAAGACAGCCACTCCATTAGTAACCCCGAATGGGAGGCGACGAAATTGGTACAGCCGTCCATTAGCCTCAAAGGCTGTGTACTGCTTATCTGAGACCTTCAAGGGTAACTGATGATAGGCACTTTTTAAATCGTAAGTTGAGAACACTTTGTATTCGGCCAGTTTATTAACCATATCATCAATGCGTGGCAATGGGTAGGCGTCCAAGTCGGTATATTGATTGATGGTTTGCGAATAATCGATGCATAGTCGCTGTTTGTGAGGTTTTAGAGGGTTCTTGACAATGACGACTTGAGCCCGCCAGGGCGACGAACATGGTTCAATGATATCCTCTGCTAGAAGTCGAGAGATTTCAGCCGCAATAAAAGATTGGTCTTCCTGATTAAAGCGCCGCGATTTCGTTATTATCGGTTGGCATTGAGGCGGAATACTGGCAAATAATGAGGGTTCATCAAGTGAAGCTGCTGATAATGCACAAAATGGTAATTTAGACGGTATATTAGAAATAGTAAGTCCGGGTTTGGATCCACCAAACTCAATGGTGAGTTTCTTATGCTGTTTTTGGAAGTCCAGTCCTAAGAGGAGATCACTACATAAGTCCTTGAGCACCGAAAGTCGGGTGGAGGGATACATACGACCATGAAGTGTCATATCAACAACACAAAAGCCGGAGATTCTGGTATTAAGTGATGACTGGGCCATCGCAATTGCCTGGTCCGATGGGAAGACATGTAGTTTCAATTTCGCAACAATCTGTTCCTTAATGAAACTATCAGTACTTCCTGAGTCAATTAAGGCATCTAAGGTATGCCCTTTAATTGAAATTTTTGTGGCAGCATGAGACAGGTTCTGTGGGCAAGCAGCTGTAATTGGTGTCGTTGCACAGAGAGTGGCTAAAACTCTTGGTGTGCTTCTTCGGGAGAGAGCTCGAGAGGAAGCTTGATAGGTCCTAGCTGGAGCATCTTGATAGGCCCTAATTGGGGCAGTTCGGTAGGCCTTAGCTGGATTGGCCCTCGTAGAGGCCCTTGATAGGCAAACTTTAGCAAAGTGTCCTTTTTTCCCGCAATAACTGCAGATTGCATTGCGAGCAGGGCAGGTTTTCCTAGGGTGAAAAGCATCTCCACAAAAGAAGCATTCCTTCCTAGATTGCCAAGAGGCTGCTAAAGTGGGGTCGTCCTCCTCTTCTTCATCAGAATTATCAGAATTAGATTCCCCCATGATAGGGTTCACCTGAGACCGCTTGAATTGTCTGGTTGCAGCTACAGCAGCAGATCGAGATCTGGGCAGCTGATAGAGGTCTGCATTTCTCTTTGCCAAATCCAGTGAACAAGCTAGGTCAAAAGCTTTTTGTAGCTCAAGTGTTTTACTTTCTAGTAGACGCTGGCGTATAAATGGAGAGGCAATCCCGCAGATGAAAGCATCACGAATCATTTCTTGGCGGTACAGCTCAGCTGAGGCTGCCTGAAAGTTACAATCTACGCTGAGCCTGCGAAGTTCTTGCAGGAATTCGTCAATTGATTCCCCTGGCCCTTGTCGGGCTGTGGCCAGTAGATGTCTAGCATAGACCTCATTTGGGGTCTTGGCATACAGTTTCTTAAGTGCCCGAATCACCTCATCGTAATTATCCCATTCATCAACATATTCGAACACTTTTGGGGTCACATAATTGATAAGTATCTTCAATCTAGCAGGAGCATCCGCTTCACATTCATCCAGAAAATTCTCAAAAGTACGGTACCAATGCTTCCATACCCTGCCAGCTGCTGGTGCATTCGGGTCCAAGTCCAGACGAATAGGTCTAAGGATTTTCTCCATGATGGGTGGTTCCCTGGATCCTTAATTCCGAGTTTGTCCGAAGGTCTAGTATTCGTGAGTGTAAATACTAAGTTACTTAAATTGATGTAAGAAAAAGGAGGCTTACCATCAAGTAACTTTAAAGTAAGCTTTAAGTAACTTATAAACACACTATATACAAGAGAGGTCTTTACCATGCCTCTGGTAGAAGCCTCTTACAATACTGAACAGACCAGTATTTATACCAGTCCAACAGGAAGTGACACATGACAGGAAGTGAGGTATGTACACAGTTCATAGTTCATAGTTCACAGTTCACAGGAAGTGATGACATAACTTCCCGGAAGTTATTATTTTTATCACAGCCACCCCACCTCCCCTTCCTTCCTGCCTGTCCTTCCTGATCGTTAAATAACCTGGTATGTTTAATTCCCAGGCATTGTCACCCTGCAGCCATGTTTCTGTAATGGCCACAAGATCATACCCATATGTAGTTATTTGTGCCATTAACTCGTCTATTTTGTTACGAATGCTACGTGCATTCAGATAGAGAACTTTCAAATATGTTTTGTGACACTTAGTTCCTGCTTTTGCCCTTTTTATTACTTTACCTTTTACTCCATACCTTCTGCCCCTTCCTGACATGCTCTGGTTTTTAATTTCCCCACTGCTACCTAAGTCTATGACCTTCTCTGTTGTCATTTGTATTATTTGCTCTCTAGGAACCTCCCCCCCACTAGTTAGTTTAAAGCCCTCTCTGCAGCCCTAGTTATATGATCCGCCAGGACTCTAGTCCCAGCACTGGCCAAGTGAAGCCCGTCCCAACGGAACAGCTCCCTCCTGCCCCAGTACTGGTGCCAGTGTCCCAGGAAGCAAAACCCATTTCTCCCACAGCAGTCTTTGAGCCACGCATTTAACTCTCTAATTTTATTTGTCCTAGCCAAATTCGCTCGTGGCTCAGGTAATACCCTTGTGGTTCTGCTTTTTAATTTGGCCCCTAGCTGCTCAAACTCCCTCAGCAGAACCTCCTTCCTTGTCCTATCTATGTCGTTTGTACCAAGATGGACCACGACAACTGGATCCTCCCCCTCCCACTCCAAGTTTCTCTCCAGTCCAGAGGAGATGTCCTTAACCCTGGCACCGGGCAGGCAACACAGCCTTCGGGACTCTCGCTCTCGGCTGCAGAGAACACTATCTATCCCCCTAACGATACTATCCCCTACCACTACAACATTTCTTTTAACTCCCCCCACTTGAATGGCCCCCCGTTCCACGGTGCTGTGGCCAGGTTGCTCATCCTCCCCGCAGTCCCTGTTCCCATCCTCACAGGGAGTAAGAGCCTCGAACCTGTTGGACAAGTGCAAGGGCTGCGGCTCCTCCAACACTACCTCCTGGATCCCCGTGCCTGCCTCACTTCTAGTCACACCATCCTGACCCTGGCCACGGACTACATCTGAATTAATTAATCTAATTGGTGTGACTACCTCCTGATACACAGAGTCCAGGTAGCTCTCCCCCTCCCTGATGTGTCTCAGTGTTTGAAGCTCGGACTCCAGCTCTTCAACACGGAGCCGGAATTCCTCGAGCAGCCAACACTTACTGCAAATGTGATCACCGTGATCATCAATGGTGTCCACCAGCTCTCACATATTGCAGCAGCAACACATCGCCTGATCTCCCATTCTATGTAATTAATTAAATTTATTGATATTATAAATACCCTCTGCCCCGATTCTAGATGGTGAATATCACACCTTAGAAACTATAAACCAAGGAGATTTAAGCTTAAAAAGGGAGAAATACTTACCAACCAATCACTTACCCGCTTTGTGGTGACGTTGCACCTTGAATACTTTTTACCTCTCTCCTTCCCTGAGATTGGAGACTGGTACGCCTACCTGAGCCTCTGGAGCCTCTTGTAGTCGCTCTGCCGCTCAGCTCCGCCTCCACCCGCTGCCGATGCCGCACTGGGGCCTACCTGAGCCTCTGGAGCCTCTTGTAGTCGCTCTGCCGCTCAGCTCCGCCTCCACCCGCTGCCGATGCCGCACTGGGGCCTACCTGAGCCTCTGGGGCCTCTTGTAGTCGCTCTGCCGCTCAGCTCCGCCTCCACCCGCTGCCGATGCCGCACTGGGGCCTACCTGAGCCTCTGGGGCCTCTTGTAGTCGCTCTGCCGCTCAGCTCCGCCTCCACCCGCTGCCGATGCCGCACTGGGCCTCCAATCAGATTTCCACACCTGCCACAACACTGAAAAGGCTTTCATCAAAGTTACAAATGACATCCTATGTGACTGTGACAAAGGTAAACTATCCCTCCTCGTCCTTCTCGACCTGTCTGCAACCTTTGACACGGTTGACCACTCCATCCTCCTCCAATGCCTCTCCACTGTCGTCCAGCTGGGTGGGACTGCACTCGCCTGGTTCCATTCTTATCTATCTAATCGTAGCCAGCGAATCACCTGCAATGACTTCTCTTCTCGCTCCCATATGGTTACCTCTGGTGTTCCCCAAGGGTCTATCCTTGGCCCCCTCCTATTTCTCATCTACATGCTGCCCCTTGGCGACATCATCCGAAAACACGGTGTCAGTTTCCATACGTATGCTGACGACACCCAGCTCTACCTCACCATCACTTCTCTCGACCCCTCCACGGTCTCTAAATTATCAGACTGCTTGTCCGACATCCAGTTCTGGATGAGCAGAAATGTTCTCCAATTAAATATTGGGAAGATCGAAGCCATTGTTTTCGGTCCCCTCCACAAACTCCATTCCCTAGCCAGTGACTCCATCCCTCTCCCTAACATCTCTCTGAGGCTGAGCCACACTGTTAGCCAGCTTGGTGTCATATCTGACCCTGAAATGAGCTTCTGACCACATATCCGCAGCATAACTATTTCCACCTCTGTAACATCACCCATCTCTGCCCTTGCCTCGGCGCATCCGCTGCTGAAATGCTCATCCATGCCTTTGTTACCTCTAGACTTGACTATTCCAATGCACTCCTGGCTGGCCTCCCATGTTCTACCCTACGTAAACTTGAGGTCATCCAAAACTCGGCTGCCCGTGTCCTAACTCGCACCAAGCCCCGTTCACTCATCACCCCTGTGCTCGCTGACCTTCATTGACTCCCGGCTAAGCAACACCTCGATTTCAAAATTCTCATTCTTGTTTTCAAATCCTTCCATGGCCTCCCCCCTCCCTATCTCTGTAATCTCCTCCAGTCCCACAACCACCCCCCTACCACCACCACCCCCACCCCTCCGAGCTATCTGCAATCCTCTAATTCTGCCCTCTTGAGCATCACTGATTATAATTGCTTAACCATTGGTGGCCGTGCCTTCTGTTGCCTGGGCCCTAAGCTCTGGAATCCCCTCCCTAAACCTCTCCGTCTCTCTACCTCTCTTTCCTCCTTTAAGACGCTCCTTAAAATCTACCTCTTTGACCAAGCTGTTGGTCATTTGCCCTAATTTCTCCTTATGTGGCTCGGTGTCAAATTTTTTGTCTTCTAATACTCCTGTGAAGCGCCTGGGATGTTTTACTATGTTAAAGGTGCTATACAAATACAAGTTGTTGTTGTTGTTGTTGTAATTTCAAAACAAACATCTCTCATTTCAATTTGGCAACAATTTTGTTTTAAAAAAGTGCAGGTCAACCCCATTTAGGTCAGCTTCACTTAGTGTGCTTACTCTAATTGCGAATGTGATCGCCTGGAGTTTCTGCATTGGTTCTCCTGATCACCCATCGTAACATTCGGCAGAAACCCTGGAGAAACAGCACGAACGGCCATTTCATTTAAGCCAGCAACACTTTCATCTGTCAGTCTCCTGATCAATTTGGAAGATGTAAATATGGGTATTTTGTAGCTTGGACACAATTGTTTAAGAACACTTAGCAGAGGGCAAGTGGGACACCTTTAAAGGCATAATGCTCAGCATGCAGGATAAATATATACCTGGAATCAGCAAGCTTAGCCTAAACGAGCATGGCCTGAAACAAATTAAAAGTGAAATAAAGAGGAAAAATTACCTTTTTAAATCCTTCAGAGAGAAAAGTGAATGGACTACTTCAACTTTGATAGAGTCCTCCACCATGGGCCTTAGCTGTTGACCTTGGTTTCTGAATAACCCTCCCTCCACAAAACAGTTGTACGTTTTCTCAGGGCGATATCCCCCGAGTTATGAGCCATCTTGGATTCTATCCCTAAATACCTCTCTCCAGTGTAAAAGCCTCCTTAAAACGCATTTTCTTAAGTGGACCTTCAGCTGCTTGATCTAACTCTTCCTACTTCTGCTCGGTCTAAGGTCTAAGCTCATGAAGTGTCTTAGGATGTTATGCTACATTAGATGTTATAAAACAACAGTGACTGCATTTTAAACGTAATCCATTGGCTGCAAAGTGCTTTGCGATACCTTGAGAAGATGAAAAATGCTTTATAAATGCAAGTTCTTTCTTAATACAAATGCAAGTAGTTGTTGCTATCGAACATCAGTCCAACTTGAAAAATTGCACAACATGAACACGAGAGTCCCCACCAAGTTCAAACCCAAACAGGATCTAGCCCTAACACCTCCCTCACTGCCAAGTGGCCTAGTGCCTTTTCCCATTTAAAAAAAGTGAGAAAACAGAAATGAAAACCATTGGGGAAAGCAAAATTTCACTAAAAAGCTAAACATTTTGAAGAGGAAAAAAATAAGCAAATGTGATCGGTGACAAATGCCTTGGATCATATAATTGTACATTTCTCCAATAGGGAATTAAGGAGAAATTTCTTTATTCAGAGAGTGATTAGAATGTGGAGCTAGAATGTTCGAGGCAAATAGCTTAGCTGCTTTCAAAGGGAAACTAGATGCGTACATGAAAGAAAAGGGAATAGAACGATTTGCTGAAAGGCGGAGATGAGGTGGATGGAATAGGAGGAGGCTCATGTGGAGTATAAACACCAGCACAGACTAGTTGGGCTGAATGGCCTGTTTCTGTGCTGTATATTCTATGTAATTCTATGTAAAAATTCTGTTGTTAACTGATGCCTCTACTTCAGAAAACACAATTACATTCAGGGGGAAAAAAATCCTCTGCTCCTAAAAAATCTTGGGTATCCTTGCCATACTCCAGAAACATCCAAACACCTCACCCCAAAACTTAGAAAAGCAACAAACCTGAGAATAAGAGGTTCAGAAGCTACTACTCCACTTTGACACAAACCACTACTTCTTTACAAAGTGGGGACCTAGGCTTGAATTATTTAATTACATAGAATTTACAGCTCAGAAACAGGCCATTCAGCCCAACTGGTCTGTGCCGATGTTTATGCTCCACACAAGCCTCCTTCATCATAGGAAAATAGGAACAGGAGTAGGCCATTTAGCCCCTCGAGCCTGCTCCACCACTCAATGAGATCATGGCTGATTTAGGACCTAACTCCATATATTCATCTTTGCCGCCTATCCCTTAATACCTTTGAGGTAGATAGTTTCCCTTTATCTACCCTATCAAATCCTTTAATCATCTTAAACACCTCAATTATATGTATATAGATAGATAGATGAACTTTCAAATGTTCACATTCACCTAATATAATTGTTGTGCATTGAGGAAAGTTAGCAGCAGGTGCACAAGGTGTTAACTGTACTCAACAAAAAAAAAGCTGTTAATAGCTGCCATAGGGCTGCTTGTTGCTATCACATACGAAATGCTGCAGAATGCTCTCCTTTTACCAGAGCAACAAACAGACTGTGAATCCTTGGGATAATCTTTATCAGTATTTCAGAGGGAGGATCCTATAGCTCAGCAAGATCTGACAGATTACACGGTGCATACTAAAAGATGGAATAGCAGAGCACTTGGAAAACAGTGACAGGATTGGACAAAGTCAACATGGATTTACAAAAGGTAAATCATGCTTGACTAATCTACTGGAATTTTTTGAGGATGTAACTGGTAGAATAGATAAGGGAGAGCCAGTGGATGTGGTGTATTTGGACTGCAGAAGGCTTTCGATAAGGTCCTGCATAAGAGATTAGCGTGTAAAGTTAAGGCACATGGGATTGGGGGTAAGGTACTGTCTTGGATAGAGAACTGGTTGGCAGACAGGAAGCAAAGAGTTGGAATAAACGGGTCCTTTTCCAAGTGGCAGGCAGTGACTAGTGGGGTACCGCAGGGATCAGTGCTAGGACCCCAGCTATTCACAATATATATTAATGATCTGGACGAGGGAACTAGATGTAATCTCTCCAAGTCTGTAGATGACACAAAGGTGGGTGGGCGTGTGTGCTGTGAGGAGGATGCAGAGAAACTCCAGTATGATTTGGACAGGTTGGGTGATTGGGCAGATGCATGGCAAATGCAGTATAATGTGGATAAATGCAAGGTTATCCACTTTGGTGGCAAAAACAGGAAGACAGATTATTATCTGAACGGCAATAGATTGGGAAAAGGGGAAGTGCAACGAGACCTGGGTGTCCTTGTGCACCAGTTGCTGAAGGTAAGCATGCAGGTGCAGCAGGCGGTTAAGAAGGCAAATGGTATGTTGGCCTTCATAGCGAGAAGATTCGAGTACAGGAGCAAGGATGTCTTGCTGCAGTTGTACAGGGCCTTGGTGAGACCACACCTTGAGTATTGTGTGCAGTTTTGGTCACCTTATCTGAGGAAGGATGTTCTTGCCATGGAGAGAGTGCAGCGAAGATTCACCAGACTGATACCTGGGATGGCAGGAATGACGTATGAGGAGAGATTGGGTCGATTAGGTTTATATTCACTAGAGATTAGAAGAAAGAGAGGGGATCTCATTGAAACTTATAAAATTCTAACAGGACTAGACAGACTAGATGCAGGAAGGATGTTCCCGATGGCGGGGGAGTCCAGAACCAGGGGTCACAGTCTAAGGATAAGGGGTAAGCCATTTAGGACTGAGACGAGGAGGAATTTCTTCACCCAGAGAGTGGTGAACCTGTGGAATTCTCTACCACACAAGGCAGTTGAGGCCAATTCATTAAATATATTCAAGAAGGAGTTAGATATTTTTCTTAAGGCTAAAGGGATCAAGGGATATGGGGAGAAAGCAGGGGCAGGGTACTGAATTTGGATGATCAGCCATGATCTCATTAAATGTTGGAACAGGCTCGAGGGGCCGAATGGCCAACTCCTGCTCCTATCTATGTTTCTATGTTTGTTGTTATCTACTTACACCACTCAGTTTGCACAAGAAATTCACAAGTCATTTCTAATACATAGAATTTAGGTCTGAAGAGCACGAAAAGTAGACATATTAAATGAAAATATTTGTAGATGTAGAGAATGCGGCATAAAAAATACAAATAAATTTCTGTTTTGAAAATTCTGAGCTGCATTTTATGCGATAAGATTAATGTGAGTTAGGATATAAACCCAAGTACTGAAAGTGCTGAAAGTATTACAACACACGTACAGTAGTGGTAGACAAATCAATGTCTGCTGATATGAAAGGATAACATGTGTTTTCTTTGATGCGAGGCCACGTACAAGAAGCTGCCGGTCAAGTTATTTTTTAGTGAAGAAGAAAATTATACATATTATAAAATGATAAAACTAGGGGCCATAAATATAAGATAGTCACTAATAAATCCAATAGGGAATTCAAGAGAAGCTTCTTTACCCAAAAAGTGGTGAGAATGTGAAATTCACTACCACATGGAGTGGTTAAGGCGAATAGTATAGATGCCTTTAAGAAAAAGCGAGATAAACACATGAGGGAGAAGGGAATAGAAGGTTATGCTGATAGGGTGAGATGAAGTATGGTGGAGGAGGCTCGTGTGGAGCATAAACACTGGCACACATCTCTTGTCGAATGGCCTGTGTCTGTGCTGCACATTCTATATAATGCTATGTATTATTTACTTTATAATTTGTGAAAAGTATTTCAAGATGTGAAACCACAGCTGTGTGAAAAGGAATAAAGGGATCCAATTGTAATAATTTCAAGTTATTGATGTTTAAATAAAATTAGCAAACAACTGAGTACATCACAGCATTTTACAAAATCTAATTCTTTTGCTAGTTTTCAGAAAGCTCAGTTATACATTTCAATATTAATCCAGTTACAATATTGTTAAAGTGTATTAAAACAATGGAACTGTTATGCATGATTTTCAATAGTGAAAGGTTTCTAATCTCTCCACATCTGCTGCAGTTCCCTGCCTCTGGTGCAGATGATAATGCATGAGCTACATAACTATTTTTTTACGGTTCTGCATCACAATATAAGAACATAAGAAATAGGAGCAGGAGTAGGCCATTCGGCCCTTCGAGCCTGTTCTGCCATTCAATGAGATCATGGCTGATCTTCTGCCTCAACTCCATTCACTGGCCCTATCGCCATATCCCTTGATGCCCTTACTAGTCAGAAATCTATCGACTTCTGCTTCGAATATACCCAATGACTGAGCCTATGCTGTAGATATCAGAGAAAAAGAGCAAAATTGGGGTAACTGTATACACCCCTGAGTATTACACTTGCTAACTTCTTTATTTCAGTATCTCCTTCCTGTTCCCGCTCTCACTGGTTGAATTGTTCAAAAAATTATGAGATATGTCACACAAACATTTGTCTAGACTAATTTTGAAAACAATAGATTGTCAAAAAAGAACTAGGCTGACACTCTAGTGCAGTACTGAGGGAGTGCTGCACTGTCGGAGGTGCCGTTTTTTAGATAAGATGTTAAACCGAGGCACCATTTGCCCTCTGACGTGGACGTAAAAGATCCCATGGCCACTATTTCGAAGAAGCACTGGGGGTTTTCTCCCCGGTGTCCTGGTCAATATTTATCCCTCAACCAACATCACTGGATGCTGAGGGAGGTTAAGGAGGAAATCGCGGAGGTACTCGCCATAATCTTCCAATCTTTCTTAGATACGGGGGTGGTGCCAGAGGACTGGAGAATTGCAAATGTTACACCCTTGTTCAAAAAAGGGTGTAAGGATAAACCAAGCAACTACAGGCCAGTCAGTTTAACCTCGTTGGTGGGGAAGTTTTTAGAAACGATAATCAGGGACAAAGTCAACAGTCACTTGGACAAGTGTGGATTAATTAAGGAAAGCCAGCATGGATTTGTTAAAAGCAAATCGTGTTTAACTAACTTGATTGAGTTTTTTGATGAGATAACAGTGCGGTTGACGTGGTGTATATGGACTTCCAAAAGGCGTTTGATACATTTTCACATAATAAGCTTACCAGCAAAGTTGAAGCCCATGGAATAAAAGGGACAGTGGCAGCATGAATACGAAATTGGCTAAGTGACAGGAAACGGTTGTGGTGAACGGTTGGTTTTCGGAGGAAGGTATACAATGGTGTTCCCCAGGGGTCGGTACTAGGACCACTGCTTTTCTTGATATATATTAATGACTTGGACTTGGGAGTACAGAGTACAATTTCAAAATGTGCAGATGACACAAAACTTGGAAGTATAGTGAACAATGAGGAGGATAGTGATAGACTTCAAGAAGACATAGACAGGCTGGTGAAATGGGCGGACACATGGCAAATGAAATTTAACGCAGAAAAGTGCGAATTGATACATTTTGGTAGGAAGAACGAGGAAAGGCAATATAAACTAAAGGGTACAATCCTAAAGGGGATGAATGAACAGAGAGACCTGGGGGTATAGGTGCACAAATTGTTAAAGGTGGCAGGGCAGATTGAGAAAGTGGTTAAAAAAGCATACAGGATACTGGGCTTCAGAAATAGAGGCATAGAGTAGAAAAACAAGGACGTTATGATGAACCTTTATAAAACACTGGTTCGGCCTCAACTGGAGTATTGTGTCCAATTCTGGGCACCGCACTTTAGGAAGCATAGGAAGGCCTTAGAAAGGGTGCAGAAAAGATTTACAAGAATGATTCCAGGGATGAGGGACTTCAGTTACGTGGATAGACTAGAGAAGCTGGGATTGTTCTCCTTAGAGCAGAGAAGATTGAGAGGAGATTTGATAGAGGTATTCAAAAGCATGAGAGGTCTAGACAGAGTAGATAGAAAGAAATTGTTCCCTTTGGTGGAAGGGTCGAGAACCAGAGGACACAGATTCAAGGTGATCGGCAAAAGAACCAAAGGCGACATGTGGAAGAACTTTTTTACGCAGCGAGTGGTTAGGATCTGGAATGCACTGCATGAAAGGGTGGTGGAGGTAGACTCAATCGTGGCTTGCAAAAGGGAATTGGATAAATACCTGAAGGAAAATAAATTGCAGGGCTACGGGGAAAGGGTGGTGGAGTGGGACTAGCAGAGAGCCGGCACGGGCTCGATGGGCCGAATGGCCTCCTTCTGTGCTGTAACCATTCTATGATTCTACGATCACTAAAACAGATGATCTGGTCATTATCACGTTGCTGTTTGTGGGACCTTGCTGTGCACAAATTGACTGCCGCGTTTCCTACATTACAACAATGACTACACTTCAAAAAATACTTCATTGGCTGTAAAGCATCTTTGGGATGTCCTGAGGTCGTGAAAGGCGCTATATAAATGTAAGTCTTTCTTTCATTTCTTTCTTTAACACTTTTCCAATATTCTCTCCTTTTCTGAAGGTGCTGAATTGTGCATGAGGATAACATTTCTTTTTAGTTACTTGTGAAATGGTGACTGTCTTATTTTAATTAGGGGAAATAGACTGGAAGAGATAGTGGGACTGGAAAGGATGGTGGAGTGGTGTGGAGCCATGGAATGTGGTCAAATATAGATTTAATCCTCCCACTCAGTTCCTGACCTGAGCAGCACTGATTGAGGAAGCACTGAGTGAATGCCATGGTGTCTAACTAAAGAGGGGTAGGGAAAAAAATAATCAGAGAGGAGAGTCATGCATGGTAGTTCCTAATGCCTCTTTTTAGGAGGGTACAGGGAACATTGGTGAGAGTTTGAGTGAGGCCTGTCTGACCAGTATCTAGTTCAGACAAACTGAAGATGGGATAACTTACAAGAATACGTACAGTAAAAACAAAGCAAGCAGAAGTGCTGAAAACCAATGACCATTTTATAATTTATTTTAGTCTGGCTCTGTGGTAGGAACCTGTACAGAATCAACCTCAGAGGAAAGTCAGACAGCAGCTAAAGGCTTTGAATGCAGTCTTAATTATATTCAATTGTCAGGTAACGCCATGAAACTCTGTAGTATGCTATTACTTTGTGAAGGAGAGTGGGTGGTTCCTCTTCAGTGCTCAACAGATTGACTGAAGAACCAAACCTGCTTGGCTAATTAGGTTCAGCCTTGCTTGCATGAGGTGCTGCAACTCAACAATATTGTGCTGGTATGAAGCAACCTGCACAGTGACTGCCTCAAGTTCAGTGTAGTGTGTCAGGGCAGTCACTGTCTCTGGGTATGGGGAGGGTGAGATGAGGCTTCCTCCATTGAAAATTGTGGCTGGTGTCCTGTTTCTAGCTTTGCAGACAGAGATGATGTTCTATGCCTTTTCAGAGTTGGTTCTCTGGAGGTGTCTTCCTCTTCATTTGACAAAGAAAGAATTTGTACTTATAGAGCACCTTTCATGACCTCAGGATGTCCCAAAGCGCTTTACAGCCAATGAAGTACTTTTTGAAGTAAAGGTAAGTAAAGGTAATTAAACTTCTTTAAACACTTTACACACACCAAACACACTGTTGTAATGTAGGGAAATGCAAAAGCCAACTTGCGCACAGCAAGGACCCACAAACAGCAATGAGATAATGACCAGATAATCTGTTGATATTGTACTTATCTACTTACTTTACATGGTAAATATCTTCTATTTGCATATAATCATGCTGTAAGTCCCTTATTGTATTGCTACTGCTAAATGTAGCGCAAGGGTAAAATATGAATTCATGTCAATTAATCTTTTTCCGGCGGGAACTGCTAAAATGTTCTTACTTATGATGGACAAGTGACCTGCAGTGCACACTCACAATTTTCTTCAGACTCATTGGGCTGGATTTTGATACTGGAGGTGTGTAGGAGGCGGGACTACAACTTTTGGGGTTGTAGTCCCGCCTCCATCGAGTTGTGGCCAACCCACGCGATTTTCACTTGATTGACCTTGTTGAGCCCGCCCAGCGGGCTCAGTAGGCCAATTAAGGGTCACCCGGCAACAGGTGACATCACAGATTGACATTTCATCTGTCGAGCTTTTGACAGATGAAATATCAGCGTTTGACAGCTCTTTGAAGCTGTCAAATACTGACAATCTGTACACTAAGTTAATTCCTTCCTCTCAGGCTGATTTAGAGATCTCCCCGGAACAGAAAGCTGAATGCTGCAACTTTTGACAGCTCACGGCCATTCTGCTTTCTGTGCCGGTGAGATGAGGGACTCCCGAGACCTGAAGGAAGGAAGGCTGTAAAGGTAAGTAAAGGTAATTAAATTTCTTTAAACACTTTACACACACCAAACACACTTACCTCTGCACTCATGCACCCATCACTCACCTGAACACCAGACATCTCGAACCCTCCAAGCCCGACGGTCCACCTCGCTAACTTGGCGTGGTTTGGAGCCGTCGGGAATCCCACACTTCAGCAATAAAAATAGGGATTAGGCTAAAAACTGCCTGTTAACTACCTGTTAACAGGCAGTTAATTGGCACTAATCCCCTTCCCGCCTCGGGGAGGCGGGTCCCAGCACAGGTCGGGTATCCGCCTCCTTTGAAACTGGCATGGAGGCGGGTTGGGGGCGGGATGGGTTCGTGCCCCCCGATTTCGAGATTTTAACCCCCCACACGCCTCCAATCCCACCTCCACGGCCCAATGAAAATCCTGCCCATAGGGTTCGATTATCACTGCCTTCGCCTGACATTAACAGGGCTGTAATGGCCTCAAAATGGGGTGAATATTCTTACCACCCCGTTAACCCCGGGGCCCATCGCCGGATGTCCAAAGCGCCCACCTGTTTCAGGTGCTAGGCCCCTTTTAATAGAGAAATCGGTGACCTATGACATAAATAGGACCATGATTGCCATTTTTGCTCGGAAATATTCGAGGGCCTGTGCTATGCTCACTCTGACCAGTTCCACGGGTGATGGAACCAAGGAGGCCTGCCAAAGGTAAATGGCAAATTAGTTTGTGGGCCCCGAAGGAGCAGGAGAGCACCCCCAGGGCCCAACAAGAACAACTTGCATTATACAGCACCTTCAACATTGTAAAAACGTCCCAAGGCGCTTCACAGGAGCATTATCAGATAAAACTTGTCACCGAGCCACATAGGGAGATATTAGGGCAGGTGACCAAAAGTTTGGTCAAAGAGGTAGGTTTTAAGGAGCGTCTTAAAGGAGGAGAGGTAGAGAAGTAGAGGTGTTTAGGGAAATAATTCCAGAGCCTGGGGCCTAAGCAGCTGAAGGCACAGCCGCCAATGGTAGAGCGAAAGAAATCAGGGATGCACAAGCGGCCTGAATTGGAGAAACACAGAGATGTCAGAGGGTTGTAGGGACTGGAGGAGGTTACAGAGATATGGAGGGACGAGGTCATGGAGGGATTTGAAGGATAAGAATTTTACAATCGAGGCGTTGCGGACCAGGAGCCAATGTAGATCAGTGAGCACAAGGGTGATGGGTGGACGCGACTTGGTGCGAAATAGGATACGAGCAGCAGAGTTTTGGATGAGCTGAAGTTTACAGAGGATGCAAGGTGGGAAGCTGGCCAGCAGAGTGTTGGAATAGTTGGAGTCTGGAGGTAACAAAGGCAAGGATGAGGGCCCACTAAAATAAACTGGGCTGTCCCGGGAACCCAAAACTCCGCGTTCCTGGCCACCCGTCCCGACAACTTACCTTGCTGGTGGCCACCTTGGCCCGATCCTGAGGTCTAAATTCCACAGGCTGTATTTGGGATGTCTGCTTGGTGCTCGGTCAAATTTAAATGAGGCCAGGGCCTCAAAAGTGCGGGGCCTCTTCACTGTTGGAATGGGCAGCCCCAACGCACTTGCCTAAATAGTCAAAATCGACCCCATAGAAATTTCCTCCATTCATTATTAGCAAAATAAAACTTGCTAACATTTTCCTAACATTAGGAAATAGAGGAAAATATAGAAAAGATGTCATCACTGACTCAATGGGTAATGCTCTCGCCTCTGAATCAGAAAATTGTGGGGCTCAAGTCCCACTCCAGAGACTTGAACACAAAATCTAGGCTGACACTTCAGTGCAGTACTGAGGGAGTGCTGCACTGTCGGAGGTGCCATCTTTCGCATGAGACGTGGAACTGAGGCCCCATCTGCTCTCTCAGGTGGATGTACAAGATCCAATGGGCACTATCACTGAAGAACAAGGGAGTTCTCCCTGGTGTCCTGGCCAATATTTATCCCTCAGTGGGTCCTTGTTGTAGGCAAATTGGCTGCCGGGTTTCCTACATTATAATAGCGACTATACTTCATATAAATACTTAATTGGCTGTAAAGCAACATGGGATGTCCTGAGGTCATATAAGGCACTATAGAAATGAAAATAATGCTAGGTTAAAGGAAGAGGGGGAGGAATTTCTGAAATGTGTTCAGGAGAATTTCCTTGACCAGTATGTTCTTGGCCCAACTAGGAAGGAGGCATTGCTGGATCTGGGGCTGGGGAATGAGGTGGGCCAGGTTGACCAAGTGTCTGAGGGAGAACACTTGGGTATGAGTGATCATCATATCATAAGATTTAGATTAGCAATGGAGTGGAACTTTGTGATAAATCCATGTAGTGGAACAAGAACTCGAAGAGGTGATATCTTGGAACTAGTACGGGTATTTTATTAAACAAACAGAGTAACAAACATCATGCCTGCATCCTGGCATTCCACCTTTGCTGACCTTCACAGGAAGCAAACCTCTGACCTTAACAGGAAGCAAACCTCTGACCTTAGCAGCAGCATTGGCTACAGCACCACCTGGTGGATAACCTTAATCATAACATCCCAGATTACTATATCCCTCCCCCCTTAAGATTTCAGTATGAATTTCTTAACAGACAACCATTCCTGAGGGTCACATAAGGAGTCTCCATTCATCATGTTCCATACTTGACGAATCTAACAGTTCAGTATCAATCTCTCTGGTGGCTTGCGAGCCCTTTGTGAACGTCTAACAGTAAAGTCCCTGCTTGTTTGTGGTGAAGCCACCAGCTGCTCCTGAGCAGTGCTCAGAGTATCTGACTCTGCAACGATGGTTTCCTCTTGACGAATTGTCTCTGTCCCTGGGGGTGGCACCACAGATGCACTTGGATAACTGGGGGCAACCTGTCTTCAGTCATTGCATCTGGAACCTTCATTTCAATTTCCCCTTGTCTGGGAAGTATCTGATCTACAAGTATCCGATCTACATCTCCCAACATGACCTTCTATGATACTGGACCTGTCATTGAGTCTATGAAGCCAGGAATCCACTTGGGTCCATAACTGAAATTCCTGGTAAGGGCCACATCTCCTTCTCCAAAACTTCGGCTCTTTGTTCTTTTGTCATGGTTCTCTTTTTGTTTGTTTTGTCTGTTTTCCATTTTCCTTTTTAGGTCTGGGTGGACAAGGTCAAGAGTGGAGCGTAGCCTACGACCTAATAACATCTCAGCAGGAGAGAGTCCTGTGGTGGATTAAGGTGTTATTCTGTAGCTGAACAGAACCTGTGACACTTTGGCTGCTAAACTCCCTTCTGCACTTTTTTTCATCATCTCCTTAAATGTTTGTACGGCTCTCTCCGCAAGTCCATTCGAGGACGGATGATATGGAGCCGAGGTCACCTGCACTATGCCATTTTTTCTCAAGAACTCTTTTGTCTCTGTACTCACAAAACAAGTGGCATTGTCACTCACCACAATCTCCGGTAGCCCTTCATTACTGAAGCTCCGATGCAGGCAGTCTATAGTAGTAGTGGCGGAAGCAGAATTTACAGGATAAACATCCATCCATTTGGAATGTGCATCAATGATTATGAGGAACATCTTCCCCATGAATGGACCCACATAATCTAAGTGCAATCTTCTCCATGGTTTATCCGGCCACTCCCAGGGGTGGAGAGGAGCCGCTGCTGGTGCCTTCCGATGTTCCTGACAAGTGCTGCATGTCTTGACTAGATTTTCTATCTCCTCATCTAGCTTTGGCCACCAGAAGTAACTCCTAGCCAAGGCTTTCATACGCGAGACCCCAGGATGACACTGATGTAGTTGCTCTAGGATAGACTGTCGTGCTGGCTGTGGAATAATCACTCGTGCTCCCCACAGCACGCAACCATCCTGCACACTCAGCTGTTTTCCTGACACTGTAGGGTGTGAAGTCAGCCCCTTCCGGATGCTGTGGCCATCCCCTCACCACATATTCTCGAACTCTAGACAGTACTGGATCTTTACCTGTCCATGTTCTTACTTGCTCTGCAGTCACAAGTGCCGTGTCAGTGTCCTCCAACATCAAAACTCTGTCCTCTGGCGCTGCATGGATAGATGTGCCTGGCAGTGGAAGACGGCTCAAGGCATCTGCGTTCTCATGGTACTTGCCCGCCTTGTAGATGATGACATACTCATATGCCCGCAACGTCACTGCCCACCTCTGGATCCGGGGTGACACCATCTGTGGAACTGCTTTCATTTCATTGAAAAGAGAGAGGAGGTTTATGATCGGTGCATATGGTGAACTTCCTGCCATATATGTACTTGTGGAACCTCTGTAACCCAAACATTACTGCTAACCCCTCTTTGTCTAACTGGGAATAGTTTTTTTCCGCTGGTGTTAGAGTTCGGGACATAAACCCTATTGGTCTTTCGGTTCCATCTTCCATGCAGTGTGAAAGAACTGCCCCCACCCCGTAAGGTGAAGCGTCACAAGAGAGAATGATGTCTTTCTCTGCATTGTAGTGAACCAGCACATCCGACGACAGCATCAGTTTCTTGGACTGTTCAAATGAAACCCCCTGCTCCTCTCCCCACTGCCACTGTGTCTCCTTGCGCAGTAGTTTGTGAAGAGATGCTAACAGAGTTGACAAGTTTGGTAAAAACCTGTTATAATAGTTCAGCAGTCCCAGGTAAGCTTTTAACTCAGCCACATTTGTAGGAGCAGGGGCGTCCTGCAGTGCTTGTACCTTCTCCTTGAGCGGATGGAGCCCGGTGGCGTCCACTGTGTCCCAGGAACACTGCCTCATTCCCCAGGAAAGTGCACTTACTCCTCTTGAGCCGGAACCCTGCCCTCTCCAATCTCTGTAGTACCTCTCTCAGAGAGCTCAGATGCTCCTGGTCGGTTCTTCCCGTCACCAGAATGTCATCCAGATAGATGGAAACATGTGGAATCCCTTGCAGTACACCTTCGATTGTCCTCTGGAAGATAGCTGGACTAGATGAGACACCAAACAGTAAGCGGTTATATGTAAACAAGCCCTTGTGTGTATTTATGGTGACATACTTCTTTGATTCGTCATCCAGTGTAATCTGCAAGTAGGCATGACTCATATCCAACTTTGTGAATTTCTTTCCTCCAGCCAGGTTTGCAAAGAGATCCTCTGTTTTGGGAATCGGATACTGCTCTAGTTTGGACACCCGATTGACTGTCAATTTATAATCTCCACAGAGTCTTACCAAATTGTCCAGTTTCAAAACAGGTACTATGGGAGCTGCCCATTCCGAACATTTCACTGGCTCCAGTATGTTCTCTCTCAATAGACGGTCAAGCTCAGCCTCTACCTTTGGCTTTATGGCATAAGGCACAGGTCGTTGTTTAAAAAACCTTGGCGGTGCCTCCTTGTCTACATAAATCTTAGCTGGGGGGCCATTAAATGTGCCAAGTTCCTCCTTGAACACATTCTCATGTTCACTCAACACTTCTTGCAAAGTCAACTGTTTGCCCGTATCTATTTGATTTACTGCTCCCCAGTCTAATTTGAGTTCTTTTATCCAGCCCCGACCTAACAGGTTTGGTCTGGTACCCGATACTATAACTACAGGTAGCTGTTCCACTGTGTCCCTGTGTTGCACAGTTACATTAGCTGTACCGAATGTCGCTACTCGTTCACCTGTATATGTTTTAAGATGCAGGGAGCAAGGCTTTAACTCTGGAACTTTTGCACGGTTCCACAATTTTGAGTACTCTGCCTTGTTCATTATGGTCACGCCGCACCCTGTATCCACTTCAAAGTTCACCTTAGAGTCATTTACTGTCAGTTGCAATGTATTAGGAGCCACTTTTGGAATGTTCTCTAACATGCTATACATTATGAACATGTCCTCTTCTTCCTCAGCTTCCCCGATGATGTGGTGTGCTCCATGTTTTTTCACTTCTCTCCCTTGGTTTTGCTGTCCTCCCCCTTTTGGTTTGGATTCCTCCACCAGTGATTTCACCCTGCAAGCTCGTTTTATGTGTCCTTGTTTCCCACACTTGTAGCACTTTTCCTCCAGAAACTGGCATTCACTCGCCAGGTGATCGCCCTTGCATCTATAACATGCCTTCACATGCTCACATTGTGGTTTCTGACGCATGTTCAACTTGTGCACAACAACCTGACCTGCAACTTGCATAGCATTAGCCCTGTCTGAACCCTGTATTTCTTTCACATCTCGGTTCGCTGTCTCTATGGCTTGAGCAAGTTCCAATGCTTTTTCATAAGTAAGCCCAGTCTCGGATAATAATCTACGCTGCATTCGGTCGTCCATAATTCCGCAAACTAGCCTATCTCGCAGCATTTCCTTCAGGTTGTTCCCATAATTGCAATCTTGTGCTAATTTACACAACACCGCTACATAGTCCATTACGCTTTCTTCCTCTTTCCTGTTCCTTGAATTAAACTTGAAATGTTGTACAATCTCACTAGGCTTAGGGTTGAAATGTTCTTTTAGCAAAGCCACTAATTCAACAAATGATTTGTCTCCAGGCTTTTCAGGACTGAGCAGATTCCTCATTCATTTGCTTCGAAAAAATAACCCAACACTTCAGTATTCCTCCCAGGTTTGTGCTTGACTATCAAAAGCGGAAACCATTCCTACCGTGGCAGCCATGCTCCCTTCCAACTGGTAGCTAACTTCAGCTTGTGATTTTGTTGTTTAAAAGTCCTGGCAGACTTCTCTTCTTTATCCAGGGTCCTTTTTACCTCGTCGCCAAATGTGATAAATCCATGTAGTGGAACAAGAACTCGAAGAGGCGATATCTTGGAACTAGTACGGGTATTTTATTAAACAGAGTAACAAACATCATGCCTGCATCCTGGCATTCCACCTTTGCTGACCTTCACAGGAAGCAAACCTCTGACCTTAACAGGAAGCAAACCTCTGACCTTAATTAGATTAGTCAAACACGATCTATCTTTTACAAATCCGTGTTGGCTCTCCAAGTGCCCGTTAATTTTTTCCTCGATTATTGTTTCTAAAACCTTATCCACCACTGATGTTAAAATGACTGGCCTGTAGTTACTAGGATTGTCTACAGCACCACCTGGTGGATAACCTTAATCATAACATCCCAGATTACTATAAACTTCTAAACTGGAATAGGTCAAACTTCAATGGGATGCGAAAGGATCTAGCCAGGATAAAATGGAACCAAAGACTGACAGGAAAAACTGTAACGGAACAATGGGTGATTTTTGAGGAGATGTTCCAAGTACAGGCTAGGTACATTCCAACAAGAGGGAAGGGTAAAGGAACCAAAGCAAGGGCTCCTTGGATGACGAGGGAGATAAAGAAAATGAGGAAACAAAAAAAGAGGGTGTATGATGAATGTCAGGTGAATTCTTCAAGGGAGAACTAGACCAAATACAATAAGTTGAGAGGGGAAGTGAAGATGAAAATAAGATTGGCAAAGAGAGAATATGAGAGTAGAATGACGGTTAACATAAAAGGGAACCCAAAAATCTTCTACCGGCATGTAAACAGTAAGCGGGTAGTAAGAGGCAGGGTGGGGCCTATTAGAGACAAAGAAGGTGATATATGCTTAGAGGCGCAGGGCAAGGCTAGAATACTCAATGAGTACTTTGTATTGGTGTTTACTAAGGAGGTGGATGCAGACGAAATAGCGGTAGAAGTGGAAAAGGTAGAAGCAATGGAAGGGATGAAAATTGATAGACAGGATGTACTAGAAAGGCTGGGTATGTTTAGAGTGGATGAGTCGCCTGGTCCAGATGGCTTGCATCCCAGGTTGCTAAGGGATTTGGGGGAGGAGGTAGCAGAAGGGCTTGCCATAATTTTCCAATCTTTCCTAGATGCGGGAGAGGTGCCTGAAGATTGGAAAGTGGCAAATGTGCCATCATTGTTCAAGAAAGGGTGTAAGGACAATCTTAGTAACTACAGGCCAGTCATTTTAACATCAGTGGTGGGTAAAGTTTTAGAAACAATAATCGAGGAAAAAATTAATGGGCACTTGGCGAGCCAACACGGATTTGTAAAAGATAGATCGTGTTTGACTAATCTAATTGAATTTTTTGATGAAGTAACAGAGAGGATTGATGAAAGGAATGCAATGGATGTTGTCTACATGGATTTTACGAAGGCGTTTGACAAAATACCACATAGAAGGCTGGTTAACAAAATTGAGGCTCATGGAATAGGTGGGTCATGGCAGCTTGGATAAGGAATTGGCTTAAGGACAGAAAACAGCGAGTTGTGGTAAATGGCTGTTTTTCAGACTGGAGGATGGTAGACAGTGGTGTTCCCCAAGGGTCAGTGCTGGGGCCACTGCTTTTTTTGATATATATATATAAATGACCTGGATATTGGAATACAGAGTAGAATTTCTAAATTTGCCGATGACACCAAACTTGGGGGGTGTGGCAAACAGTGATGATGATACCAATCGACTGCAACAGGACATAGAAAGGCTGGCAGAATGGGAAGACAAGTGGCAGATGGAATTTAATACAGAGAAGTGTGAGGTAATGCATTTTGGCAGAAGGAACAGGGAGAGGCAATATACACTTAATGGCACAGTTTTAAAGAGTGTGCAGGGACAGAGGAACCTGGAAGTTAATGTGCATAGGTCCCTGAAGGTGGCGGGACATATTGAGAGTGGTTAGCAAAGCATAGGGGATCTTGGGCTTCATAAATAGAGGTATTGAGTACAAAAGTAGAGAAGTTATGCTGAACCTTTATAAAGCACTGGTTAGGCCACAACTGGAGTATTGCATCCAGTTCTGGTCACCACAGTTTAGGAAGGATGTGAAGGCACTTAAGAGGGTGCAGAGATTTACCAGAATGGTTCTGGGGTTGGCGGATCTTAGCTACAAAGACAGGTTGGAGATGCTGGATTTGTTTTCATTAGAGCAAAGGAGGTTGAGGAGTGATTTGATAGAGGTGTACAAGATTATGACGGGTTTGGATAGGCTAGATGGGGAAAGGCTCTTCCTACTAGTTGATGGTACAAGAACTAGGGAACACAGATTTAAAGTTTTGGGCAAGAAATATGGGGGGAGGTGAGGAAAAACTATTTTGCGCAGTGAATGGTGAGGACCTGGAACTCACTGCCGACGAAAGTGGTGGAAGCGGAGACACTCAATGTTTTCAAGGGGAGACTGGATAGGCACTTGAGGGAAATAAACTTGCAGGGCTATGAGGATAGAGCGGGGGAATGGGGCTGACTGGATTGCTCTACAGAGATCCACATGAACTCGATGGGCCGAATGGTCTCCTTCTGTGCCGTTATGGCTCTATGGGCTGGATTTTGCCAGCCCAGAGGAGGCGGGACTGCTGGTAAAGTTGCAGAAAGTGGGGGCGGCTGGCAAATCCACCCCCATCCCGCCTCCGTGCCCTTTTGACAGGAGGTGGGAAGCTGTCCTGACCCGAGTCCCGTCTCCTCGAGGCGGGAAAGGGATTAAATCCTTTTAACTGCCTGTTAACAGGTAGTTAACAGGCAGAAAAAAGGTTTAGTTCCATTTTACCTTTTCAAGTGCAGGCTTCCTGACCTCAGAGAACCCCGCCGGGGTGGAGGAGTCGAGTAGGAGGTCTGCGGGGGTCGAAGGGGTCTGAAAGTGCAATGTAGAGGTGAGTGATGGGTGCAAGTGTGGAGTGCTAAGTATCTGAGGTGAGTGTAAAATGTTAGAAAATGTTCACTTACCTTTGTTTCTGCCTACAGCCTTCAGCTGCTCTGGATCCGGAGTCCCGACATCTTCATTGTAGATTTCACAGACTGGCTGTTGGATCCTCCGAACCAACAGTCATCTGATTTCTACAAAGTTGAAAGGTTTGATGAGTCCTGAACACAAGGACTCATCAAACTACACAGAATGTCAGTGTTTGGCAGCTTCACGGAGCTGTCAAACGCTGACATTT
The DNA here is from genome assembly GCF_052327205.1 of Somniosus microcephalus. Lineage (NCBI taxonomy): Eukaryota > Metazoa > Chordata > Chondrichthyes > Squaliformes > Somniosidae > Somniosus > Somniosus microcephalus. The sequence goes on along the minus strand of NC_140987.1, from coordinate 252,603,197 downwards.
CTTCTTTCAAGAAATCTTGACAGATGGCACGTCAGATGTTGGTGTGCTCAGTCAGTGACTTCCCCCTGATTGGCCTGCTGAGCCCGCAGGGCGGGCCTAACAATCAGGGGAAAATCCTGCTGGTTGACCAGAAGATGATGGGGGCGGGACTGAGACCCGGCAAGCAGCAGTCCCGCCTCCAACACATCTCCATTCAGAAAATCCAGCCCAATGAGTCTATGACTCTTTCTTTAACTCCCATCAGACCCTGTGAAAACCAATATTTTAACAAAAATGCCACATTTGAGTTGTTCATTTTTCTATACCATTTTGACAGCAACTTTTCAGTTTAATATTTTTCCCGTCATTTAGCTCTTCAAGGTCTAAAGCACACATGGACCTTTAATTGAAGGTAATATTTGTTGCCAGATAACATCACTCCATTAGCAGTATTGTAGCTCCCTCCAGAGGTGTATGTGAGAACAAAAACAATTGACAAAAGAACTGCAGTTTTAGGCTCACTTTATGAATATTTGACAGTGCAGTGTCTATCCAATAACTTATCTGTTAGGATAGGTTTGTGTTTTAATGTTGTTTTTTATTTTGTGCTCAGCAAGGTGAGAGATTCTTGTGCTGGGAATAGAACACTTTGCATTTTGGACATCCAGTGCCAGCATCCAGCATGCCAGTATTACAAAATTACAAAGTATTTACAGCACAGAAACAGGCCATTCCTCCCAATAGGTCCATGCCGGTGATTATGCTCCACACGAGTCTCCTCCCAACCTATCAGCATAACCTTCTATTCCTTTCTCCCTCATGTGCTTATCTAACTTCCCCTTTAAATGCATCTATGCTATTCACCACAACTACTCCATGTGGTAGCAAGTTCCACATTCTCACCACTTTTTGGGTAAAGAAGTTTCTCCTGAATTCCCTATTGGATTTATTAGTGACTATCTTATATTTATGGCCCCTAGTTCTGGTCTCGCCCGCAAATGGAAAAATTTTCTCTACATCTACCCTATCAAACCCTTTCATAATCTTGAAGACCTCTATCAGGTTACCCCTCAGTCTTCTCTTTTCTAGAGAAAAGGGTCCCAGCCTCAGTTAGATACAAAGCTCACACTACTCTCCTCCAGCAATATGCCTGTGTCCTAACTATTAAACAGCACTCCCTACTGCACTAGTGTGGGAGCCTTCATCCATCCTCAGTCTACAGTTTCTCCCAGATTTTATTTATAAATTAGAACTTTGCAATTATTCTTGGCATATTCTCCTTGCCAAAAAAGCAATTACACATAGCGCACAAAAGTTCTAAAAGGAACACAGGAACAGGAGCAGGCCATTTAGCCCCTCGAGCCTGTTCCGCCATTCAATGAGATCATGATGTGGAGATGCCGGTGTTGGACTGGGGTGGACAAATGTGAGAAGTCACACAACACCAGGTTATAGTCCAACGGCTTTATTTGAAATCACAAGCTTTCGGAGCGCTGCTCCTTCGTCAGGTGAAGTGAAGAGATGCATATAGGCACAGCATATATAGTTAGAGAACACTGCCAGACAATTACAGGTAGTCTTTCTAACTGCCCTTTATCCCACCTCGGCAGAGAGATAATCACAGCAATCAAAGGTGTGGATGGTGTCCAAACAGGTCAGTCAGGAAAACATTACATCAAAGAACTCGAGTCGTCGTTGGCTTGTTCTCTCTACACAGATGCAGCCAGACCTGCTGTGATTTCCAGCAAAAAAAATCCTTTTTTTTTCTCTATTGTTCTTTGTTAGTTTTTTGTTTTTCATACAGACCCCAGCATCTGCAACATTTGACCCCTGGTGACCCCACCTCATTGTTCTTTGATGTAATGTTTTCCTGACTGACCTGTTTGGACACCATCCACACCTTTGATTGCTGTGATTATCTCTCTGCCAAGGTGGGATAAAGGGCAGTTAGAAAGATTACCTGTAATTATCTGGCAGTGTTCTCTGACTATATATGCTGTGCCTATATGCATCTCTTCACTTCACCTGACGAAGGAGCAGCGCTCCGAAAGCTTGTGATTTCAAATAAAGCCGTTAGACTATAACCTGGTTTTGTGTGACTTCTCACAATGAGATCATGGCTGATCTGCGACCTAACTCCAAGTACCCGCCTTTGTCCCATATCCCTTAATACCTTTGGTTAACAAAAATCTATCAAACTCAGATTTAAGATTAACAATTGATCTAGCATCAATTGCCATTTGCAGAAGAGGTCCAAACTTCTAACACCCTTTGTGTGCAGTAGTATTTCCTAATTTCACTCCTGAAAGGTCTGGCTCTAATTTCTAGACTATGCCCCCCAGTCCTAGACTCCCCAACCAGCAGAAATAGTTTCTCTCTATCTACCCTATCTGTTTCCCTTAATATCTTGAAAACTTTGATCAAATCACCCCTTAATCTTCTAAATTCTAGGGAATACAACCCAAATTTGTGTAATCTCTCCTTGTAATTTAACCCTTGGAGTCCAGGTATCATTCTGGTAAACCTACGCTGCACTCCCTCCAAGGCTAATATATCCTTCCTAAGGTGTGGTGCCCAGAACTGCTCACAGTACTCCATGTGTAGTCTAACCAAGGCTTTGTATAGCTGCAGCATAACCTTTACCCCCTCTAAAAACTCCTCTAATCTCAGAAGTGAGCATGCCAGGTTGGAATTTTTAAAATTATTAATCCCATCTGGGCTGAATTTAAACTCCAGGTCTGAAAGGGAAAAGGACTTTTACACAGAGTGTTGTTAAGATCTGGAACACACTACCTGAAAGGGTGGTGGAAGCAGATTCCATGGGAAATTACAAAATGCAATTGGACATGTACTTGAAGAGGATTAATTTTCAGGGTTATGGGCAAAAAGCTGGTGTGTGAGACTACATTGGACAGCTCTTTCAAAGAGCCGGCACAGGCACGACAGGCTAAATGGCCTCCTTCTGTGCTGTATCATTCTATGACTCTGCGCTAACCCATGGTGGCAGATAGTTTCCAAACTCCCTCCCCTGCACAGTTTAAAAAAATATATATTTTAAATGGAGATCTCCATCAAAGTGAGGTAGGCATTCACAATATAGGTGCTGCCACCAAGAACATGATCGCAATTTTTTTTACGAATAAAAAAGGGAAAAAAAGCTGCAAATGCTGGGAATCTAAAAAAATACACCATCTCCATTTGTAAAGAGAAATAACAGCCTGTAATTTGTGGTCAGCGGCAAAGCGACAGCGATCGCCGCTGGCTGACCTCGAAGAAAGCTGCCCACAGAGATCCCTGTCAACGGGGTATCTCCAGCGCGATGCAGCAGTGATGGGAGCAGTTTAGGATTCAACAAAGGAGGACAAAGGGATTAATTAAGAAAGGGAAAATAGAATATGAGAGTAAGCTAGCAGGGAACATAAAAACTGACTGTAAAAGCTTTTATAGATATGTGAAGAGAAAAAGATTGGTGAAGTCAAGCGTAGGTCCCTTGCAGTCAGAATCAGGGGAATTTATAATGGGAAACAAAGAAATGGCAGACCAACTAAATTCATACTTTGGTTCTGTCTTCACAAAGGAGGACACAAATAACCTCCCAGAGATGCCGGGGAACATGAAAGGGTCTGATGAAAGGGTGGAACTGAAAGAAATCAGTATTTGTAGGGAAATGGTGTTAGGAAAATTGATGGGACTGAAGGCCGATAAATCCCCAGGGCCTGATAATCTACATCCCAGGGTACGTAAGGAAGTGGCCCTAGAAATAGTAGATGCATTGCTGGTCATCTTCCAGAACTCGATAGACTCTGGAACAGTACCCATGGATTGGAGGGTAGCTAATGTTACCCCACTATTCAAAAAAGGTGGTAGAGAAAAAGCGGGGAATTATAGACCGGTAAGCCTGACATCGGTAGTGGGGATAATTCTAGAGTCTATTATAAAAGATGTAATAGCAGAGCACTTGGAAAGCAGTGACAGGATCGGACAAAGTCAACATGGATTTACAAAAGGTAAATCATGCTTGACTAATCTACTGGAATTTTTTGAGGATGTAACTGGTAAAATAGATAAGGGAGAACCAGTGGATGTGGTGTATTTGGACTTTCAGAAGGCTTTCGATAAGGTCCCACATAAGAGATTAGCGTGCAAAATTAAGGCACATGGGATTGGGGGCAAGCTATTGACTTGGATAGAGAACTGGTTGGCGGACAGAAAGCAAAGAGTTGGAATAAACGGGTCATTTTCCGAGTGGCAGGCAGTGACTAGTGGGGTACCGCAAGGATCGGTCCTAGGACGCCAGCTGTTCACAATATATATTAATGATCTGGACGAGGGAATTGGATGTAATATCTCCAAATTTGCAGACAACACAAAGCTGGGTGGTAGGGTAAGCTGTGAGGAGGATGTTGTGAAACTCCAGTATGATTTGGACAGGTTGGGTGATTGGGCAAAAACATGGCAAATGCACTATAATGTGGATAAATGTGAGGTTATCCACTTTGGTGGCAAAAATAGGAAGGCAGATTATTATTTGAATGGCAATAGATTGGGAGAAGGGGAAGTGCAAAGAGACCTGGGTGTTCTTGTGCACCAGTCACTGAAGGTAAGCATGCAAGTGCAGCAGGCAGTTAAGAAGGCAAATGGTATGTTGGCCTTCGTAACAAGAAGGCTCGAGTACAGGAACAAGGATGTCTTGCTACAGTTGTACAGGGCCTTGGTGAGACCGCACCTTGAGTACTGTGTGCAGTTTTGGTCGCCTTACCTGAGGAAGGACGTTCTTGCCATGGAAGGAGTGCAGCGAAGATTCACCAGGCTGATACCTGGGATGGCAGGAATGACGTATGAGGAGAGATTGTGTCGATTGGGCTTATGCTCACTGGAGTTTAGAAGATTGAGAGGGGATCTCATCGAAACCTATAAAATTCTGTCAGGCCTGGACAGACTAGATGCAGGAAGGATGTTTCTGATGGCCGGGGAGTCCAGAACCAGGGGTCATAGTCTAAGGATAAGGGGTAAGCCATGTAGGACTGAAATCAGGAGGAATTTCTTCACCCAGAGAGTGGTGAACCTGTGGAATTCTTTGCCACAGAGGGCAGTGGAGGCCAGTTCATTAAATATATTCAAGAAGGAGTTAGATATATTTCTTAAGGCTAAAGGGATCAAGGGATATGGGGAGAAGGCAGGGACAGGGTACTGAACTTGGATGATCAGCCATGATCTCATTAAATGGCGGAGCAGGCTCGAAGGGCCGAATGGCCTACTCCTGCTCCTATCTTCTATGTTTCTATGTTAGCAAGCTGTCTAAGCAGCCAATCGCATTGAGGAATTCTCAGACCGCAAACCAGGAAATAAAAAGCATTGATTATATGCACTTTTAAAAAATGTTACAGAGAGCAAAATACAAATTGGGACATACACATGGGGTTATGGTAGAACAAACTTTAAAAAAAATATATTTTTTAAATCTAGTAATTTTTATCATAATGGAGCAATTTGACATTACACAAATATAAAATTAGTCTTTCTTGGCCAGAACATTTGTTTAGCAGTCAATACACTGTTAAAATCCCAGTTACACCTATTCCAACAAGGCTTAACATTTAATAGGATGTTTAACAGCGATATTAGCGGGGAAACGCTTAATTTTTCATCAGTTCCACTGACTGCCAGCTATGAGGGGTGGGGGGGGTATGTATGGTCCACAGCACAGCCTGTGTTGGAGCAGTGAATGACTAACTGCATGCCTCAGGATTTCTGTGCTTAGCTGCGCATGCATGAAATCCTAAAGTTATAGTCAATTTCAGAGGGGTAATGACGGCAAACGCTGACAGTTCACCGTCATTACCACCACAAATTCCAGGGCAAAGAGATTAACAGTTAGAGCATAAACCTTCAAAATGTTAATCTACCTTTTCTCATTATAGTACTGATGGACCTGCTGTATATTTTAAGTTAGTACATCCATGTATTTTCCCATCTGTAATGAGTGGTACCATGACAAGTATACTGTGTACACTTAAATATGTATTCTTTGTGTCTAATTTTACACATCGGAACAGTCTGTTATGAGACCAGAACTGTATCTAGTTTAGCATGTACCAACAGTTCAAATTGCACTGATTTAAATCTTGTCCCAGATGAATCTCAGAGCGAACTAAATAAAGGGTTTATAGGTCTGGCTGTTGATAAAGTGACTGATACATTATTAGAACATCATAGGAGATGGAGTGACTCGTAAATAAACTTGTAAGTAATACAATGTGAATAATCCGATTTCTCTGAAAAGTGTTTATTTTTGAAAACTGCTCATGGTCAATTGGACAATGCGCTGTTTTATGCACTGCAACCTACAATATATTATCATAACCACTGATCAGTGATTATTGGAGCATTAGTGATGTTTCAGTCTCAAATTCCATCATTGTGTATATATCTGCATGGAAACTGTAAATCAGTGGCCATGATTCATTATCAAAACTTTGTTTAACTAAGTTAATTTTATCTCTTACTTTTTTAAAAAGGAAACCTGGGATCCATAGGAATATGGCAGGGAAGATGTTCCAAGTTGCAGGTAGATAGGAAGTATGCTGTAAAAATGGGTTTTGCAGTAGTAGGGAGTTGGGGGTGCCTGTGCAGGTCTGTATTGTGATCCTGTGGTTTGGGGGCAGGGATTATGGGGTCTGGGTGGTTATGAAGCATGAGAGAGAACCAGGAAAAGTATGCGGGCTGGTGCGGGACATGAAGCGTGCAGTCATGGCATTTAGGAGGATTGGGGAGGGGGTACTATTATTCAAGGTCCTTAAGAGAACAGATAAACTGACTCCCCAATAATATGTTTGAGATTGCCACATTCCCTGGAGCCGGGGGTGGGGACAAGCTTTCAAGTTTAGGAAAGGTGCACAGATAGCTCAGGTTTAACTATTTCATGCAGAGGGTGGTGAACAGATAGAACAGGGAAATAGATGGTGCAGAAAAGTTTACGGGTGAATTAGATTGGTATATGAAAAAGTGCATGATTGGGACTGAACAGTTAGACTGTGTAATCTTTTCTTAGTGTCAGCAGGATTTTGAACCACAAGGGGCATCACAGTTGAACTAAATCCTCTCTCACCCAATGTTCACTCCAGAGACTTGAACACATAATCTAGGCTGACACTTCAGTGCAATCCTGAGGAAATAAAAACAATTGTCATCCCTACTGTCCCTCAGCTAAGATCAGTCAACTCAGCTCAGCCCGGTCCCAGGATTGAACCTGGGACCTTCCTGGCATGTGTGACTCAGCTGTTCACTGGATAAACTTACCAGGCTCTGTGTAGCCCTTGATTTTTCTTTAAAACTGTGCTTTGCTGCTCGCATTCACCTCAACAACAACAACTTGCATTTATATAGCACCTTTAATGTAATAAAACATCCCAAGGCATTTCACAGGAGTGATTATCAAATAAAATTTGACAAGTCACATAAGGAGATATTAGGTCAGGTGACCAAAAGCTTGGTCAAAGAGGTTGGTTTTAAGGAGCATCTTAAAGAAGTAGTAGAGCGGTGTCAGCTGTGCCTCAGTTGGTAGCACACTTGCCTGAGTCAGAAGGTTGTGGGTTCAGGTCCCACTCCAAGGACTTGAGTACATAAAGCTCGGCTGACACTCCAGTGTAGTGCTGCACTGTCAGAGATGCTGTCTTTCAGATGAGATATTAAACCATCTGCTCTCTCAGGTGGATGTAAAAGATCCCAAGGCACTATTTCAAAGACTAGATGTTAAACCAAGGCCCCTTCTGCTCTCTCAGGTGGGTGTAAAAGATCCCATTTCAAAGAAGAGTAGGGGAGTTATCCCTGGTGTCCTGGCCAATATTTATCCCTCAATTCACATAACAAAAACAGATTATTGTGCGCAAATTGGCTGCAGCGTTTCCTACATTACAACACTTCAAAAAGTGGCTGTAAAGTGCTTTGAGATGTCCAGTCGTGAAAGGTGCTATATAAATGCAAGTATTGCTTTCTTAGAGAGGTTTAAGGAGGGAATTCCAGAGCTTGGGGCGCAGGCAGCTGAAGGTATGGCCGCCAATGGTGGAGTGATGAAAGAAAAGTGTGGGTTGGAGAAGTTTAGAGATAGGGAAAGGGGAGACCACGGAGGGATTTAAATTTTAAAATCGAGGCGTTGCCGGACCGGGAGCCAATGTAGGTCAACAAGCACAAGGGTGATGGGTGAACGGGTCTTGGTGCCAGTTAGGACACGGGCAGCTGAGTTTTGGATGGGCACAAGTTTCTGGAAGGTGGGAGAACGAATAGACTCTAGATTGGACAGAAATAGCACCCCCACTCTTTTTTTACACACGGTTACCTGCTGTATAAATGTGACCGCTACTCCAGCAACTTCACTCCAAAAAACAAGCCGAAAAGATAAGCGTTCAGCGTTTGCCGTGGCAACCGGATCCCTCCCAGGGAATCAGGGTCCAGCGGGTCACGTGGTGTGAGTGGGTGACGTGATGCCGAGAGCTCGCACGCAGGGCTGTTGGTCTTGGGACAATGGATGGAGCCGAGCGGGGATTCAAGCCGGGAGTCAACGGCCGTCCCGGCGCGAGGGCGGAGCGCGAGCAGTTGCTGGTACAGGGCCGCGTGCTGAGGGCCGAGCTCAAGAACCTGAGGTAACGGCGGGCTGGTGAGGGCCACACTCATCTCCTCCGCCTCCTTACTCCTGAGGCCTACAGTGGCTTCATTCACCTGCCTGAATCCCCGTGGAAGAAAAAACTTGCATTTATACAACGCCTTTCACCACCTCAGGACGTCCCAAAGCGCTTTACAGCCAATGAACTATTTTTGAAGCATAGTCACTGTTGTAATGTAGGAAACGCTGCAGCCAATTTGCGCACAGTGAGATCCCACAAACAGCAATGTGATAATTACCAGATCATCTGTTTTTAGTGATGTTGATTAAGGGATAAATAATGGCCAGGACACCGGGATAACTTCCTTGCTCCTCTTCAAAATAGTGCCATGGAATCTTTTACATCCACCTGAAAGGGCAGTTTCACGTCTCATCCGAAAGCCGGCACCTCCGACAGTGCAGCACTCCCTCGGCACTGCACTGGGAATGTTGGGCTAGATTTTTGTGCTCGAGTCCCTGGAGTGGGACTTAAACTCACAACCTTCTGACTCAGAGGTGAGAGTGCTACAACTGAGCCACAGCTGTCACATTGGAATGGAAGTAGCCGGGTCAGACGTGTACAAGAGCGCTCAGTTTACAGAATGGGATTTATTTATGGGACGGAGAAATCCAGGCAATTTATCTTTGATTTGCAGAATAATACAGCACAGTTTGTTTGGCCCATCAAGCCTGCGCTGGTGTTTTTTCTCTATGTCACCCAGTCTAACCCCACTCTTTTCGCTCCCCATACTTTTAATATTACTCTCTTTCTACTGACTCCTGTCTTTCGGATACGATGTTAAACTGAGGCCCTGTCTGCCCTCAGGTGGATGTAAAAGATCCCATGCCACTATTTCAAAGAAGAGGTCGGGAGTTCTTCCCGGTGCCCTGGCCAATAATTATTCCTCAACTAACATCACTAAAGCAGATTATCTAGTCATTATCAGATTGTTATTTGTGGGACCTTGCTATGTGCAAATTGGCTGTCGCATTTCCTATAGAACAAAAGTAATTCAGTGGCTGTAAAGTGCTTTGGGACACCGAGGTTGTGAAAGGCACTATATAAATGCAAGTATTTCTTTTCTTTTACCTCATTCCCTTTTGAAAGTACTTCTAGGTGCTGCTCCAGTGGTTCTGTACAAAATCATTTGTTCTAACCTCCTATGAAGTACATTGGCCTCTGGTCACCCAGGAACCCCTCAATTTAAAAGGTTCCTCTTTGTGTTTAAATCCCTTTGTGGCCTTGCCTCTCCCTGTCTCTCCAACAAACTCTAGCCCTACAACCCTTCAAGAACTGTGTTCCTCCAACTCTTGTTTCTTTGTCCTTCACCCCCTCCCTTAGCCCCACTATTGGTGGTCATGCCTTCAGCTGCTTAGGCCCTATACTCTGGAATTCCCTCCCTCAAACCCCTGCACCTCCCTCTCTTTTTAAGCCCATCCTTCAAACCCACATCTTTGACCAAACTTTTGGTCACCCTTTCTAATATCTTTATTGGCTCAGTGTCTATTTTTGTCTGATGACTCCTTGCCTTTTTCTATGTTAAAGGTGCTATATAAATGCAAGTTGGTTATAAAGCATATAGCAGTATTCTAGAAATATGTCACATAACCAATATGATTATTCCAAGATGTCTGTAGAAAGGTTAATATTTAGCAGCAGGTGGAATCCAAAGGGTTTTTTAAAGCTATGTAGATAGATCTGTTTAAGGGGGATTACTTTTGTTTGAAGTACTCCTATATTATGCACTACCATAAAAATACCTGTTTACTAGTGCCCTGCTGGCTATACAGAGTATCCAGTTGATTTTCAGGGATGGGTAGTTCCCAGGTTGCTTCAAAGTTCTGGGCCCCATTGCATAGATGGAGCGGCTCTGAAATGTCTTGTATCTCCATATATTTTTTAATGAGGGAAGAGGAAAAAAGCATTGCTGATCTGTAATTTTACATATACAATGTTAGGCAGCAAGTCAACAAAGCTGTCCATGTACACAAGAAATCTGTTGAAGACCTACACTCTCTTCTGAATGGTTTGAAAAAGGAGCCCATCCAGGATTATGTACCCATCAGAAATCAAGATCAAGTGTCTCTATCTTTGGAGAAAGGTATGAAATTCTCGTGGGTTTGCGTTGCCTCTTCTATGTTACTATTCTAATTGAAATTAACCAAGGAACAGTTGGTGCATGTATTATTATGTTGCCTGTTGAGGAATGATCTGATTTGCTCAATAAGTAACTGACAATCAGTCTTTGAGATTAAAAGATTGGCCCAAAATTTGTGGTCGGAGGCTTCCCGCGGGCGGATGCCTCCGACCAGCAAAAAAATCTACGAATTTACCTGGTGGCCCGGGAGGTACGGAGAATTGTGCTGCTGGGCCTCTCCGGGTAGAGGCCCACATATCCCAGGGGCACAGACGGTTTGCAAGCGCCCCTGGGATCACGTGGGCTGGCCCAACCAATAAAAGAAGGGAATCCCCATTCATACTTATGGGGATTCCGTATGTATGGAATTCCCATAAGTATGAATAGGGAATCACTTAAAAATATTTCATGTGTTTGTGATTTTTTTAAAAATTACATATTTAAAATGAATTAAAATGCCATTTAATTAAATAGTTAAAACAAAAATTAAATACTGTATTTTGTTTAAAAAAATTATATGTTTTAGCGGGGCTAAAAATAAACTTGCCTTATTAGACCAGGCTTTTAATGTATAAAAGAAAACATTTTAATTTTCTATTTTTTAAAACTCTTACGCTGGTAAAAGCAGGCCTTGTCTGCTTTGACCAGGCGTAAGAATTTCACGGACATTCAGCGGACGGAAGTTGGGCAAATAACGCAACACTCTGCCCATGGAGGCCCTTTTCTCGGGGATGCGGAACATCTGTCCAGAGAATTCTTGACATCGCAAATTTCGGGTTTTCGCGCATGCGCTATGCATGCCTAAACCCAGAACTTGCGTGGCCCTTGCGGGTGCACCTCATACGCACCCGTAGGGGGTCACACAATACGGGCCAATATCTTCAAACCGCATGCCATGGCAATGGAAGTGGTAATATCTGAAACCAAGAAAAACTTCAATTTATTTCGGGTTCTACTTTGGGTCTGTGATTGAACTGTTTTTATTTGATCTGGTTTCCTTGTGTTTTCTGAACGCTGTAGTCCAGGAGCTGACTAGATTGAAGTTGTCGTTCATGTAGGTAAATTAAATTTGATTGTTAAAGTAATGACTCCTTAGAATGAGATTCGGAGCTCTGAGGGCCATGTTTGGTATCAGTATGAATTACTGGAGAGTGGGGAGGACGGTGTTGTGTTCTGAGTTGGCATACTGTCCTTTGACCTCAGAACTAAGTTGTGAAGCCAGTCTGGTGGGTGCAAGTTGGCCTCTATTGCATGTAAAGAGCCTAGATGAAAGAGTTATGAAATAAAAATTGGGAGAGGACTTTAATCTAGCTTCTTGTGAGCATGAGTCCAAAGTGCAAAATTCAACACTTAAGTGACAAGTTAATTTAAAATCTCTTTTAGAAAGACCACAAGAATAGCTTGTATAGAAAGCAGAGAAAATTGAAAGTAGGAGGTATTCTTTTCAGGCTTGGATGAAAGCACATTGTTGGGCCAAGCAGAGGCAGTTTTACTGAGCAAATGATTGTGCCAAAGCTGACCTAGGAGTATTGAGTCGCAGAAGTGGAAAAATGTTCCATTTGGTGAAACTTCACTTGCCAACAGCAAGTGCAGTGTATCTTAGCAATTGGTTAACAGTAATTGTACTTGTAAAATAGTGATAAATTATATGCAACTCTGGTAATAGTCAAATCTCCTGTATATATGCGTGTTTACTGATTATAACAGTACAGGAAACTTTGTGCTATCCAGCACCCACGGGACCGAGCTGCTGCCGTTGCCTAAAAAGTGCCGTACTCTCCAGAGTTAATGTTGAGAGATACGGAGATTCTTATCTCCGTATTTGACAACAAACACTGTTGCTTAGCAACAGCTTCTAAACACTCGGGTGTGGCCCTAAAGCTCTGTAGCTGAAGCTGTTGCTATAGCTACAGACCTTGCACAGCTTGACTGTTCAAACAAAGCAAAAAAAACAAACAAACAAGAATAAAAAACGGCTGCTGATTTTTGCGGGTGGCTCCAGATTGCCGGATAGCTCACCTCCGGATAGCACAAAGTTTCCTGTATGTAGTTTTATTATATGCAAGTCTGCTTAATAACATAACTTTATATTTCAAGTCTGCTTATATATCCAACATTTTCCCCTTGGCCTGCTGATTAGGTAATGTAGCTCTACTGTAATTTATTGTCTGTATTGTATGAACTGAAACTTAAAAAAATTACATGCATATATTTTTAAAGGAAACATTCAAACTGTACCCATTGGATACATCGAGTCCTGCTTCTGTGCCAAAAATGGCACGCCTCGACAACCAACTATTTGTAGCTTGTCTCGTGCACGACTTAAAATTAGCAAGACTATTTTTACCAATGCGGAACATTCACTCATGGGCTTGGATCAGTTTTCACATGTCTGGTAGGTTGGCTTTAAATGTAGAAAGTGTGTGTTTGTGACCTGCATTATTGAACTTTTGTGACTAATCTAATTAAAAGTTCAGTGCTGCACAATTTCAGTCTTTCTGCAATTCAATTCTAAAGTAATTGTAACTTGAATTAAAATCAACTTCCAATTTCTCTTCAGAACCAATGTTGTAAACTATTTAGGTGGACCAATTGTTACTTTGTGATAAAGAGGTCTAAAAGTATGTGAGCACTATGGCATTTGGTGGCAGCTGGGTAATTGGCTGTGAGTGTTGCCCGATGAGCTTGCTAGCAGACCCCACTGTCAGTGTCACTTTTTGGCAACCTGATTGGCCTGTGGAAACTACTTGAGCACTAAAATCTTAGCAACAACCAATTTAACATAACAAGAATTAAGAGCAGGAGTAGGCCATACAGCCCCTCGAGTCTGCTCCGTCATTCAGTAAGAATGCTGATCTTTGACCTCAACTCCACCTTCCTGCATTATCCCCATATCCCTTGATTTCCCCTAGAGCCCAAAAATCTATCTCGGCCTTGAATATACTCAACGACTGAGCATCCACAGCCCTTTGGGGTAGAGAATTCCAAAGATTCACAACCCTCTGAATGAAGAAATTCCTCCTCGTCTCCATCTTAAATGGCCGACCCCTTATCCTGAGACTATGCCCGCTAGTTCTAGACTCTCCAGCCAGGGAAAACAGCCTCTCAGCATCTACCCTGTCAATCCCCCTCAGAATCTTGTATGTTTCAATGAGATCACCTCTCATTCTTCTAAACTCCAGAGAGTATAAGCTCAAACTCTCCTCGCAAGACAACTCTCTCATCCCAGGATTTGACTCCCTCCTGCTTTATTTTTGTTTCCTGATCCTTTCAAACCCTGCATCAGTACAAAGAATTTTTATTTGGTGGACAGTGCTGGCAAGGCTACATTTATTGCTCACCCTAGTTGCCCTGAGAAGGTGTTGGTGGGCTGCCTTCTATTGTGCTTCATAGTGATTGTCAGTACAACTGAGTGGCTTGCTAGGCCACATAGAGGGGCGTTAAGAGTCAACTACATAGTGTGCACTAGAATTATGTAGGCCACAGCTGGTAGGGGTGGTAGGATCCCTTCCCTGAAGGACTTTAGTGAGCCTTGTTGGGGTTTTTATGAAAATTCAGCATCCATGGTCACTTTTACTGGTGCTAATTTATAAATCACCAGATTTAGCAAATTCTGTTTTACAACTTGTAATGATGGGATTTGAACTCTCCTTCTGGGTTGCTAGTCCAGTACCATAACCACTATAATAGATTTGAGAAAGCATGGCGTGGTCGAGTGAGTGGGCACAGACATATTTAATTATGTATTGGGGTGGGTGAAGGGCAAGCACTTATGTAAGTGGGTGCGCGAGGACACGGATTTATTATTTAATGAACGGTTGAGGGGCACAGATTTATTTATGCCGGTGGATTAGCGGAGAGAAATAGATTTCTTTATTTACAATACTGGGGTGGGTGAGCAGTGCATTTGTTTGTGTAACTGCAGTGGATGACCAATTTACAGGGTGTACACAAAGTTGTATGCTGTGAAGTAGTCCATTTCATTTTTAAAAAATGTTTTACATAGTTACATCGAGTCTACAGCACTGAAACAGGCTATTTGGCCCAACTTGTCTATACTGCTGTTTATGCTCCAGAAGAGCCTCCTCCCATCTCTCCATCAAACCCTATCAGCATATCCCTCTATTCCTTTCTGCCTCATTTCTTTATCTAGCTTCCCCTTAAATGCTTCTATGCTATTCGCCTCAACTACTCCCTGTGGTAGCGAGTTCCACATTCTCACCACTCTCTGGGTAAAGAAGTTTCTCCTGAATTCCCTATTGGATTTATTAGTGACTATCTTATATTTATGACCTCTGGTTTTGGACTCCTCCACAAATGGAAACATCTTCACTCAGGCAACCTTATCAAACCCTTTCCTTAAAGACCTCTATCAAGTCACCCCTCAGCCTTCTCTATTCTAGAGAAAAGCACCCCAGCTTGTTCAGTCTTTCCTGATAAGTATATCCCCTCAGTTCTGGTATCATCCTTGTTAATATTTTTTGCACCTAATGCCTCCACATCCTTTTTATAATATGGAGATCAAAAAACTGCCCAGTACTCCAATTGTAGTCTAACCAAGGTTCCATATAAGTTTAACCTAACTTCTCTGCTTTTCAATTGAATCCCTCTAGAAATGAACCCCAGTGCTTTGTTTGCTTTTTTATGGCCTTATTAACCTGCGTTGCTACTTTAGTGATTTGTGTATCAGTAACCCTAGATTTCAGTGAGTAATGCTGTAGGAAATAAACTATAAGCTCTCCTTTTTTCCTTTTTGCTTAAACTGGTTTTGTATCTTCCCTAACTTTGCTAGGAGTGTTTGTAATCAAGACTACAAGCAGCTAGGCTATTCTACCATGAACGGTAATAACCTTTGTTTAAAATCATGGTTGATTTATAAAGCTGGTGCAATTATAGGTTTGGATATTAAAATACTGAAAGCATGGGAAAGAAAACTAGAATTATATATATATAAATTTCGTGCTCCAGCACTCCCAGTGGAGGACCATGCTCAAAGAAGGCCTGGGTTAGAGAATTGGCACTATGGTGTTGTAGCCCTATCTCTGACTAGCATTCCTTTTTAGTATGGCTCCCTGCTAGGAGTACTGAATTTATCCTTGGAGTAAAGAGAATAAGGGTAATTCTGTGAGGCTGTTTTGGCATGGAGCCTTGCTAGCGGTGAGTCAGAGAATCATTATACTGTGGTACTGTCTCTGACTCTCACGCTCATCTAGCAAGGCTCCATGCTAGCAGCGAAGCCTTGCAAAACCATCCCTTGCATCCCTGTACTGTAATAAACTTTTATATAAAGTGATATTGATAATTGTGTATATACATTTTTATCTTGCATGTCCAAAGTATTGGGCAAGATCTGTGTTTTAAGAACATAAGAAATAGGAGCAGGAGTAGACCATTTGGCCCTTCGAGCCTGCTCTGCTATTCATTAAGATCATGGCTGATCTTCTACCTCATCTCCACTTTCCTGCACTATCCCCATATCCCTTGATTCCCTTAATATTCAAAAATCGATCTATCACTCTCTTGAATATACTCAACGACTGAGCCTCCACAGCCCTCTGGGGTAGAGAATTCTAAAGATTCATCACCCTGAGTGAAGAAATTTCTCCTCATCTCAGTCTTAAACGACCGACCTCTTATTCTGAGACCGTGACTCCCTGGTTTTAGACACCCCAGCCAGGGGAAACATCCTCCCTGCATCTACCCTGTCAAGCCCTGTAAGAATTTTGTATGTTTCAATGAGATCACCTCTCATTCTTCTAAACTCTAGAGAATATAGGCCTAGTCTACTCAATCTCTCCTCATAGGACAATCGCCCCATCCCAAGAACCAGTCTGGTGAACCTTCGTTGCACTCCCTCTATGGCAAGTATATCCTTCCTTAGGTAAGGAGACCAAAACTGTACACAATACTCCAGGTGTGGACTCACCAGGGTCCTATATAACTGCAGTAAGACATCTTTACTCTTGTACTCAAATCCTCTTGTAATAAAGGCCAACATACCATTTGCTTGCTGTACCTGCATGTTAACTTTCAGTGATTCGTGTACAAGGACACCCAGGTCCCTCTGAACACCAACATTTCCCACTCGCTCACCATTTAAAAAATACTCTACTTTTCTATTTTTCCTACCAAATGTGGGGAACTTCACATTTGTCCACATTATATTCAATTTGCCATGTTCTTGCCCACTCACTTAGCCTGTCTATATCCCCTTGAAACCTCCTTGCATCCTCCTCACAACTTACATTCCCACCCAGCTTTGTATCATCAGCAAATTTGGATATATTACATTTGGTCCCCTCATCCAAATCATTGATGTAGATTGTGAGTATCTGAGGCCCAAGCACTGATCCTTGCGGTACCCCACTAGATACAGCCTGCCAACCTGAAAATGACCCGTTTGTTCCTACTCTCTGTTTTCTGTCCATTAATCAACCCTCAATCCATGCTAGTATATGATCCCCAATCCCATGAGCCCTAATTTTGTTTAATAACCTCTTGTGTGGCACCTTATTGAATGCCTTCTGAAAATCCAAATGCACCACATCCACTGGTGTTCCCCTTATCTATTCTGCTAGTTACAACCTCAAAAAACTAATAGATCATTATAGACTCTAACTCTATAAGATCCAAAAAACTCTCTCTTGCGGCACAAGGTACAGGTTTGCTCTGCTGAGCTAATATGGCTTCTTGTGGAGGAAATTTAGAAACATTTTCTCCACAATTGTAAAACTCTGAAACCAGCACTATTGCTGTTGGGCACAGAATTTACAGGGTTCTGCCGCCAAGTTCCTGATTTGATTACTTTTTTTAAGTTCAGTGTTAATGGTGGCAATATGTTAGTTGTAAACTACTCTGATAGCCACATTTGAATAAAACTAGAATGTTGAATTAATCCTCATTCCATAGTTAGCTGCAAATATCATACATGACTCATTGCATATTGTACCATCAGCAACTAAAAGCTTTTTTTTTTAGCTCTGCAGGGGCTGTAGGATCTAGTTCCATACTTTTCTTAAGTCTCCTCTGTAAACCAAGATAACATTATTCTTTAGCCTTCTGCTTAAAGGTCATTTTTATTGAAGTAATCAAATTTCCAAATTTTAAATGTATAACAATTGATTTATGCAGGATTATCTTTGTTTTTCACAAGAATGGACATCAGAGCTATAAAGCTAAAGTCAAACCACCTCGACTGAATGGACTAAAAACTGGAGTCTTTTCTACAAGAAGTCCTCATCGTCCCAATGCCATAGGTTTAACACTGGCAAAGCTGGAGAAGATTGAAGGTAAACTGCTTCAAAATGTTCTGTAGGGGGAAAAAAGGCAACTTTGATCAAAACAGGAAAAGTAGAGGTCCTTGTATATTTCCCTGTATGAAGTTGGAATTCATTTAAACAAAAAAGGCAGTATTACAGCTTCATAGTCTCTGGCGGTGAAACTTTTCCCAATGGGAGCACATATCCAGTATGACCATCTGCAATTTTCACTCCTGAAAATGAATGGGCAGAAAATTGCTAGGACTGTGAGCCCAATATTCCCTCTGAAAGGTTAAATGCTGCAGTGGGAGCGTGAATTGAAAAATTACCAATGAAGGAATCTGGAAAAACAATTCTATAAATCTTGTGTGTACATTGCCGATGACCATAATGGTGCATGTACAGTATGTTTTCTCTTACCTTTTCATTGTGAGAAAAGGATACCCGTATCTCAAAAAATAATTTAAAAATATATTTGCTTCTTCGATAACTACCTGGCATTTGAGTTGTATAGAAAACAGTGGGCAGCTGGTCACAGACTGCAAAGATGTAATGTGATTAAGAAGTCCTGCTGGTGTTAATGTACAAGCGATTTTATGAGACCCATCTGATTCCCCAGGATTAAATTATATAACAGTCGCATTTATATCGCATCCTTAACATAAAACATGTCCCACAGTGCTTCACAAATAGAAGTAGACAGGAAAACGGACAGTGAACCATGGAAGGTGCAGTTAATAGGGGGTACCAAAAGTCTGGTCAGAAAGCTGGAGAGAACCGGAGGAATTTAGAGAGGAGGCCAAGGTGCTTCCAGCAGCGGTGTGAAGGGAGGGGGGCTTAACCAAAAAGCCACAGGACCGTGGGCTTGCAGGAGGTATAAGACTGGGTTAGGTTGTGAGATTGTGTTGGTTATTTCAATATTAATTTCAATTTTAATATATTGGAGCATAGTGAGATCATATGGATCAGCAAAAATGGGGGTCATGGGCATGTGGGACAGAATACGGAGGCGGTGGGGACTGCATTTTGGAATAGTTGGGGTTTGTGGAGGATGGCCAGCCAGAAAGGAGGGCATTGGAATAATTGAATCTAGCTGTGACAAAAGAATGGTTGTGTTTCAGTATTGGAGGGGTTGAGGTTATGTTCTGCAGGTGGAAATGGGTGTTCTTGATAAAAGATGGAATGTAGGGTGTAGGGTTTAAAGCTCAGCTTGGGGTCGAACAATTTGAAACATATGAAATTCTGAGGAGGCGTTGACAGGGTAGGTGCTGAGAGGCTGTTTCCCCTGGCTGGAGTGTCTAGAACTAGGGGGCATAGTCTCAGGAGAAGAGATCGGCCATTTAAGACAGATGAGGAGGAATTTCTTCACTCAGAGGGTTGTGAATCTTTGGAATTCTCTACCCGAAAGGGCTGTGGATGCTGAGTCATTGAGTATATTCAATGCTGAGATAGATAATGTTCAATGATGAGGTAGATAGATCTTTGGACTCTGGGGGAATCAAGGGATATGGTGATTGGGCAGGAAAGTGGAGTTGAGGTCGAAGATTAGCCGTGACCTTATTGAATGGCGGAGCAGGCTCGAGGGGCCGTATGGTCTACTCCTGCTCCTAATTCTTAAGTTCTTGTCTTAGTTTGCTGTGGTTTTGCACAGCCTGGTTCACCCCTGAAGCTTGTTTGTAATCTTTATTTTAATATTTGTATATCTTTGAATTTTAGAAATGTTGATAATCATGGTAAATTTAATACGTAACATTGAATGTGCAAGATGTTTTTTTGGTGTGTAATTTATTTCCCTAACCTCTTTAAGGTGACACCGTTTATCTTTCGGGAATTGACATGATACAAGGAACGCCAGTACTGGACATTAAGCCATATATTCCAGATTATGATACACATAAGGTTATCCCACCAAGTAACAGAAATAACCGTCAATCGCATCAAGAGATTATTGTGCCAGATGAACAGTGCCAAGGTGTAACCATTCCAATCACTGTGGCGGTAACTGCGGAGAGTGAGGATAAGAAACCAGCCCGCATAAAGGTGGCGTCAGAGACAGCAGCCAATTGTTTTACTGATTGGGTGCAAGACCCTCCCAAAGATAGCACACAGCCATTCAGAAAGACAGATGGTGATCTTCTCAGTGGAGAAGACCAGTCCCCCGTACAAGTTGGAGGGACAATTTCAGCATGCGTTATGGGCGAAGCCACAGACAAAGAGAAGTGCTGTGTGCGTGAGCTAAAAAGTGAGAAAGTTGAGCAACTTGCTGGAAAGAATGATGCGCCTCATGAAAGCATACTCTTAGCTGTGGAGAAAATCAATTGCCAGCTGATGCACAGCGATATTGTAAACCAAATAACTGAACAAGACAAAGTTATTTGCTTCGAGTCTGAGAAGTCAGGTACGGCCACATTCCGCCAGAATAAATGGCCAAAGAAAGTTGATGCTATTAACATACCTCTGAACCACTCGTCTAACAGTACTATTGCGACTTGGATAAAACAATCACCTGTAACTTCCTTAGAGGTTCGATTCACTCCTCATGCAGAACTGGATCTGGAGCAATTTCAAGCTCCAGGCGGGACAGGTATGAATAGTGTTGCACTGCTTGTATTAATGATCATGGAACCGGCAGCCAGAATCCAGATCTCTGCATTCTAATCTACCACCTAACGAATCGTGAAACTAAAGTATCATAGTAGTAGCACATAAGGAGACCATTTGACCCATCATGCCTGTGCCGGCTCTTTCAAAGAGTTATATAATTGGTCCCACTCCCCTCTGCTCTTTCCCCATAGCCCTGTAAATGTTTTCTCCAAGTATTTATCCAGTTCCCTTTTGAAAATTACTATTGAAACTGCTTCCACCGCCCTTTCAGGCAGTGCGTTCCAGATCATAAAACTCGCTGCATAAAAAAAATTCTCATCTCCCCTCTGGTTCTTTTGCCAATTACCTCAAATCTGTGTCCTCTGGTTACCGATCCTTCTGCCACTGGAAACAGTTTCTCCTTATTTACTCGTTCAAAACCCTTTGTGATTTTGAACACCTACCAAACCTTCTCTGCTCTAAGGAAAACAACCCCAGTCTCTCCAAGTAACTGAAGTCCCTCATCCCTGGTACCATTCTAGTAAATCTCTTCTACACCCTCTCTAAGGCCTTCCTAAAGTGCGGTGCCCAGAATTAGCCACAGTACTCCAACTGAGACCTAACCAGTGTTTTATAAAGGTTTAGCATAACTTCCTTGCTTTTGTACTCTATTCCTCTACTATTAAAACCAAGGATCCTATATGCTTTTTTAACAGTCATCTCAACTTGTCCTGCCACCTTCAAAAATGTGTGTACATTCACCCCCCCCCCCGCCCCCCCCAAAGCCTCTCTGTTCCTGGACTGCCTTTAAAATTGTACTACTTAAATTGCTCCCGGGATGGATGGGGAGGGGTGAATCTAGCTTTGCAACAATGCTCACTTTCTTGGGCTCTGCATTGAAGCCTTTCTTTTCTGCAAGCATTTCACCCTCTGTTGAAGCAGTTTTCGCAACATCTATATGTCTGCTCGCAATGTGTAAAATGACTCTCTCACTGTCCGGACCTACTTTACAATATAAAAGATATGAAAAATTGTGATGACCAATCTTTTTCATTAGATTTTCTGTTACTTTATGATCTTTTAAATAGTGTTGATTACATAATTTGGGATTGCTGAGTAACTGAGTCTAACGTTAGCAGAAATGGTCGTTAACCTAACATAGTTAATCAACTGTTAATTAAGTTCCCTTGCAGTTTCAGGCTGAATTTTTATTTAAATTCCAAGATTGATGTTACAATCACAAAAATGCAGGGAAACAAGTTGGTTGAGGATGCAAGGCAGTTCTGGGTGGCCAAAGGCATGTTTTTATGCCACTACAAATTCAGCAGAGGCATCCACCAGGATTAATGGTGATGAGAAGCCATAGCTAATAGATTTGTTTTTGTTTTCTTCTCGGTGTCAGCCTTGGCTCAGTGGGTAGCACCCTTGCCACTGAGTCAGAAGATTGTGGGTTCAAGTTCCACTCCAGAGATAATCCAAAAAGATTGTAGAAGATCCTGTGGCCACTATTTTGAAGGACAGCAGCGGTGTTCTGGCCAATATTTATTCTTCAACCACCATCACTAAAATGGATTATCATGTTGCTGTTTGTGGGAGCTTGCTGTGTACAAAATGGCTGCTGCATTTCCCTACATTACAACAGTGACTACACTTCAAAAGCGTCCCCTCTCTCTGTCTTCTCTCCAGAATGATCTTCAAACAGTGTAGATCTATGATAATGTCATGCTAGTTAAGGGACTGTTTGTGAGATGTACCATAATATGTGCTATCATATTGCTGCTGTTCTCATTCAGATTAAAATTTTGTATAAAGCAAAACATTTGAATAAATTTGAAATAACTAATCAAAAATAATTCCTTTGCTAGCTGCCTTCAGAGCAACTACCATAATCTTCAATTAAGGGAGCTGCAAGACTATTTATTGTCTTCCAATTATTGTACCAGTGAAGGATTACTTAACTGGGCAGGTTTGTTCAAGCAGAACTAATTCCAAATACACAGGGTGTAACTTTTTGTGAGAATTATGTTTTGATTTCTTTCAGATTTTTATTAAAACTGAACAAAATTTGCAAATCAGAATTTGGATTATTTTTGAATGGTATTGGGAACCTTGATCTTGCAGCTTTTGTGGCATTTGTTGAATGCTAAAGTTACATTTTATAATAGCTGTTGTATAATTTTAGAATTAAATTTTTTGACAGATTTTAAGAGCTAAAGCCTAATCAGCTGTCTGTTTACAGATCCAGGCAAAGCATCACTGAAGTATTTCCAGTCTGTAGAGGAAGCAAAGTCTGCCATTTTGGCTGTGCTATCAGCTGATCCAAGATCCATATATCGTAGAAAACAGTGCCAGGACATGCTGTTTTACTTCACTGTGGACACTGCCCACATCACCTCCTGGTTTGGAGATGACTTTGCTGAAATCTTGAGGATAAAACCAGTGAAAGAGAAGGCTTAGATTGGAACTATCAGAATATTAAATTCTCAATACAGAGTTTTAGAACATTGTTAATATAAGTTTGTAATTTTGCAAAAAGTGCAATCTCCCTATGATCAACAATGCTACTAAAAATCAATCTTGTAAGGGTGTGGATTTTATATCTGTGAGCATTTCCTTTCAACTTTTTCCATTGTGTCCCTATGTCCTCATTTATAATAGAAATGCCCATGTAAACTTGTCACGTTGTTACCTTCATCACTAGTGGTGCTGCATTGATGTGACAAATTTACATGGGCAGTTCCCATTCTAAATGCGGACGTAGAAATTTGTAATGGAAAAATAAAAATAACGACTGACTTCAAAATGGAAACTGAATTCTGTCTGTTCATTATGTCTGGTCCAATTATTGCCTGTCCTCTAACCCTCCTTCATCTGAAGACAATACTTAGTCTTGACTACCCATATACACCGTTGTGATTTTAATCTTTATTCATCCTTTGGCCCTGGACACTTTTTTAGCACAAGAGTTTGAAGGTTGGTTTGTAAATCTTTATTGTTAAGCAACCTCCTTTCTCATATGGTTCACAACAACACATTTCGAGTAAGCATGAGACTTTGTAGTGGAGTATATGGAACAGACTTTACTGATACACAGAAAGGTGATCGGCCTTTAACTGTATAGAGAGAGTGACTTTACCAGTTTCTGTATCTTTCGTATAACTCCGAGATACTGTTTAAAACCATGATCCTTTATATATATATATATAGATAGATAGATAGAGATATATATAGATAGATAGATATATAATATATATATATATATAGATACATGTCTGTTTGTCCGTCCTTCGGTGTGTCTGTCCGGCTATACACTCTAAAGTTATAGAGCGTACCCCAAAAAAAGTTCAAAATTCCGCTCATTAGCATCTCATTATCTGCTCATTAGCAACAGAGCGACATTAAGGTCGACCAATCGTACGGTCGAGCGACCCGACGGTCGACCAATCGCTGCGTGGCAGGGGCGGGTTCCTGGCGTGTGCGGGCCCTCCTAGAGTCCAGTGACTGGACGATTGACCAATCCTACGCTTCGGTGACCTGATGGTCCACCAATCGGTGCGTGTGTGGGCGGTGTTGTGTCTGTGTGTTGATAGAGACACTGAAGACAGGAGTTGGTTTCATAGGTGTTTACTAAACAAAGTCTGGAGGGGAACTAACTGATACAACACAATATACAGGCTTATATAGCCCGAGTGGCCATTACCGGCATTACAGTACACATGGGGCTCTTAAAGGCACATACACTACAATTCCTCCCCTTTTAGCCAACCAGTACATAATATTTTAAGTAATTATTAATTACATGTTACAAGAAAAATAATCTACACATTGCTGCAGTTAATTAATTATAAGTTAGTCTCTCTGGAGGCTTCCTGACTCGGTCCGGATAACGCCTCGGTGGTGTAGTAGTTTCTGGTGGTGTAGTAGGTTCTTTTGGCAAGGCTGATTCGGCTTGAATGCCAGTGTCTGGTTCATCGGGTTCCAGTATCACCGGATCGGAGGTAGATATGGGTATCTCTACTTCATCGTTAGATGTATAGAGTTGTGTAGGTTGTCCCTTTTCGGATGACTATGATTTGGTCAGCATGGCGCCTTATTATGCTTTCTCCGATGTCCACGGTATACATCAGCGGTCCTAGTCGTGTGCAGATAGTTCCAGGCTGCCATTTCTCGGTACGGTAGTCCCGGGCCAAAACTTGTTGACCTATCTGGAAGGTTCTAGTTGGCCTTTCATTCATGCCTTGAAATTGCCGGTTCTCCACGTCCCTTCTGATGTTGGGCTTGATCAAATCCAGCCGGCATCTTAGGCTTCTATTGAAGAACATCATGGCGGGAGTTTGGTTTGTAACCATATGTGTTGCATTCCTGTATGCGAACAAGAAGTTATCCACCTTGTGCTGAAGTTTTATGTCTTCATTACCCATGGCCTTTATGGCCTTGAAGGTCTGGACAAACCTTTCAGCCAATCCATTGGTGGCGGGATGGTATGGGGCGGACGTGTAGTGCTTAACCCCATTGTTTTTTAAGAACTTCCTGAATTCTTCGGACACAAATTGCGGTCCATTATCAGAACAGATCTGTTCCGGCAGCCCATTCCTGGCAAATATGGTCCTTAATACTGTGATGGTTTTTTCCATGGTGGTGGAGGACATCTTTATTACCTCCGGCCACTTGGAGTGTGCATCAACCGCGATTAAGAACATTGAGTCCATAAATGGACCAGCAAAGTCGATGTGTACCCTTTGCCAGGGAGATGAGGGCCACTCCCATGGATGTAGAGGGGCTTGGGGTGGAGCGTTTTGGACCTTCTGGCATCCTAGGCAGCTCTTGGTCATTTCTTCGATGTCTCCATCGATACCTGGCCACCATACAAACACCCTGGCTAGGTTCTTCATTTTCACTCCACCCAGATGCCCCTCGTGAAGCTCCTTTAGAACTTTATCCTGGAGTTTAGGTGGAATCACCACTCTGGATCCACACATCAAGGTTCCTCAGCACACTGACAGCTGTTCTCTTCTTTGCGAGAATGCTGGCAACAGCGGTTCGCCATGTGCTGGCCATCCCTTCACTGTTAAATCGTAGACTCGTGAGAGAGTCGGGTCATTTCTAGTTTCCCTTTCAATGGCAGAATTTGTTACTGGTAGACATTCGACTATGGTAGAGTGGAAAATCTCCACTGGGTCTACGGTAGGTGCTTCTTCTACCGTTGGCAACGGTAGGCGCGATAACCCGTCAGCATTCCCATGCTGTTTTGATCCTTTGTATTCTATGTTGTATTGGTGTGCCCCTAGAAAAAGGGACCACCTCTGTAGCCTTTGCGCTGTCATAATGGGAACACCCTTTTTAGGGTTGAATATGGAGATGAGGGGTTGATGGTCAGTCAACAAGGTAAATATTTGTCCGTGTAGGTAATGGTTGAATTTCTTCACTCCTCATACCAGGCTGAGTGCTTCCCTGTCGATCTGGGCATAGTTACGCTCAGCTGAGTTCAATGAGCGTGACGCAAAAGCTATCGGCCGTTCCGAGCCATCAGGGAATCTATGCGATAATACCGCTCCTACGCCGTAAGGGGATGCATTGCACGCCAGTCTGATTGGCAGTGATGGGTTGTAATGAGCCAAAACTTCTTTGGACGTGATTAAGTCTTTGCAGTTATGGAAGGCACATTTACAGTCTTCGCTCCATTTCCAAATTACTCCTGTTTGTAGCAGTTCATTAAGAGGGTGTAGAAGAGTTGATAAGTTCGGTAAAAATTTATGATAGTAATTTATTAGTTCCAGGAACGACCTTAATTGTGAAACATTTTCAGGTGCTGGGGCTTTTATGACCGCTTCAATTTTTTCAGGTGACTTATGCAACCCTTCCTTATTAATTATGTGGCCACAATATGATATTTGATTTGGAAAAATTTGCACTTGGGGCGATTTGCTCGTAGGCCCCGTTCTCTCAGCCTAGTGAGCACCTGCTCCAAATTGGCAAGGTGCTCGTTGTCGTTTTCTCCTGTTACAAGGATGTCGTCTAGGTAGCATTGAGTCCCCGGAATCCCTTGGAGGACTTGATCCATAGCTCTTTGCCAGATAGCTGGAGCGGATGCTACTCCGAAAACCAGTCGATTGTACTGGTACAGACCTTTGTGTGTATTTATCGTGAGATTTTTTAGAGGCCTCTTCAACCTCCATCTGTAGATATGCCTGTGCCAAGTCAATTTTGGTGAAACGTTTCCCTCCGGATAGTGAGGCGAAAATATCTTCTATCCTCGGATACTGTACCGTGTGAAGGACCGGGTTTACAGTCACCTTGAAGTCTCCACAGATGCGAATTTTTCTCTGTTCTTCAGATTTATCATTATTCAATGCTTTCTTCATGACTGGAACGATGGGTGTTGCCCACTCGCTCCAATCTATTTTGGATAATACGCCTGCCTTTTCCAAATTCTCCAGCTCTGCCTCGACTGCTGGACGAATTGCGTATGGCACCGGTCTTGCCTTAAAAAAACTTGGGAATTGCTGCATCTTCCACTTTTATTGAGGCGGTGATGCCTTTCAAGGTTCCTAGTTTCTCTTGAAACACTTCTTTGGCGTTGGCCAAGATGTCTTTTAATCGTTCAGGTATGACATCATCATCGTTTTTTTTCTTACTGGTCACTGTCAGTGCCTGAATGGAGTGCCAGTCTAAACGTATTTTCCTGATCCATTCACGTCCCAACAGCGGTGGACCACCATCTTGTAGAACGTATAAATACAACTTTTGTATTTCCTTGCCGTTGTATACAACAGGCACCCTTATTTTTCCTTTGGGGTATACTTTCTGCCCCGTATATGTTTTCAAGATAATGGATGTGTCTTTTAAAGGTATATGCGGAAATAGCCGCTCGTAATCCCGTCGATTTATGACGGTCAGAGCTGATCCTGTATCTAGCTCCATTTTAACTGGGGACCCTGCTATCGTGAGGGTAACCCAAATGGTCTGGTAATCATCTTTGGCAATTACATTATGTAATTTGAGACAGCTTAGTCTCTTGTTTTCGGAGTCGCTATCGCTCTTCTGGTCTTTGGAGCTACTGTCCGTCATCATTTGTACCTTTCTGTACTTTTCTTTATTGATTTTTTTTTTCCTGTCTGTGGATTTTTTTTGTCCAGATCGGCATACCCGTGCAATGTGTCCAATCTTTCCGCATTACCTGCATGCTTTGTCCTTGAACCAGCAGTCCCTCTGGTCATGGGTGGATCTGCCGCAGCGATAACATCTCTCGAAACCCTGTGTCATTTCATGGGTGCCGAAGTCCTGTGTCTTTTGTTGTATCTCTGCAGCTCCTCTTGCGGCGGCTTCGTATGATACAGCCATACTGAAAGCCTTGTCCAGTGTTAAATCTTTTTCAGAAAGCAGCCTTTTCTGTGTTCCTTCACTTAGGAGACCGCAGACGAATTTGTCTCGAAGATAATCTGCTAGTCCTGCCCTGAATTGGCAGTGTTTTGATAGCTTTCTTAATTCGGTGAGGTAATCAGCGTTACTTTCATTCTTGTGTTGATTTCTCTTGAAGAATTTGAATCATTCTGCTATCAGCAGCGGTGTTGGGTTTAAGTGCTCCTGTAGGGTATCAACAATTTCTTTTAAAATTCTTGTCCTTTGGTTTGGCTGGAGTGATTAAATTTCGTAACAGCCCGTATGTCTTTGCGCCCATTAGATTTAGCAGTACTGAAGCTTTTTTTTCATCTATTCCATTTGCGGTGCAATATACCTCCACTCTTTCCACATATGTGGTCCAATCCTCTATCTCATTATCAAAAGCATCAACATTGCCAGACTTAGGCATCCTAGAAATAAAATGGCGCTTCCCGCGCTTTTCTTTTCTGCAGAAAAGATATGGCGCTTCCCCGCCGCTGCTGCCGATGACAACGCTGTTTCCCGCGGTTTCCGTTCTTTTTATTTATTTATTTACAGTTGGAGACTCGTCCCTGCCGGACTCTCTAGGTCTGAACGCCGACCTGCTTGCAGCGCCGGCCGTCTCCCGAGTGCTCCCGCCCTGTCTTACTGCTTGCCTCCGCTTTCGCTGCTTGGCCCAGCTGTAGAGCCAGCCGCTGGAGCCCCAGCCCGACGCTCAGGAAGGATTATTGCAGTACCTGCCACCAGCTTGGCTAGCTGGTGAAACAACAGCTTTTGCTTTTTCTTGATTTTTCTTCAACTTTGGACACCAGAGGAATCGATGTCCTTGAAGTGCTGCCGAATTGCAGGTAAGTCCGTTTCCAATTCGTCGCCACTGTTGTGTTTGTGTGTTGATAGAGACACTGAAGACAGGAGTTGATTTCATAGGTGTTTACTAAACAAAGTCTGGAGGGGAACTAACTGATACAAGACAATATACAGGCTTATATAGCCGGAGTGGCCATTACCGGCATTACAGTACACATGGGGCTCTTAAGGCCCGCCTGTAGTGTATGTGCCTTTATCGTTCTGAACCGAGGTGAGTCCCCTCCTCTCCCACTCCGCTCTTCCATCCCCCTCCCACTCCCCTTTCTCCCCCCACCACCTCCCCCCTCCCCTTTCCCCCCTCCCCTTTCCCAGTCGCTCGCTGTCTTCCCCCCCCAGTCGCTCGCTTTCTTCCCCCCCCCAGTCGCTCGCTCTCTTTCTCCCCCCCCACCGTCGCTCGCTCTCACCCCCTCCAGTCGCTCGCTCTTTTTCCCCACCCCCCCAGTCGCTCGCTCTCTTCCCCCCCCCCCCCCAAATCGCTCGCTCTCTTTTTCCCCCCCCCCCGCCCAGTCGCTTGCTCTCTTTTCCCCCCCCCCTCCAGTCGCTTGCTCTCTTCCCCCCCCCTACCCCCCAGGCGCGCGCGCGCTCTCTTCCACCCCCAGAGCCAGTCGCTCGCTCTCTTTCCCACCCCCACAGCCAGTCGCTCACTCTCTTTCTCCCCCCACCCCTCCAGTCGCTTGCTCTCTTTCCCCCCCCCCCCCCACCCCCCAGGCGCGCGCGTTCTCTTCCACCCCCACAGCCAGTCGCTCGCTCTCTTTCCCACCCCCACAGCCAGTCGCTCGCTCTCTTTCTCCCCCCCCGAGTCGCTCGCTCGCTCTCTTTCTCCCCCCCCCGAGTCGCTCGCTCGCTCTCTTTCTCCCCCCCCCGAGTCGCTCGCTCTCTTTCTTCCCCCCCCCGAGTCGCTCGCTCTCTTTTTTCCCCCCCCAAGTGGCTCACTCTCTCCACCGCCCCCCCCAGTCGCTCGCTCTCTTTCCCCCCCCCCCCCCACCCCAGTCGCTCGCTCTCTTTCTCCCCCTCCCCCCCCCCCCCCCACCCCCGGTCGCTTGCTCTTTTTCCCCCCCCACCCCCAGGCGCGCGCTCTCTTTTCCCCCCCCGCCCCCCCAAGGCGCGCGCACTCTCTTTCCTCTCTTCCCCCCCCCCCGCCCCCCAGGCGCGCGCGCTTTCTTTCCCCCCCCAGTGCGCGCTGCGAACTCTCTTTCCCCTCCCAAGGCGCGCGCGCTCTTCCACCCCCCCCAGGCGCGCGCGCGCTCTCTTCACCACCCCCGAGGCGCATGCGCGCTCTTTCACCCCCCCTCCCTGGCGCGCGCGCTCGCTCGCTTCCCCGCCCAGCCGCGCGCTCGCTCGCTTCCCCCCCAGCCGCGCGCTCGCTCGCTTCCCCCCCAGCCGCGCGCTCGCTCGCTTCCCCCCCAGCCGCGCGCTCGCTCGCTTCCCCCCCAGCCGCGCGCTCGCTCGCTTCCCCCCCAGCCGCGCGCTCGCTCGCTTCCCCCCCAGCCGCGCGCTCGCTCGCTTCCCCCCCAGCCGCGCGCATCGCTCGCTTCCCCCCCCAGCCGCGCGCTCGCTCGCTTCCCCCCCAGCCGCGCGCTCGCTCGCTTCCCCCCCAGCCGCGCGCTCGCTCGCTTCCCCCCCAGCCGCGCGCTCGCTCGCTTCCCCCCCAGCCGCGCGCTTCGCTCGCTTCCCCCCCAGCCGCGCGCTCGCTCGCTTCCCCCCCAGCCGCGCGCTCGCTCGCTTCCCCCCCAGCCGCGCGCATCGCTCGCTTCCCCCCCAGCCGCGCGCTCGCTCGCTTCCCCCCCAGCCGCGCGCTTCGCTCGCTTCCCCCCCAGCCGCGCGCTCGCTCGCTTCCCCCCCAGCCGCGCGCTCGCTCGCTTCCCCCCCCAGCCGCGCGCTCGCTCGCTTCCCCCCCAGCCGCGCGCTATCGCTCGCTTCCCCCCCAGCCGCGCGCTCGCTCGCTTCCCCCCCCAGCCGCGCGCTCGCTCGCTTCCCCCCCAGCCGCGCGCTCGCTCGCTTCCCCCCCAGCCGCGCGCTCGCTCGCTTCCCCCAGCCGCGCGCTCGCTCGCTTCCCCCCAGCCGCGCGCTCGCTCGCTTCCCCCCCAGCCGCGCGCTCGCTCGCTTCCCCCCCAGCCGCGCGCTTCGCTCGCTTCCCCCCCAGCCGCGCGCTCGCTCGCTTCCCCCCCAGCCGCGCGCTCGCTCGCTTCCCCCCCAGCCGCGCGCTCGCTCGCTTCCCCCCCCAGCCGCGCGCTCGCTCGCTTCCCCCCCAGCCGCGCGCTCGCTCGCTTCCCCCCCAGCCGCGCGCTCGCTCGCTTCCCCCCCAGCCGCGCGCTCGCTCGCTTCCCCCCCAGCCGCGCGCTTCGCTCGCTTCCCCCCCAGCCGCGCGCTCGCTCG
Organism: Somniosus microcephalus; assembly: GCF_052327205.1. Taxonomy (NCBI): domain Eukaryota; kingdom Metazoa; phylum Chordata; class Chondrichthyes; order Squaliformes; family Somniosidae; genus Somniosus; species Somniosus microcephalus. The sequence goes on along the minus strand of NC_140987.1, from coordinate 252,571,977 downwards.
CTTCCCCCCCAGCCGCGCGCTCGCTCGCTTCCCCCCCAGCCGCGCGCTCGCTCGCTTCGCTTCCCCCCCAGCCGCGCGCTCGCTCGCTTCCCCCCCAGCCGCGCGCTCGCTCGCTTCCCCCCCAGCCGCGCGCTCGCTCGCTTCCCCCCAGCCGCGCGCTCGCTCGCTTCCCCCCCAGCCGCGCGCTCGCTCGCTTCCCCCCCAGCCGCGCGCTCGCTCGCTTCCCCCCCCAGCCGCGCGCTCGCTCGCTTCCCCCCAGCCGCGCGCACTCGCTCGCTTCCCCCCCAGCCGCGCGCATCGCTCGCTTCCCCCCCAGCCGCGCGCTCGCTCGCTTCCCCCCCAGCCGCGCGCTCGCTCGCTTCCCCCCCAGCCGCGCGCTCGCTCGCTTCCCCCCCAGCCGCGCGCTCGCTCGCTTCCCCCCCAGCCGCGCGCTCGCTCGCTTCCCCCCCAGCCGCGCGCATCGCTCGCTTCCCCCCCAGCCGCGCGCTCGCTCGCTTCCCCCCCAGCCGCGCGCTCGCTCGCTTCCCCCCAGCGCGCGCTCGCTCGCTTCCCCCCCAGCCGCGCGCTCGCTCGCTTCCCCCCCAGCCGCGCGCTCGCTCGCTTCCCCCCCAGCCGCGCGCTCGCTCGCTTCCCCCCCAGCCGCGCGCTCGCTCGCTTCCCCCCCAGCCGCGCGCTCGCTCGCTTCCCCCCCCAGCCGCGCGCTCGCTCGCTTCCCCCCCAGCCGCGCGCATCGCTCGCTTCCCCCCCAGCCGCGCGCTCGCTCGCTTCCCCCCAGCCGCGCGCTTCGCTCGCTTCCCCCCCAGCCGCGCGCGCTTCGCTCGCTTCCCCCCCAGCCGCGCGCTCGCTCGCTTCCCCCCCAGCCGCGCGCTCGCTCGCTTCCCCCCCAGCCGCGCGCTCGCTCGCTTCCCCCCCAGCCGCGCGCATCGCTCGCTTCCCCCCCAGCCGCGCGCTCGCTCGCTTCCCCCCAGCCGCGCGCTCGCTCGCTTCCCCCCAGCCGCGCGCTCGCTCGCTTCCCCCCAGCCGCGCGCTCGCTCGCTTCCCCCCCAGCCGCGCGCTCGCTCGCTTCCCCCCCAGCCGCGCGCTCGCTCGCTTCCCCCCCAGCCGCGCGCTCGCTCGCTTCCCCCCCAGCCGCGCGCTCGCTCGCTTCCCCCCCAGCCGCGCGCTTCGCTCGCTTCCCCCCCAGCCGCGCGCTCGCTCGCTTCCCCCCCAGCCGCGCGCTCGCTCGCTTCCCCCCAGCCGCGCGCTCGCTCGCTTCCCCCCCAGCCGCGCGCTCGCTCGCTTCCCCCCAGCCGCGCGCTCGCTCGCTCCCCCCCAGCCGCGCGCTCGCTCGCTTCCCCCCCAGCCGCGCGCTCGCTCGCTTCCCCCCCAGCCGCGCGCTCGCTCGCTTCCCCCCCAGCCGCGCGCTCGCTCGCTTCCCCCCCCAGCCGCGCGCATCGCTCGCTTCCCCCCCAGCCGCGCGCTCGCTCGCTTCCCCCCCAGCCGCGCGCTCGCTCGCTTCCCCCCCAGCCGCGCGCTCGCTCGCTTCCCCCCCAGCCGCGCGCTTCGCTCGCTTCCCCCCAGCGCGCGCTCGCTTCCCCCCAGCCGCGCGCTCGCTCGCTTCCCCCCCAGCCGCGCGCTCGCTCGCTTCCCCCCCAGCCGCGCGCTCGCTCGCTTCCCCCCCAGCCGCGCGCTTCGCTCGCTTCCCCCCAGCCGCGCGCTCGCTCGCTTCCCCCCCAGCCGCGCGCATCGCTCGCTTCCCCCCCAGCCGCGCGCTCGCTCGCTTCCCCCCCAGCCGCGCGCTCGCTCGCTTCCCCCCCAGCCGCGCGCATCGCTCGCTTCCCCCCCCAGCCGCGCGCTTCGCTCGCTTCCCCCCCAGCCGCGCGCTTCGCTCGCTTCCCCCCCAGCCGCGCGCTCGCTCGCTTCCCCCCCAGCCGCGCGCTTCGCTCGCTTCCCCCCCAGCCGCGCGCTCGCTCGCTTCCCCCCCAGCCGCGCGCTCGCTCGCTTCCCCCCCAGCCGCGCGCTCGCTCGCTTCCCCCCCAGCCGCGCGCATCGCTCGCTTCCCCCCCAGCCGCGCGCTTCGCTCGCTTCCCCCCCAGCCGCGCGCTCGCTCGCTTCCCCCCCAGCCGCGCGCTCGCTCGCTTCCCCCCCAGCCGCGCGCTTCGCTCGCTTCCCCCCCCAGCCGCGCGCTCGCTCGCTTCCCCCCCAGCCGCGCGCTCGCTCGCTTCCCCCCCAGCCGCGCGCATCCGCTCGCTTCCCCCCCAG